>NC_041383.1:398886567-399030397 GCF_002162155.2 Triticum dicoccoides | reverse complement strand
CCCTCGCCGGACCACCCCACCGAAGCCACCCCGCCATCCTCCGTCATCACCGCCTCCCCGTCTTCATCGCTCGTTCCCCTCTCCTCCCGTGATCCAGATCGGGATCCACCTGATCCTGCCGCCCGGCGTCGCCCCGCCGTTCGCCGGACCTCCCCGTCGAACCGCCTCCCCTATGACGCACCGTCTCCGTCCTCCTCTTCATGCACCGCTGCCTGAATCCCTACAGCCCCCGGTGAGGACCCTGGTCCTACTCTCTCCCTTGCCCCGCACCTCCCTGCTCCGGTCGTCGCCGCACCACCCGCCCTCGCCTACATCCGGGGCCATGCCTCCCCGATGCCCCTCTGCCCCTTTCGGCCACCGGCCCACACCCACGCACGTCGCTCCCTCGACGCGCCACCCTGCTCTGGCCGTGGCCGCGACCGCCGGCGTCGGATCGCGTGCCTCCCGCCTCTACTCGCTGGTTAGATCGCCCGCTCGGGTGCCCAGCTAGGCTTTGCCCGTTAACCCGGCGCCCAGCGCCCACACCCGTCTGCCCACGCGCCCGCTAAGGCCCCCTGGGCCAATGTCAGGGGGGCCCAGCCCCCTGAATGTTTTAAAAAAAGATAAAAAAATAGTAATTAAGTTAATTAATTAACTTAATTAATCTCGCTTAGTTAAACTAATTAAACTTAATTAACCTAAATATCTAATTAAACTAACTAATCTGTTAGTTAGGGCAATGTGCCAATGACAGATGGGACCCACACGTCAGCTTGACCCAGTCAACACCTCTGTTGACTAATGACGTCATGCTGACGTCATGCTGATGCAGTAATGCCATTTTCGGATTAAATTAATAATAATAATTTATATATTGATTTAAATCTTTAAAATGAATATAAAATAAACCGTAACTCGGATGAAAATGTTTTGTACATGAAAGTTGCTCAGAACGACGAGACGAATTCGAATATGCATCCCATTCGTCAACCACATGTCCCTAGCATAGCAAATGTGCAACATTTCACCTCCGGTTCATCTGTCCGAAAACACCAAACGCCGATGATACTTTCCCGGATGTTTCCCCCCTTCGTCGGTATCACCTACTACCGTGTTAGGGCACACCTAGCACCGCGTATTGCCATGTTACGCTTTGTGATACTTTGATTGCTCTGTTATTTATTGTGTTCCCCCTCCGTTACTTTTCCCCGGTAGACCCCGAGACTGCCGGCGACCCCCAGTTCGATTACGGAGTTGACAACCCCTCCTTCTTGCCAGAGCAACCAGGCAAGCCCCCCCCCCCCTTGATCACCGGATATCGCCTATTCTTCTCTATACTGTTTGCATTAGAGTAGTGTAGCATGTTACTGTTCGGTTACTCCTATTCTGTTGCATAGCCTATCGTTGTTGCTACAGTTGTTGATACCTTACCCGCAATCCTAAATGCTTAGTATAGGATGCTAGTTTATCATCAGTGGCCCTACATTCTTGTCAGTCTGCCTTGCTATACTATCGGGCCGTGATCACTCGGGAGGTGATCACGGGTATATACTAGTACATATATACATACTATACAGATGGTGACTAAAGGCGGGTCGGCTCGTTGAGCACCCGCAAGTGATTCGGATATGGGGGCTGGAAGGATAGGTGACTCCATCCCGGTAGAGGTGGGCATGGGTTCCCAACGGCCCCCGAGTGCTACTTTGAGGCGGAGCGACAGGGCAGGTTGAGACCACCTAGGCGAGAGGTGGGCCTGGCCCTGGTCAGTTTTCGCGGTTACTTCATAATAACACGCTTAACGAGATCTTGGTATTTGATCTGAGTCTGGCCACTGGCCTATACGCACTAACCAACTATGCGGGAACAGTTATGGGCACTCGACGTCGTGGTATCAGCCGAAGCCTTCTTTACAACAGCGATTGAGCGGCGCGCGCCGGATTGGACTGGAACGCCTTCTCTTGTATTAGGGAGGCTAGGTCTGCTTCCGGCCGCCTTCGCAATGTGTAGGTGTGCAATGGGCGATGGGCCCAGACCTCTGCACGCATAGGATTTAGACCGGCATGCTGACCTCTCTGTTGTGCCTAGGTGGGGTTGCGACGTGTTGATCTTCCGAGGCCGGGCATGACCGAGGAAAGTGTGTCCGGCCAAAGGGGATCGAGCGTGTTGGGTTATGTGGTGCAACCCTGGAGGGAAGTTTATCTATTCGAATAGCCGTGTCCCTCGGTAAAAGGACGACCCGGAGTTGTACCTTGACCTTATGACAACTAGAACTGGATACTTAATAAAACACACCCAGACAAGTTCCAGAAACAACCCGGTGATTGCTTTCCCACAGGGCGACGAGGGGAGGATTGCCGGGTAGGATTATGCTATACGATGCTATTTGGAGGACGTCAATCTACTCTCTTCTACATGCTGCAAGAAGGAGGCAGCCATAAGCGTAGTCTTCAATAGGACTTGCTTGCGAGTACTTTGGATGAGTACTCAGGGTTGCTTTGCTCCCTCTTTCCCCCTTTTTCCTCTTCTTCTTGGATGCCGCAACCAGAGGTTGGAGCCTAGGAGCCAGACGCCACCGTCGACAACAACTCCTACTACACTGGAGGTGCCTACTACTACATGTAGGCCGCTGACGATGACTAGGAGTAGTTTAGGAGGATCCCAGGCAGGAGGCATGCACCTCTTTCGATCTGTTTCCCAGTTTGTGCTAGCCATCTTATGGCAACTTGTTTAACTTATGTCTGTACTCAGATATTGTTGCTTCCACTGACTCATTTATGTTCGAGCACTTGTATTCGAGCACTCGAGGCCCCTGGCTTGTAATATGATGCTTGTATGACTTATTTTACTTTTAGAGTTGTGTTGTGATATCTTCTCCTGAGTCCCTGATTTTGATCGTACATGCTTGCATGCATGATTAGTGTATGATTGAATCGAGGGCGTCACATTCCAAGCATAGCATTACAAATGATGAATTTGATCCAATAAAAGTTTCCCTTTTTCAGATATGCGGTGTCGCACAAAACAAGCATGCTCATATAAAGATTTGCACTCAACTAAGCTAGATGGGGTTTCAGCACGAGCACATAGGGATCGAAGATGATCCAATTAAAAAACTTCAGTAGTGTGATAGATTTTGAGTGGTTCTTCCACCATTCGTGTAGTAGGTACAACTATTTTTTTGGTATTTTGTGTTTCCTACCCATAACTAAAGATAGAAAACAACTAATAATAGCAAATAAAAATTACTTAGTTATAAAGCAAACAAGCACACACGAGAATATTCACCCCGCGCTATGACTCCCCGGCAACGGCGCCAGAAAAAGGTCTTGATAACCCACAAGTATAGGGGATCAATTGTAGCCTCTTTCGATAAGTAAGAGTGTCAAACCCAACAAGGAGCTAAAGGTAGAACAAATATTCCCTCAAGTTCTATCGACCACCGATACAACTCTACGCACGCTTAATGTTCGCTTTACCTAAAACAAGTGTGAAACTAGAAGTACTTTGTACATGTTGTTGGATAGGTTTGCAAGAATATAAAGAGCACGCAAATATAAACTAGGGGCTGTTTAGATAAAAAAGCAATAAAGTTAGTAAAGCGAGTATGGAAAAGTGGTGGTAAGAGTTGCGGAATTGTCCCTAAGCAATTGACTACTTTACTAGACCGATAGCAAGTTTTATGTGGGAGAGGCCACTGCTAGCATGTCATCCCTGTCTTGGAATTCTACGCACTTATGATTGGAACTATTAGCAAGCATCCGCAACTACTAATGTTCATTAAGGTAAAACCTAACCATAGCATTAAGATATATTGGTCCCCCTTCAATCCCGTATGCCCTCCAATACATAGTCCTATCAACATACAACTAACCCTATGGTGTGATCCACACGCGCGCTCATATGATGGGCACCAAACGACAGCAACATAACCACAAGCAAATTAAACCAATCATAGCAATTCACCAATTACCGATAGGACAACAAAAATCTACTCAGACATCATAGGATGGCAACACATCATTGGATAATAATATGAAGCATAAAGCACCATGTTCAAGTAGAGGGTACAACGGGTTGCGGGAGAGTGGACCGCTGTAGATAGATGGGGTAAGGTGATGGAGATGTTGGTGAAGATGACGGAGGTGTTGGCGTAGATCGCGGTGATGATGATGGCCCCGGCGGCGCTCTGGCGCCACCAGAAGCGAGGGGGAGAGAACCCCCCTTCTTCTTCTTCTTCCTTGACATTCTCCCTAGATGGGAGAAGGCTTTCCCCTTTGGTCCATGGTCTCCATGGCATGGGAGGGGCGAGAGCCCCTCCGAGATTGGATATGTCTCTCTGTCTCTCTCTGTTTCTGCCTTCTGATTCTTCCCTTTCACCGTTTCTTATATTCCCGGAGATCCGTAACTCCGATTGGATTGAAACTTTGAACATGATTTTTCTCTGGATATTAGCTTTCTTGCGGAGAAAGAAGTGTAACAGACGCCTTATGGGGTGTCCACGAGGGTCAGGGGCGCGCCCCCTACCTCGTGGGCCCCTCGAGCATCGTCTCGCGTTGATTCCACTTCTCAAAATTCAGATATATTCCAAAAAAAATCTCCGTCCGTTTTTATCCCGTTTGGACTCCATTTGATATGGATTTTCTGCGAAACAAAAAACATGCAACAAACAGGAACTGGCACTGGGCACTGGATCAATATGTTAGTCCCAAAAATAGTTTAAAAAGTTAACAAAATTATTTAAGAGTTGTAGAATATTGGCATGGAACAATCAAAAATTATAGATACGACAGAGACATATCACTGGTCGGCATGTGTCCTTCTTCGTTCCTGTGTATGTACCTTTGTGGAAATGTCATGCGTTGATCCTTTAAGTCCTTGTAGCCTGCTACGACTTGGGTTCATACATTGTTTATCGACACGTTTGTTGCTGGGTCATGTATGCATGTCCCTGTAAGTTAGTGCCACCTTGGGTTTACGACTAGCCATGTCGGCCCGGGTTCTTTGTCATATGGATGTAGCGACATTGTCATATACGTGAGCCAAAAGGCGCAAATGGTCCCGGGCCAGGTAAGGTGGCACCCGTGGGAATACCGTGCGTGAGGCTGCAAATTGATATGATGTGTTACATGCTAGATCGGTGTGACTTAGGATCAGGGTCCTGACATTTATCCTCCTGTCTTCGAACGATGTGGTCCGCTCCAGATCTAAGGCTGGGGCGGGCGTGAGTGGCGACCCCTGGATGGGATCTGATGGTAGATATGAAGGGCCTTCTTCATGCGGGCGGGGAACGCCAAGGCCATGAACCCGTCGAAGATCAGGTCTCCTCGGATATCAGTGGTCTAGTTTAAACTTCCAAACCTGAACTGGTGACCAGGGGCGTAGTTGTCGACCTGCTCAAGGTGGCTAGTCGAGTTGGCACGTAGCACGAAGCAACCAAACATGAAAAGCTGACCATAGAGGAAAGTCTCCCTGGAGACAGCGCCATTGTCGATGACGAGGCAAGCCATCGATTCTTCTGTCGACAACACAACAGAAGTCTCAATGAAAGCACCAATGTCGGTGTCAAAACCGGAAGATCTCGGGTAGGGGGTCCCAAGTTGTGTGTCTGAGGATCGATGGTAACAAGGGACAATAGGGGCACAATGTTTACCCATGTTTGGGCCCTCTTAAAGGAGGTAATTAAAACCCTACGTCCTGCTTGATTATATTCGATGTGTATAAGGGTTACAAGAGTTGATCTACCTCGCGATCGTAATGGCTAAACCCTAGCTGTCTAGTCTATGATTCTTCTCATACCCTCTATGGACTAAACCCTCCGGTTTATATACACACCGGAGGGGCCTAGGGTTGTACAGAGTTGGTTTGCAGAGGAAGGAAATAGTACACCCGGACACCAAACTTGCCGTCCACACACATAGGAGGCCTACTCGGACATGGGGGATAATCTTCTACTTTGTCTTCACGGCCCATCAGTCCGGCCCCTATCGAATAGACCAGACACCTGAGGACCCCCCCCCCTAATCTAGGATTCCCTCATCTGCCCCAAATGGGACAATATTTTTTACCCCAGCATGTTGATTGTTGGGTAACGTAGCATGCAATTTCAAAAAAAAACCTACGCTCACGCATGATCTATCTAGGAGATGCATAGCAACGAGAGGGGAAGTGTGTGTCCACGTACCCTCATAGACCTAAAGTGGAAGTGTTTGCTTAACGCGGTTGATGTAGTCGAACTTCTTCTCGTTCCGACCGATCAAGTACCAAACGTATGACACCTCTGAGTTCTGCACACATTCAGTGCGATGACGCCCCTCGAGCTCTTGATCCAGCAGAGTGTCGAGGAAGTAGATGAGTCCTGTCAGCACGACGGCATGGTGATGGTGATGGTGGAGTGATCCGCGCAGGGCTTTGCCTAAGCACTGCGAGAATATGACCGGAGGCGTAAACTGTGGAGGGGGGCGCCGCACACGGCTAGGAATCAATATTTTGTGTTCTAGCGGTGCCCCGCCCTCATATATATATATAGGTTGGAGGGAGAGGGAGCAACCAAGGGGGCACCCAAGTGGAAGGAATCCTACTTGGGGCCTAATCCTATTCGGCTCCCCCCTTTCCATATCTTCTGGACGGGGAAGGAAGGAGGAGGGAGGAGGGAAGGAAGGGGGAGGTTGAATCCCTATCCTTCCTTCTCTCTTCCCCTCTTTCCTTCCCCTCTCCTAATTCGGCCTACATGGGGCGCACTAGCCCCTTGGGGCTGGTCTGTCCCCCTCTTGGCCCATTAGGCCCATGTAGTTTGTCGGGGGTTGCCCGGAACCCCTTTCGGTGACCCGATACGTACCTGGTACCCCCGGAACATTTCGGTGTCCGAATACTATCGTCCTATATTTGAATCTTTACCTCTTGACCATTTCGATACTCCTCATCATGTCCATGATCTCATCCGGGACTCCGAACAACCTTCGGTCACCAAAACACATAATTCATATAATACAAATCGTCATTGAACGTTAAGCGTGCGAACCCTACAGGTTCGAGGACTATGTAGACATGACCGAGACACCTCTCCGGTCAATAACCAATAACGGAACCTGGATGCTCATATTGGTTCCCACATATTCTACGAAGATCTTTATTGGTCGAACCGCTATGTCAATATACGTTATTCCCTTTGTCATCGGTATGTTACTTGCCCGAGATTCGATCGTCGGTATCTTCATACATAGTTCAATCTCGTTACTGCAAGTCTATTTACTCGTTCCGTAATGCAACACCCTGCAACTAACTCATTAGTCACATTGCTTGCAAGGCTTCATATGATGTGCATTACCGAGAGGGCCCGGAGATACCTCTCCGATACTCAGAGTGACAAATCCTAATCTCGATCTATGCCAACCCAACAAACACCTTCAGAGATACCTGTAGAGCATCTTTATAATCACCCAGTTACATTGTGACGTTTGATAGCACATAAGGCATTCCTCCGGTATCCGGGAGTCGCATAATCTCATAGTCGGAGGAATATGTATTTGACATGAAGAAAGTTGTAGCAATAAAACTGAACGATCATAATGCTAAGCTAACGAATGGGTCTTGTCCATCACATCATTCTGCTAATGATGTGATCCAGTTCATCAAATGACAACACATGTCTATGGTTAGGAAATTTAACCATCTTTGATTAACGAGCTAGTCAAGTGGAGGCATACTAGGGACACGGTGTTTTGTCTATGTATCCACACATGTATCAAGTTTCCGATTAATACAATTCTAGCATGAATAATAGACATTTATAATGATATAAGGAAATATAAAATAACAACTTTATTATTGCCTCTAGGGCATATTTCCTTCATTGATGCCATTCCATGATAGCACGCCAAGGTTCATGAACTTCGGATGAGTTTTTTATTTACTAGAATTACAAAAGCAAGTACCTTAATGTTTGTCGGAGAGCCACAGTGTCGTGGTGTTTGAAATTCATCCCCATTTTTTGCATGGGACATAAGCATAAACCCATGGACACATATATGATTTTGCAACCCATTTTGGTGCACTGGAGCATGTGCATGTAGTTTAATTTTGAATTGTGCACTTGAAATGCCTAGAAAACCAAGTTAATGTGTAAAAATGTCCAAACGAACCCTAAAATAGTTCCAATTTTTTTGATGACACACCTATAGTTACATGTTCACTGCAGATAAAAGTTCTAGCAATTCAAACACCCTCCTTTGCCACTGTGACCCCATTATGTAATTCAAATTAAGAAGAAAAATCAAGTAGATCACACATAGTTTATTATCACCAACCATGTGAGATGTAGGACAAAATATCTTGGAGCACCGTCGGAGTAAAGTACGCATATGGCTTATGCGAGAAGGTGTGTCGGCTACAGTCCACAGCCGGCGTGTCAAGCACACTAGCTCGCTCCCCAAATATCATTTCATTGTTCAATCATCACTGGTGAAAGATGGGGACGTGGAACCACGTCGCGAGGGCAACTTCGACGGCCCACTCCGGTGACAGCGCAGTCGCAGCCGCCATGCGCATTCTACCAAGCTGCCTGAGCGCGACTGCAATCTGCGACTGGGCGGCCAAGGCAGCCCAAACGGCCGCTATTACTTCTTAGGTGGCAGCAGCAATATCTGCCTCGGGGATAGCAACTGGCGAGAGCAGCACAACAGTTGTCCGTTCCACAGCGACGGCCTTAGCCCTGATGGAGGCCGCCCATGACCATGTCGAGGCCGCCCACGCCCAGCTCCTGGCGGTCACAACACAAATAGAATGAAGCTTCTCCAACAACGGTCGGCAACCCACAACCGAAGAGTTGGCAATCGCCGAGAGCGTTCGACCAGCCGTCCGTTCCTCCGCGGCATACCTTGCCATGACGGAGCCCGTCCAAGCCCAGATCACGGCCGCCCACGCCCAACTCATGGCGACCTTTTCCATAGAGATGGCGGACACGGATGGCGAGATGTTTGCCGAGTATGGTGGGATGGATGCCATGGAGCCCCTTCCCCAGGAGATCATCGGGCACGAGCTGGACATGGAGGAGGTGGTAGAAATCGAAGAGCACTAGCCATAGTAGTACTCTTTGTTTTGTTTAATCAAGAGCATCGGTCTTTAATTTGTTAGAGTAATTTTTAGGTCATCTAGCTCTATTTAATTGCTGAACTTGCTCGATTAAGAAGTGTGGGTGTGCTATAGTCTCCTTTGTGTGTACCCAAATTCCACAATGACGTGGATGACCATTGTAACCAGGGAAATTCAGACCAAAAATTGCACGTTCAAACTCATCACACACGGGTTAAGCCATATGAATCGGTTGTGATGTTCACATATCGTACACATTGCTGAATAAGGGACCGTGTGTGATGATACTTGGCACGCCAGTTTTTTCGCTAGACCGATCCAAAATTTTCGTCTTCCATGGAAATATTTACCTCCCTGCCCCCTCCCCCTTACCAAAAGCTACATTCCCATGTTTCCACCTTCCTTTCCAAGTTGAAACCTTCACTCCTTGCTTGCAGCGGTGCCTCCTCGCCAGTGACCCTCCTTCATGCTGCTCGGCCTCATCGATCCATGCAGGTAATCCACACCCGACCCCCATCCTCCTTCTCCTTCCACTTCCCACATGCCCCAACGGCCAGTGCGACACCTTCCACCCAAATCACCGACCCCTCCCCCAAATAAGCGCCATCCTAAGCCATGGTGCATGTAGTACAGTCATGAGTTGATACGTCTCCAACGTATCTATAATTTTTTATTGTTCCATGCTATTATATTACCTGTTTTGGATGTTTATGGGCTTTATTATACACTTTTATATCATTTTTGGGACTAACCTATTAACCGAAGGCCCAGCCCAAATTGTTGTTTTTTTACCTATTTCGGTGTTTCGAAGAAAAGGAATATCAAACGGAGTCCAAACGGAATGAAACCTTCGGGAGAGATCTTTTTGGAACAAATGCAATCCAGTTGACTTGGAGTGGACGTCAAGAAGCAGCCGAGGCGTCCACGAGGGTCCAGGGCACGCCCTAGGGGGGTGGGCGCGCCCCCACCCTCGTGGGCCCCTCATGGCTCCCTTGACCGACTTCCCTTGCCTATATATACTTACGTCACCCTAAAACATCCAGGAGCACCACGAAACCCTATTTCCACCACAGCAACCTTCTGTACCCATGAGCTCCCATCTTGGGGCTTTTTCCAGCGCTCTACCAGAGGGGGAATCAATCACGGAGGGCTTCTACATCAACACCAAGGCCTCTCTGATGAGTTGTGGGTAGTTTACCACAGGCCTTCGGGTCCATAGTTATTATCTAGATGGCTTCTTCTCTCTCTTTGAATCTCAATACAAAGTTCTCCTTGATCTTCTTGGACATATATTCGATGTAACTCTTTTTGTGGTGTGTTTGTCGAGATCCGATGAATTGTGGGTTTATGATCAAGTTTATCTACGAGAAATGTTTGAATCTCCTCTGAGTTCTTTTATGTATGATTGGTGATCTTTGCAAGTCTCTTCAAATTATCAGTTTGGTTTGGCCTACTAGATTGATCTTTCTTGCAATGCGAGAAGTGCTTAGCTTTGGGTTCAATCTTGCGGTGTCCTTTCCCAGTGACAGCAGGGGGAGCAAGGCATGTATTGTATTGTTGCCATCGAGGATAAAAAGATAGGGTTTATATCATATTGTTTGAGTTTATCCCTCTACATCATGTCATCTTGCCTAATGCGTTACTCTGTTCTTATGAACTTAATACTCTAGATGCATGTTGGATAGCGGTCGATGTGTGGAGTAATAGTAGTAGATGTAGGCAGGAGTCGGTCTACTTGTCGCGGCCGTAATGCCTATATGCATGATCATGCCTAGATATTCTCATAACTATGCACTTTTCTATCAATTGCTCGACAGTAATTTGTTCACCCACCGTAATACTTATGCTATCTTGAGAGAAGCCACGAGTGAAACCTATGGCCCCCAGGTCTATTTTCCATCATATAAGTTTCTGATCTACTTTGTTTTGCAATCTTTACTTTCCAATCTGTATCATAAAAATACCAAAAATATTTATCTTATCTTATTATCTCTATCAGATCTCACTTTCACAAGTGGTCGTGAAGGGATTGACAACCCCTTTATCGCGTTGGTTGCAAGGTTCTTGTTTGTTTGTGTAGGTATGAGGGACTTGCATGTAGCCTCCTACTGGATTGATACCTTAGTTCTCAAAAACTGAGGGAAATACTTATGCTACTTTGCTGCATCACCCTTTCCTCTTCAAGGGAAAACCAACACAGTGCTCAAGAGGTAGCAAGAAGGATTTCTGGCGCCGTTGCCGGGGAGGTCTTCGCACAAGTCAAGACATACCAAGTACCCATCACAAACTCATGTCCCTAGCATTACATTATTTTCCATTTTCCTCTCGTTTTCCTCTCCCCCACTTCACCCTTGCCGTTTTATTCGCCCTTTATTTACCGTTTGCCTTCCCTTTGCCATGGCTGAGTCGAAAAGATCTAAGGGTTCTCTCCTGAGTTTTAGTACTTTGGATAGTTCCTCTGTCCTCTATAAGATCATAAATAATGATGCTATGGAAAGACCTACCGGGGTTACCAATGAGAGTTTGAATAATTTTGATGAAGGGGACTCTGGAATTTTTCGTTATTTACTTGATGAGTCTTTACAAGATGCTTGGGATAGGCTATTAAGGATTCGAGCTAGCTATGTGCCACAATATCAAATTGAGATATACCTAAAAAGCTTTTATGTTGGCTTACCCTCTTTGTTTAAGCAAGTTTTAGATTCTATTTTTGAAGAAGGTTTTCTTGAGGGTGGTGCTATAGATGCCTATGAAAAAATTAAAACTATATTTGGGCACCCCATGAATGATAAGGTTGAATCCACCACTCTCTTATGCTTTTATCAAAACGAAATTATCAACGAGATGAAGGCTAGCTTAGATGCAAATTTCCGTAACGTGCTTAATCTTTCTTCCTCCATTAATGGCAATGTGATTTCCCAAAATAGAAGGATAAATTCTATAGATAAGAAATTTTCTCTTTTCTTTCCCAATACCAAAGATGGCAATACTTAGATCTATTCTCGCTTTTATGCCTAGCTAGGGGCGTTAAACGATAGCGCTTGTTGGGAGGCAACCCAATTTTATTTTTGTTCCTTGCTTTTTGTTCCTGTTTAGTAGTAATAAATAATTCATCTAGCTTCTGTTTAGATGTGGTTTTATATTTTAATTAGTGTATGTGCCAAGTAGAACCTATAGGATCATCTTGGGTGATAGTTAATTTGATTTTGCTGAAAAACAGAAACTTTTGCGCGCACGATAATAATTTTAATAAATCACAGAAATGTGCTTTTTAGCTGGTTCTTTTTGTAGAAGATTAATAGAAAAAATTCATAGGACTTCCTATTTTGGTAGGATTGTTAGAGTTCCATAATTATTCGAGAGTTACATATTACTACAGACTGTTCTGTTTTTGACAGATTCTGTTTTTCGTGTGTTGTTTGCTTATTTTGATGAATCTATGGCTAGTATCGGGGGGTATGAACCATAGATAAGTTTGAATACAGTAGGTTTAACACCAATATAAATAAATAATGAGTTCATTACAGTACCTTAAGTGGTGTGTTTTTCTTTCTTGCACTAACGGAGCTTATGAGATTTTCTGTTGAGTTTTGTGTTGTGAAGTTTTCAAGTTTTGGGTAAAGATTTGATGGACTATGGAATAAGGAGTGGCAAGAGCCTAAGCTTGGGGATGCTCATGGCACCGCAAGGTAATTCAAGGACAACCAAAATCCTAAGCTTGGGGATTCCCCGGAAGACATCCCCTCTTTCGTCTTCGTCTATCGGTAACTTTACTTGGAGCCATATTTTTATTCACCACATGATATGTGTTTTGCTTGGAGTGCCTTGTATGATACGAGTCTTTGCTTTTTAGTTTACCAGAATCATCCTTTCTGTACACACCTTTTGGGAGAGACACACATGATTCGGAATTTATTAGAATACTCTATGTGCTTCACTTATATCTTTTGAGATAGGCAATGTTGCTCTGTTGCTTCACTTATATCTTTTTAGAGCACGGTGGTGGTTTTATTTTGTAGAAATTATTGATCTCTCATGCTTCACGTATATTATTTTGAGAGTCTTTTAGAACAGCATGGTATTTGCTATGGTTATAAAATTGGTCCTAGAATGATGGGCATCCAAGTTGGGTATAATAAAAACTATCATAGAAAGCGCATTGAATACTATGATCATTTGATGCTTGATAATTGTTTTGAGATATAAAGGTGGTAATGTTATAGTCATGCTAGTTGGGTAATTATGAAATTGAGAAATACTTGTGTTAAAGTTGGCCAGTCCTGTAGCATGCACGTATGGTAAAAGTTGTGTACCAAATTTGTAGCATGGGGTGCTCTTTTGATTGCCTTCCTTATGAGTGGAGGTCGGGATCACGCGATGGTTAACTCCTACCAACCCTTCCCCTAGGAGCATGCGTAGTAGTACTTTGCTTCAAGGGCTAATAAACTTTTGCAATAAGTATGTGAGTTCTTTATGACTAATGTGAGTCCATGGATTATACGCACTCTTACCCTTCCATCATTGCTAGCCTCTACGGTACCGCGCATTTCCCTTTCTCACCTTTAGAGTTGGTGCAAAACTTCGCCGGTGCATCCAAACACCGTGATACGATATGCTCTATCACACATAAACCTCCTTATATCTTCCTCAAAATAGCCACCATACCTACCTATTATGGCATTTCCATAGCCATTCCAAGATATATTGCCATGCAACTTTCCACCGTTTCATTTATTATGACACGTATCATCATTGTCATATTGCCTTGCATGATCATGTAGTTGACATCGTATTTGTGGCAAAGCCATCATATTTGTCGCTCTTGATTCATTTCCCATCCCGGTACACCGCCGGAGGCATTCATATAGAGTCATATCTTGTTCTAGTATCGAGTTGTAATCCATGAGTTGTAAGTAAATAGAAGTGTGATGATCATCATTATTAGAGCATTGTCCCTTGAAAATAAAGGCCAAAAAAAAGAGAAAGGCCAAATAAAAAAAGGGAAGGCCAAAAAAAGGCCCAAAAATAGGGGACAATGTTACTATCCTTTTCCACACTTTGTGCTTGAAAGTAGCACCATGATCTTCGTGATAGAGAGTCTCCTATGTTGTCACTTTCATATACTAGTGGGAATTTTTCATTATAGAACTTGGCTTGTATATTCCAATGATGGGCTTCCTCAAAATGCCTCGGTCTTCGTGAGCAAGCAAGTTGGATGCACACCCACTTAGTTTCTTTTGTTGAGCTTTCATACATTTATAGCTCTAGTGCATCTGTTGCATGGCAATCCCTACTCCTCATGTTGAAATCAATTGATGGGCATCTCCATAGCCCGTTGATTAGCCTCATCAATGTGAGACTTTCTCCTTTTTGTCTTCTCCACACTACCTCCATCACCATATTGTATTCCACCCATAGTGTTATATCCATGGCTTACGCTCATGTATTGCGTGAGAGTTAAAAAAGTTGAAGCGCGTTAAAAAGTATGAACCAATTGCTTGGCTGAAACCGGGTTGTGCATGATGGGAGTATTTTGTGTGACGAAAATGAAACATAGCCTAACTATATGATTTTGTAGGGATAAGCTTTCTTTGGCCATGTTATTTTGATAAGACATGATTACTTTTTAGTATGCTTGAAGTATTATTACTCTTATGTCAATATGAACTTTTATCTTGAATCATTTGGATCGGAACATTCCTGCCACAATAAAGAAAATTACATTGAGAAATATGCTAGGTAGCATTCCATATCACAACTTCTGTTTTTATCATTTACCTACTCGAGGACGAGCAGGAATTAAGCTTGGGGATGCTTGATACGTCTCCAACATATATATAATTTTTTATTGTTCCATGCTATTATATTACCTGTTTTGGATGTTTATGGGCTTTATTATACACTTTTATATCATTTTCGGGACTAACTTATTAACCGGAGGCCCAGCCCAAATTGTTTTTTTTGCCTATATCAGTGTTTCGAAGAAAAGGAATATCAAACGAAGTCCAAACGGAATGAAACCTTCAGGAGAGATCTTTTTGGAACAAACGCAATCCAGGAGACTTCGAGTGGACGTCAAGAAGCAGCCGAGGCGGCCACGAGGGTCGAGGGCACGCCCCCCACCCTCGTGGGCCCCTCGTGGCTCCCCTGACCGACTTCCTTCGCCTATATATACTTACGTACCCCGAAAACATCCAGGAGCACCATGAAACCCTATTTCCACCGTCGCAACCTTCTGTACTCGTGAGATCCCATCTTGGGGCCTTTTCCGGTGCTCTGCCGGAGGGGGGATCGATCATGGAGGGCTTCTACATCAACACCAAGGCCTCTCTGATGTGTTGTGAGTAGTTTACCACAGACCTTTGGGTCCATAGTTATTAGCTAGATGGCTTCTTCTCTCTCTTTGAATCTCAATACAAAGTTCTCCTTGATCTTCTTGGAGATCTATCCGATGTAACTCTTTTTGCGGTGTGTTTGTCGAGATCCGATGAATTGTGGGTTTATGATCAAGTTTATCTATGAGAAATATTTGAATCTCCTCTGAATTCTTTTATGTATGATTGGTTATCTTTGCAAGTCTCTTTGAATTATCAGTTTGGTTTGGCCTACTAGATTGATCTTTCTTGCAGTGGAGTATTTTATTGTTGCCATCGAGGATAAAAAGATGGGGTTTATATCATACTGTTTGAGTTTATCCCTCTACATCATGTCATCTTGCGTTACTCTGCTCTTATGAAGTTAATACTCTAGATGCATGCTGGATAGCGGTCGATGTGTGGAGTAATAGTAGTAGATGCAGGTAGGAGTCGATCTACTTGTCGCGGACGTGATGCCTATATACATGATCATGCCTAGATATTCTCATAACTATGCACTTTTCTATCAATTGCTCGACAGTAATTTGTTCACCCACCGTAATACTTATGCTATCTTGAGAGAAGCCACGAGTGAAACCTATGGCCCCGGGTCTATTTTCCATCATATAAGTTTCCGATCTACTTTATTTTGCAATCTTTACTTTCCAATATATATCATAAAAATACCAAAAATATTTATCTTATCTTATTATCTCTATCAGATCTCACTTTCGCAAGTGGTCGTGAAGGGATTGACAACCCCTTTATCGCGTTGGTTGCGAGGTTCTTGTTTGTTTGTGTAGGTACGAGGGACTTGTGTGTAGCCTCCTACTGGATTGATACCTTGGTTCTCAAAAACTGAGGGAAATACTTACGCTACTTTGCTGCATCACCCTTTCCTCTTCAAGGGAAAACCAACGCAGTGCTCAAGAGGTAGCAGGATCTCAAGGAGCATTTGGCACTAGAGAAGCAAATCACGCACGCACGCGCGGATGAGGTCCCGATGGCTGTCATTCGTGCCAACCCCTAGATCTTAGAGGAGCACCTCGCCGTCGAGGCCACTGTCGACGCCTCGCGCATGGCGACGCTGTTGGCTGCTTTAAATGATAGTTCGTGGAGTTTTCTTGAGGCCACCATCGGTGCCTTCGCCGAAGACTACGAGGTGTTTTCTTAGCGTGCCCGTGCTTACCTCAACTCAAGAGCCAGCAGGTTGGTGCCTGGAGCGGCTCAGACTCACCACTATGACGAGGGCACCCATGATGTGGACGCCTCGCCCTCTTCCATGTTCAAGGAGCCAATCATCATCGATATCTCCGACGATGAGGAGTAGCTTGTCTTATTATATCACTATAAGGACCTATGTTTAGATTGCTAGCTATGTCGGTTAAGCGTGCTCTGTTTACCCATTGCATGTGCTGCTCCTGCCTTTCCTTAACAAATTCTAATGAATTTTCGTATCTACTTTTACCATGCAATATGTTGCTCTAGTGTATATGTTCTATATGTCATGCAATATGTTGCTCACTTATTAACTGTTGGTTAATTAGTTGTCATGTTCAAGTAACTGTTTGGTTCAATTCTGCAAATGTGATGTTCAATTCTTCAGGGTGCAATTTTGTATTGTCTTCCATGTGAGAAATAAATAGAATTTATCTTTACAAAATACATGAGAAACAAATACAATTGCTATATTTCCAAGTTTTCAAGCATGCTTGGTTTGGTTAACTGTCTGATCTTCTAGTATGTTATTTATTGTGCAATGTGGTGCTCAGTCAATGTTTGGTTCATTTGTTGTGGTGTTTAGTTAACTGCTTGGTTCAATTCTGCAATGCGATGTTCAATTGTTTTGGGTGCATTCTATTATTGTATACCATGTGAGAAATATATCGAATTTGGTTGTACTAAATACATGAGAAACAAATACAATTGCTATATTTCCAAGTTGTTAAGCATGCTTCGTTTGGTTAACTGTCTGATCTTCTATTAGGAGTATGTTATATTGTGCAATGTGGTGCTCAGTTAATGTTTGGTTCATTTGTTGTGGTGTTTAGTTAACTGCTTGGTTCAATTCTGAAATGCGATGTCCAATTATCGTGGGTAGAATTTCGTATTGTTGTGCATGTGAGGAATAAGTCAAATCTGGCTGCACTTAATACATGAGAAACATATACAATTGCTATATTTCCTAGTTCTTAATCATGCTTGGTTTGGATAAATGAGTTTCCATGTGGCTTGAATTAATCTGATGAATCTGCAATGTGCTTATTCTCCATCAAGCATGCGAACCCTCACTTAACCTGATCACTAACTACCTTATATGTGTTGCAGGGAAACAATGGGAAGCACTGAGGTTTACAATCGAGGTTTGCACATGCATGGTCCTTTGTCTAATAGCACATTATTGTGCAATTGTAGGAACCATTCTAATATTTAGGTTTTTAAGAATTTGGTCTTGCACATGTAGGTCCTGCTGTCAGAGGTTTTGACCCACTGTTCGACCCATTTTGCATATGGGGAAATGAGTTGTCCATCAATATCAGTCAAGTGAACAAACTTAGAAAGATTGTTAGGATAAAGAAATTAGCGACAAAAAACAACAAGATCTTTGTCTGCACAATGAAGAAGACATCAGTTCAATACATGATGGTACTAACTATTATACCTTGGCTTTTTTATTCCTTTGCCCCATTTCCAATCTAGAGAAGATATTTATGCACATCCTTGTTTTCAGGCCTTTCCAAAGCAGTTCACTGATGATTACCTCTCAAACCACCTGTATGGTCAGGAGGCGAGGAAGGTATTCATACAACACCCACAGTTCAATATTGAAGTGTTCCTGAAGACGATGAAGTATGGACGGTCAATCATCCACAGGCACTGGCCTAAAGTTGCAAAGACCTTTAACATCAATGAAGGCTCAATATTCGCCTTCCACTTCAACAGTTTTCCATATGAGATTCAGCTGTCTATGTACCATCTATGATGCTAATTTTGAAAGGTTATAGATGTTGCATGTGAAACTTGGTGTTGGTGCAGTTGTGTGATAGCTGAGTGTCGAAGCTATATGATGTTGTACTTTGATGTATTTCAATTATGAAATCCTGCTTCCTTAATATGAAAATGAAATATTTGTGTGCTTAATATGAAATGTCAATTAGATTAATAAATGGATTATTAATAATAGCCCAATTAGCCTGCCAATGACCAATTAGCTTGCTAATTGGGTTTTCTATTGCAAACGGTTATTGAGAAAACACCGTGGGTGATGACCTCAGGCAACACACATAGTTTCTAGGAATAAACCGTGTTGGATCAATGAACAATCACACACGACATCCACTTGAAAACTGTTTGCGTTAGGGCACCTTGCACAAATGTTTACCACATAAAAAGTGTGTGTGATGGACAACCTATGCCACACAGTTTCTTCTACGCACTGTGTGTGATGCATTCAATAACGCAAACGATAAAATTGTTAATATCATCTGCAATGGCAACGCTATCACAAACGATTTAATGGGGAAATTTGTGTGTGGTGTACCTGCGAACGGAATGTTTTCCTTGGAGTAACTATGTGGGATGTATATACGAACGGAAACGTACTCCTTGGATTAACTGTGTGGGATGTACATAGTAACAAAAACGTATTCCTTGGATTTACTATGTGGAATGTACATCCGAGCGGAAACATTTAGTCGGGACTGACTGTGTGGAATGTACATCTGAGCAGAAACGTTTAGCCGGGACTGACTGTGTGGAATGTACATCCGAGCGGAAACGTTTAGCCGGGACTGACTGTGTGGGATGTACTTACGACCAGAAATGATTTGGCCTGTATAATTGTATTTTTTAGCACAACTGTATGTATAACCGTATTTGATCGCTCGCCCGTCGCACACGACCTCATTTTGCCGAGTGTGTGTGCCAGGAGGGCCTATCTTGACGGTTTCTGGGTCGTGTGGGAAGGACCCCCCCCCTATCGCACACACTCACTCGGCGACGGTTTAGAATGCCGTCACGGAAAGGGTTAAAAATCATTTGTATAGCACCAGTGAGCGGTCCAGGAACACAAAACAGATGTTCATTTGAAATTTTAGAGGTGGCACATGCAAACTTACTTGGAACGGCAGGGTAATACCGCGTATAGGTAGGTTTGGTGGACTCATCTAGAACAACTTGGGTTTAAAGATTTTTGATGCACAAGCAGTATTTCCGCTTAGTACAGGTGATGGCTAGCAAATAGGTTGAGAATCGGCTAGCTAAAGAGTGAAAACGGTCATGAACATGCGTTATGCATAATCAACATTGAATACTTGCATGAGTAGGATATGAACACCATGAACATAAATATCATAGAGGCTATGTTGGTTTTGATTCAACTACATGCATGAACATGTGCCAAGTCAAATCACTTCAAACATTCAGAGGAGGATACCATATCATCATACTACATCACAATCATTTTAATGCATGTTGACATCCAAGATAAATCATTATCCCCTCCTAGCTACTTAAGCATGGCATGAGAAACTATAATCTCTAATTTTCATTGCAAACATGTTTGACCATAATATGTTGAATCATGGATACTAGGTTAAACATATTTACATAAACAAAAGAAGTTGAGTTCATACCCAGTTCTCTCTGCCACAGTCACTTAATCAAATATCATCATTATTGTCTTTCACTTGCACGACCGAATGATATGAAAATAATAATGGTGCAAGAGTGTTGTGGACTAAGCTGGAATCTGCAACCATTTTATTCAAAAAGGAGAAGATAGGGTAATTTGGGCTCTTTGTTAGATCAACAATAATGCATATAAGAGCCATTCAACATTTTCATCGTGGTCTTCTCCTTGCTATGACTCAATAAAAAAGGAAAACAATTTCAGAGAAACACACTATAATATTTTTGGAGTTTTTAGTTTTTCTTGAAGAAAGCAAATTAAAGAAGGAAAAACAAAACGAGAAAAACTATTTACACAGGAAAGCTCCCAACAAGCAAAAGAAGAATCGAGAAATCTTTTTAGGTTTTCTTTTAATAATACAACTAATTAAACTAGAAAGAAAAATTGAAAAGAAACAAGAAATATTTTGGGATTTTCTCAAAGTTTTTAAAACACACAAGAAGAAAGTGAGAAAAATAAATCTAACATGGATAATACAATCAAAAAGTGTGAACACCGACAAGTAGAATGAAATGTGTGAACATGAATGTAATGCCGATGGAAAACTGGAAATACGTACTCCCCAAGCTTAGGCTTTTGGCCTAGCTTGGTAATCACCATCCATCATAGCCATCCAGTCCCAAGTAGAAGTGTTGTGGCGGCGGCACCTGAGCGTCCCACTCCTTGGGCTCCTCCTGTGTTGTTGCCTGGTCGTTCCGATAGGCAATGATGTCCTCTTGCATGACCCTGTATTCGCCCCTGACAACAGAATCAAACAAAGCAGGCGCAAGCAATGGAATAATACCACGGGAATCCACACTAAAAACCAGGTTGTAACGAATATTATGGAGAGAGTCAGCATCATCAGTAAACTGGTGAGCCACCATCGCCTGATGATCTAGATAAACTCATGGCAAAGGATAATCATGTTGGCGTATCTGAACGTTATAGTGACTCTCTAGGCGAGTGGCATAAATACCACCATGAATTTTTCCCTCAGTTCTGTTAAGGTGCAGACGAGGTGCAATAATGGCCCCTAGGCTAAAGGTGTGATCGTTGTATAGTGCACGCCGTAAAATTGTGAAGTCGGGGGCACTAAGTGCACCAACCTTCTCCCTAGCAGTTAAACACTTTGCGATGAATAATGCAAAGTAATGCACACAAGGAAACTACAAACTAGTGGCGGTGACACTCGACATGCCTCTTTCATCTCCTACTGACAGAGTGCGGTAAAAGTCCTCAAACTCTACAGGTATAGGCTCTCTTAATTCCCCGTCAGAGGGAATCAAACATATCTCACAAAATTCAGTTAACGGTATCTGACGAGTTTCAGCATATAAATTAAATTGCACCTCAGGAGGATTATTCCTACTCAGAAAATGAAAAATTTGCACAAAGGAATTCGTAAGGAGGTGGTGTTGGTCACACTCAGCTGCGAGGAAGTCGGTCAGTCCAACATTTGCAACGAATTGGGTGAACTCTTGATGGAACGTGACCCCCTCCATGAAGGCATTATGCGGCCATTTGCACGGCCGCACCTGCGCCGTTCTCAGAGTGTTGAGGTCATTGTCTGATGATTCCCCAATGACTCCCTTAGCATTCTTCTTGGAGGAAAACTTCCTAAAGAAACTCATCTTGTTCCTATAAATAAAATTCTGAAAAAATTTAGTCCACAAAACTTTTGTCAAAGAAACTTCACAAGATTGATAGCAACTACTCATATGGATGCCTAGAGGTCATAACAAGCATTCAAACTACTTAGAACTAAGAATTCAACATGCAAGACCATCTACAGCAGCACCAAGAGTAGCTAATTATTCAAAATATTAACCACTAAAGCAAAAACTAATTGGAGCAATGGAGGAGTCACATACCAAGTAGCAATCCCCAAAAACAATTTCGGAAATGGAGCTTCGAGCAAAGAGATCGAAATCAGGGGTTTGAGAGCAAGAACACGAGAGAGAGAGAGAGAGAGAGAGAGAGAGAGAGAGCTATGGTGATTTTCTTCTGGAGGTAGGAGATGACATGGGCTAAATGGATAAGTGAGGGGACCCACATGGGGCCACAACCCACCAGGGCGCACCTGGGGTTTGCTGGCACACCCTGGTGTCTTGTGGTCACCAGGGGCACCCCCTGATGTTATTCATACCAAAAATTCAGAAATATTTAGAAAAAATCGCATTAAATTTTTAGGGCATTCTGAGCACTTTTATTTTTGAACACTTTTTTATTGCACGAAAAATTCAGAAAACGGACTAAACATGGCATTTTATTTTATTTAACTAAGAAAAACAGAAAACAAAAGGTGGAAGCAGAAGGTTGTGCTCACTAAATTCATCAACTTCATACCGCCCAAAAATGATCCATTAATAAGGTTGATCTAGTCTTATTAACAACCACTTCCGATTAGCATGAAACCGAAGAACTTCCGTAAAACAATAAGTTACCTCAATGGGGATATGCATATCCCCAACAACAAGTATTTCATATTTCTTTTTGGCATTAGGTAGAGGGAGTTGAAACCTTCCAATAGTAATTATCGAAGACTTTTCAATAACATTAATACCATTGACTTGGAATTTTTTCTTTGGAAAATGCATCGTATGCTCATTACCATAGATATGAAAGTGACCTTGCTTTTATTGCGATCAATAGCAGCCCATGCAGTATTCAAAAAGGGTCCACCAAGGATAATCGACATGTTGTCGTCCTCGGGCATCTCAAGTATAACAAAGTCTGTTAAGATAGTAACATTTGCAACAACAAAGGGCACATCTTCACAAATACCAATAGGTATGGCAGTTGATTTATCATCCATTTGTAAAGATATTTCGGTAGGTGTGATTTTATTCAAATCAAGTCTTTTATATAAATAGAAAGGCATAACACTAATACCAGCTCCTAAATCACACAAAGCAGTTTTGACATAGTTTCTTTTGATGGAGCACGGTATAATTGGTATTCCTGGATCTCCAAGTTTTTTAGGTACTCCGTCCTTAAAATAATAATTAGCAAGCATGGTGGAGATTTTAGCTTCACGTATCTTTCTCGTATTAGTGATAATGTCTTTCATGTACTTTTCATAAGGGGGCATCTTTAAAATATTAGTCAAATGGGTGCGCAAAAATACTGGCCTAAGCATTTCAGCAAAGCGTTCAAATTCTTCATCATATTTTTTCCTAGTTGGTTTAGGGCATGGGTTTCTAAACCCATGGTTCTCTTTCTTTTCCATGTTTTCTAGCAACAAAGTCTCTTTTGTCATATATTTTATTTTTAGGTCGTGGGTTATCAAGATCAACATCAGGTTCTATTTCAACATCATTATCTGGTTCTTTATCATTGTTTGGTTGGGTGTCTTCATGAACATCATCATTGTCATTTTCATTATCACTAGGTGAATGTTCATTACCAGATTGAGTTTCAGCATCTGAGATAGAGACATCATTATTATCTTCAGGAGGTTTTTCTATTTCAGGTTCACTAGAGGTGTGCAAAGTCATATCGTTTTTCTTTTTCTTCTTCTTTTTAAAAAGGACTAGGTGCATCAGTATTAATTCTTTGAGAGTCTTGTTCAATTCTTTTAGGGTGTCCCTCAGGATAAAGTGGTTGTCATTTTACCTCCTCTAGTTGCTACTCTAACAGCAAAGTCATTCATATTATTATTCATTTCATTAAGCAATTCTCTTTGAGATTTAGCAACTTGTTCTAACTGAGTTTGAACCATAGAGGCATGTTTTCCTACACCTCTAACATTATTAGTGATTCTAAATAACAAGTCACTCAAGCGGGCAATCATATCATAGTTGTATTTCAATTGTTTCATAACATTTGCATTGAAGTGATCTTGTTTGATGATGTACCTATCAAATTCATACATTGACTAGGATGTTTGTTGTAACGGATGTCACTTTCATCAAACTTTATAAAAGAATTTACCTCTACCACTGGTTGTGGTGGCGTATCAAGTCCATGTATTTCTCCAATAGGCGGTAAATTCTTAACATCTTCAGATTTAATACCTTTTTCCTTCATACATTTCTTTGCCTCTTGCATATCTTTAGGACTGAGAAATAAGATACCCCTCTTCTTTGGAGTGGGTTTAGGCAGTGGTTCAGGAAGACAGGAAGAGTCCAAACATCATAATTCTTCAATATATTATTCAATAATTCTTTAGCTTGTTCAACAGTTCATTCAACACAACCAGCACAACTATCTAGGAAGTCCCTAGAAGCAACGGTTAGTCCATTCTAGAAGATATCAAGTATTTCATTTTTCTTAAGAGGATGACCAGGCAAAGGATTAAGCAATTGGAGAAGCCTCCCCCAAGCTTGTGGGAGACTCTCTTCTTCAATTTGCCCAAAGTTAAATATTTCCTGTAAGGCAACTTGTTTCTTATGAGCAGGAAAATATTTTTCAGAGAAATAGTAAATCATATCCTGGGGACTAGGCACACAACTAGGAGCAAGAGTATTGTACCATATCTTAGCATCACCCTTTAATGAGAACGGAAATAACTTGAGAATATAATAGTAGCGAATTTTCTCATCATGAGAAAAAAGGGTGGCTATATCATTTAATTTACTAAGATATGCCACTATAGTATCAGTTTCATAGCCATGAAAAGGATCAGATTCAACCAAGGTAATTAACTCTAGGTTGACAGAGAATTCATAATCCTTATTGGTAACAATAGGTGAAGTAGCAAGCTTAGGATCACATTTCATTCTAGAATTCAAAGATTTCTCAGTTTGCGTATTAATTTCTTAAGATCATATCTATCATTGCAAGCAATAAAGTCTCTAGCTATCTCCTCATACATAACATAACCTTCAGGTGTCTTAGGCATTTCAAATCTAGGAGAGCTAGGTCTAATAGGTGTTTCAAGATTTTCAGTTTCAAGTACTTCATCAGTTTCAGCATTATCAATATATTTAGCTCTAGCAATTTGTTCGTCAAGAAATTTACCTAGTGGCACATTATCATCAAACAACATACTAGCATCATCATTAGCATCATTCATAGAAGTAGCATCGTCAATAACTTGCGACATATCAGGATTAATAGCATGTGGTGGTGTTGCAAGTTTACTCAAAATAGAAGGTGAATCAAGTGCAGAGCTAGATGACAGTTCCTTACCACCCCTTGTCTTAGAGGGAAAAATCTTGGTTTTGGTATCCTACAAATTCTTTATAGTGATAAATAGATAATAATCCCAACTAACGAAACAAATATAGCTATGCTCCCAGGCAACGGCGCTAGAAAAAGGTCTTGATAACCCACAAGTATAGGGGATCCCAACAGTTTTCAAGGGTAGAGTATTCAACCCAAATTAATAGATTCGACACAAGGGGAGCCAAAGAATATTTGTAAGCATTAGCAGTTGAGTTGTGAATTCAACCACACCTAGAGATTAAATATCTATAGCAAAGTGATCAGTAGCACAGTAATATGATAGTTTTGATAGTAGTGGTAACAGTAGAAGTAACGGTAACAGCGATAGCAATGGTTTTGTAGCAAGTGTAACAGTGACAACAACAAAATTAACTTATCAAGAATAATATGTGGAAAACTCGTAGGCATTGGATCGGTTAATTCATTGGATGATATTCATCGTATAACAGTATAACCTAGGGCGACACAGAACTAGCTCCAGTTCATAAATATAATGTAGGCATGTATTCTGTAAATAGTCATACGTGCTTATGGAAAAGAACTCGCATGACATGTTTTGTCCTACCCCCCGTGGCAGCGGGGTCCATAAGCAAACTAAGGGATATTAAGGCCTCCTTTTAATAGAGAACCAGAACAAAGCATTAACTCATAGTGAATACATGAACTCCTCAAACTACGGTCATCACCGAAAAGTATCCCAATTACTTTCACACTGGGTTAGGTGAATATGACTTGCAAGATCAGATCTAGAACATAGATATAATGGTGAAAACATAAACAGTTCAGATCTGACATCATGACACTCTGGCCCTAGTGACAAGCATTAAACATAGCAAAGTCATGACAACATCAATCTCATAACATAGTGGATACTAGGGATCAAGCCCTAACAAAACTAACTCAATTACATGATGAATCTCATCCAACTCATCACCAATCAGCGAGCCTGCGAAGGAATTACTCACTCCCGGTGGGGAGCATCATGGAATTGGTGATGAAGGAGGGTTGGTGATGACGAAGACTAAACATTCCCCTCTTCGGAGCCCCGAACGGGCTCCAGATCTGGCCTCCCGATGAAGAATAGGAGCTGGCAGCGGCTTTGTATCATGAAATGCGATGAAACTTCCTCTCCTATTTTTTATCTCTGAAAATAGGTATTTATGGAGTTAGACTTAGGGTCAGGGGGTCCACGAGGTGGCCACAACCCACTAGGGCACGTCAGAGGGGGGCGCGCCCTGGTGTCTTGTGCCCAGCCAGGGCACCCCCTCCGGTGATTCTTGGTTCTGGTATATTTTATTTATTCTGAAATAAATCTCCAAAAAGTTTCGTTCCAATCCGAGCACTTCTATTTCTACACAAGAACAACACCATGGTAGTTCTGCTGAAAACATCATCAGTCCGTGTTAGTTTCATTCAAATCATGCAAATTAGATTCCAAAACAAGAGCAAAAGCATTAGGAAAAGTAGATAAAATAGAGACACATCACATGCCAGGGCAAGAGGATTGAGGATGGAATGCATTAGATGATCATCATACGAGGCTGAGGTAACATATATTGACACTAAAAACAGGGAATGGAGGTAACCGGTGGATTTAACTAGTAAAACATGCAACTGCAGGGAATGGCAGATTCGTGGGCAGCCATGCATACATGACCCATTTTTCATGAGATTCATTGGGGGGAAGATGGTGAGGTTGATCATTATGTTTCTGAATACTTCTCTGCTGCGAAGTTTAAGGCAACATATGCCAAGAACGTGCCTGTATTGTTGGTAAAAGACCAATGGACCATCATCGATCCAGGTTTTAAGCTTCACACTCCAGTTTTAGTTAGACCAGTAGGAAGGTCGAGGAAGAACATGATAAGAGCAAGTGCAAAGGTAGGTACACACAGGAGGCACAAGTGCAAAAGATATGCCAGACTAGGGAACATTGTTAGGATTTGTACCAATCTAGTGGACCCATTATTTGGAGAGGATGATCAATGGGGCATCAAAAATGTAGAGGATCATGAAGCAATGGCGGAAGAGGCAGAAGAACTAGCAGATCTAGATCAATAAGAGCAACTAGAAGAGCTAGAAGAAGCACCGCTTGATCCACTTGAGTTATCATTGTTGCAAGCACAACTTGGTATGTGTGCCTTCTCTTTAGGTATTTGTTTTCATTTTTTTAAACAAAATATAATCTTGTCCCTCTATGAACAACTCCAGGATAAGCACACAAAAGAATATAATAAAGGCAAATAAACAGAATTAAAGGAATAGAGCACAAGTTGATTTGACATCAACTGAAGGTGAACCAACTGTTGAATCCACATCTGATGAAGACTTTAAAAGAATGGCTTTCGAAGGTTTTGAACCTTTAGAAGCTTAATAAAGAGCAATTCAACTTGGGCACCTGAAGTTGTTTTCCCATTGGCCGTCACATGTTCTATTACTGGAAGTACTCCCTCACCACCTCCACCTCCAGAACTTATTGTGAAGACAAAAAGAACAAATGCAGTGAAGCCACCCAATAACCCGACAAGGAACACAAGGAGCAATGTGGTGAATCCAGCTAGAAACACAAGGAGCGCGAAAAGGATTGGAATTTGAGTTTGAACTTTGAAATGATGTGATTTGAGTTTGAACTTTGAAATGATGTGAATTTGTTGTTCAAAGTTGTAATGTTGTGGATTTGAGTGTGAACCTTGTAATGTTGTGAACCTTTCAATGTTGTGAACTTGATGTGAACTTTGTAATGTTGTGAATTTGAATTTGAGTTGGAATAATTTGATTTTATTCTATTTTAGTGGGCATTTATTTTATTCTTTTGGGTATTTGTTTTATTTTTGTGGCTAGTGCCCTCATTCATAATGTCACTTCTTAAAATCATTTTCCATATTTTTTGAACAAACTACAATACACTTGTAGTTCAAATATGTGATTGATGTCTAGAAATTCATTAAATCAATGAAATATATGGCAAAAGCTCTAAAATCCATGAAAAAATGGCATTATGCATCAAATGTTGTCTACTCTGTGTGAAAATTCCAAAGAGGTAAGTTTCAATCTTATTTTTGTCAGTTCTTTCACGAAAAGGGCTTTTTGGCACATAGAAAAAATATGACAAAAACTTTAAAATTTTCCTGTGGCAAGATTGTTCACACTGGTAATAGCCATGTTTGATAAAAAATTGTTCTTCTTATCTTTGAGTATACCATCGATATGGACATCACATGGTCATCTCGCTTGAAAACCATTCATATGAGATAGGCCAATTTGTGAAGGTTTTTTAGTATTTTGTGGTACCACAAGTCTATCATTGTTCCCACATACTACTACCTAAACAAAGGCTCCATGCAAAATGATTTATTTTTGACTCTTTTTTTCATTTTATTTATGTTTTTTCAAAATGGGGTCAAACTTGCAAAGGTGGCTATTCATTACCTAGGTTGGGCATTTCTTTCATTTTGTGGTTAGTACCCACATTCATAATGTCATTGATTAAAATGTTTTTTCCATATTTTTTTGAAAAAAACTCCAACACACTTGTAGTTCAAATCTATGACATCTACGTTTAATGTCTAGAAATCCATTAAATCAATGGAACAAATGATAAAAGTTTTGAAATTTATGAAAAAATGGAATTAGGCCTCCAATGTTGTCTACTTTGTGTGAAAATTCCTAAGAGGCAATTTTGAATCTTATTTTTGATAGTTCTTACACAAAAAATATCTTTTTCGCACATAGAAAATAAAAAAGGTTTTATGACAAAAACTTTAAAACTTCTTTTGGCAAGATTTTTCACACTGGTAATACCCATGTTTGATCAAAATTTGGTCTTCTTATCTTTAACTATGCCATGGATATGGCCATCACATGGTCATCTCGCTTGAAAACCATGGGTCTTCATATGAGATAGACCAATTTGTGAAGTATTTTTTCAGTATTTTGTGATACCACTAGTCTATCACTTTTCTACATACTACTCCCTCCATCCTAAAAAGGATGTCGTCGTGGCGTTTTTCTAGAAAAGCCCTCCCAAAACCCCCGATGCAGGCAAGTCCCGAGTGCTAATTTGTTTTCTTTTCTTCCTTTGTCCTTGCTGCAGGACTACCACAACCTCCACACGGCCGCCTACAACTCCCACGTCAAGGAGCTGGACAAGCGAGCCAATGACTTGAACGAGAGCTGAAGTAAGCACTCCGCCTTTCTTCTCACGGTGGCGCGTCGGCGCACCCGCTGGGTGTAGCCCACGAGATTCGGGCCGACTACTGAGCGGTCGGGACGGATCTTCTGGCAACTACCTTTTTTTGTTGATGCTAATGTCTTCTTTTTCTTATCTTTGCAGAGGCGGCCGCTGAGGGAGTCCTGGATTAGGGGGTATCCGGATAGCCGGACTGTATACATCGTCCGGATTATTGGAGCGTGAAGATACAAGACTCAAGACTCCGTCTTGTGTTCGAATGGGACTCTCCTTTGTGTGGAAGACAAGCTTGGCTATCCGGATATTATATTTCCTTCCTTGTAACCGACTCCATGTAAACCCTAGCCCTCTCCGGTGTCTATATAAACCGGAGAGGTTGGTCCTTAGAAGGCCGATCAGAACTACAATCATAATCATCATAGGCTAGCTTCTAGGGTTTAGCCTCTACGATCTCGTGGTAGATCTACTCTTGTACTACTCATATCGTCAATATTAATCAAGCAGGAAGTAGGGTTTTACCTCCATCGAGAGGGCCCGAACCTGGGTAAACATTGTGTCCCTTGCTTCTTGTTACCATCAACCTAAGATGCACAGATCAGGACCCCCTACCCGAGATCCACTGGTTTTGACACCGACATTGGTGCTTTCATTGAGAGTTCCTCTGTGTCGTCGCTGCAAGGCTCGATGGCTCCTTCAATCATCGTCAACGACACGGTCCAGGGTGAAACTTTTCTCCCCGGACAGATCTTTGTGTTCGGCGGCTTCGCACTGCGGGCTAATTTGCTTGGCCATCTGGAGCAGATCGACATCTACGCCCCTGGCCACCAGGTCAGGTTTGGAAACTTGAACTACACGGCGGACATTCACGGAGACTTGATCTTCGACGGATTCGGGCCTGTGCCAGGAGCACCGGATAGTCACGATGAGCACGGCTTAACCTGCTATCGGACAATGCTCGGGATATCACCCCGGCGGTAGCCCCGGACCTAAATCCGGAGCAGGCTGCATTGCCTAAGGACGGAGGGATGGACCCCGCCCCGCAGGCTGCACACTCATCGGCGGTGGAGCCAAACACAGGTCTCACCTCTGTGGAAGCCTGTGACTCCGGACCCCCATACTCGTATCCGGTCGTCGGTTCCACCGCGCGCTCCCGAGCCCGCCGAGCCTGGTTGGGCTCCGGTAATGGAGTTTACCGTTGTGGATATCTTCCACCACTCGCCCTTTGGTGACATGCTGAACTCATTAAAGTCTCTCTCTTTGTCAGGAGGCTCTTGGCCGAACTATGTCTGGCTCGAGTGGGAAGCAGGCGACAAAGGAATTCGCTGCCCACCCACCACCCACTTCATTGCCACGGTCGATGATCTAACCGACGTACTTGACTTCGACTCCGAAGACATCGACGGTATGGACGACGATGCAGGAGAAGTACAGGAACCACCGCTCACAGGGCGGTGGACAACCACCTCCTCATACGATATATATATATATATATATATATATATATATATATATATATATATATATATATATATATATATGGTGGACACTCCAAAGGAAACCAATGGTGATGAGGTAACGAGGACAACCCCTTAGGGAGAAAACAAAGCATGAGCGTCGTCGGCGCCGCTCCAAGCCCCGCCACAGCAATACCGGCCCGGGAGACGAAAACAATCCGGATGATGCTGAAGAGGAATACAACCCTGATCAGCCCGCCTTCGAGCAGGCCGAGCAGGAAGATGAGCAGGTCAGCCCAGACGAACAGGCGACAGACGGATATCCGGAGGAGGACAACTACATGCCCCCTCCGAAGACGAGATTAGCCTCGGCGACGACGAATTCGGCGTGCCTGAGGATCCCGTGGAGCAGGAGCGCTTCAAGCGTCGGCTTATGGCCACTGCGAGGAGCCTGAAAAGGAAGCAACAACAACTCCAGGCTGATCAAGACCTTCTCACAGATAGATGGACTGAAGTCCTGGCAGCCGAGGAATACAGACTCGAGCACCACACGGCTGACCAGCCACCCCGTGGCCGGGATAAAATGGCATATCAGCCCGAATACCAACCCACACCCCCACGCCAATACACTACAGCCTGGGGCAATAGGCAGGACCTGCAAGACATACTGGAAAACAAAGCAGGACAGCCAAGATCGATCTATGGATCACGGGGGCGCGCCCTAGCACGCGACGATGACCGTCACGTCGGATACATTATCGACAAGTCCGGCCGAGCCGAACACAGCAACCCAGACCAATTTGAACTGTGTAGCCACATAGCCCGGCACAGAGGCGCTGTGCACCCCCTCTGCTTCACTAACGAAGTAATGGATCATGAATTCCCAGAAGGGTTCAAACCCGTAAACATCGAATCATACGATGGCACAACAGACACCGCAGTATGGATCGAAGATTTCCTTCTCCACATTCACATGGCCCGCGGAGATGATCTGCATGCCATCAAGTATCTTCCTCTTAAGCTCAAAGGACCCGCCCGGCACTGGCTAAACAGCCTGCCATCAAATTCCATTGGCAGTTGGGAAAACCTGGAAGACGCATTCCTCGACAACTTCTAGGGCACATATGTGCAACCACCGGACGCCGATGACTTGAGCCACATTACTCAACAGCCCAAAGAGTCAGCCAGGAAATTCTGGACTCGGTTCCTAACTAAAAAGAACCAAATAGTCGACTGTCCGGACGCCGAAGCCCTGGTGGCTTTTAAGCATAATATCTGTGACGAGTGGCTCGCCCGACACCTTGGCCAGGAAAAACCCAAGTCTATGGCAGTTCTCACAACACTAACGAGCCGCTTTTGCACGGGCAAGGACAGCTGGTTGGCTCGCAGCAGCACTAAGCCACATTTTGGCACTTCGGATGCCCGCGACAATAACGGCAAGCCACAGCGCAACAGACATAAGCGAAGGAACAACAGCGACAACACTGAAGACACGACAGTCAACGCCGAATTCAGCAGATCCAAGTTCGGTCAGCGGAAGAAGTCGTTCAAAAGAAACAATCAGGGACCGTCCAGTCTGGACCATATACTGGAGCGCTCGTGCCAAATTCATGGCACCCCGGTTAAGCCAGCCAACCACACCAACAGAGACTGCTGGGTGTTCAAACAGGCCAGCAAAATAAACGCCGAAAACAAGGACAAGGGGCTGCACAGCGACGACGAGGAGGAGCCCTGGCGTCCGAACACGGGGGGACAGAAGAAATTTCCCCCCAGGTGAAAACGGTTAACATGATCTACGCCACTCACATTCCCAAGCGGGAACGGAAGCGAGCACTATGGGACATCTATGCGATGGAGCCAGTCGCCCCAAATTCAACCCATGGTCAGCTTGTCCGATCACCTTTGATCGTAGGGATCACCCTACTAGCATCCACCACGGCGTCTCAGCTGCATTGGTCCTAGCCTCAATCATCGACGGATTCCACCTCACACGAGTCCTCATGGACGGCGGCAGCAGCCTGAACCTGCTTTATCAGGACACAGTGCACAAAATGGGCATCGAGCCTTCAAGGATCAAGCCCACCAAAACCACCTTTAAAGGTGTAATTCTTGGAGTAGAGGCCCGCTGCACGGGCTCTATAACATTGGAAGTGGTCTTCGGATCTCCGAATAACTTCCGAAGCGAAGAATTGATCTTTGATATCGTCCCTTTCTGTAGTGGTTACCACGCACTGCTTGGACGAACCGCGTTTGCTAGATTCAATGCGGTACCACACTATGCATACCTCAAGCTCAAGATGCCAGGACCGCACGGGGTCATAACAGTCAACGGAAACATGGACCGCTCTCTCCGAACAGAAGAGCATATTGCAGCCCTCGCGGCGAAAGTACAATGCGGCCTCCTCTGACAAACCACCAATCCGGCGACAGCAACTTTGAGCACCGTCAAGCGAGTCCAGAGCACCCCACAACAGGATCACCAGGCACGCCAAGAGCGCAACTAGCAGTCCGGCCTCCGCTCAAGCCCCATCAAAGCAGCATTCGTGCCACGCGTACACAATTATGCACTCAAAATACCATGGGCATAGGCGGAGGCGCAGCAATGACTCAGTCAACAGTGCGGTATCACCGCAGCATAACTTCATAACCTTCCCTTTTTATCTTTCAGGACATTGCTTTAGGGCAGCCTCTTCAGAAGAGCCGGATTGACGGACTTGCATAGGAGAGAAAACCAAGGAGGCAATAGGCTTTGCGCACAAAAGGAAATACCCAGGTGGAATCTATTCACGATCGTTATACCTGTTTTATATACCTACATGCAGCCTTCCCTTGGATAGGACATGTTAAATAGTCCTATTTACTTCCGCCTAAACGCACCCATTGTAAACATACACTTAAACGTATTATTCATCAATGGGAGATCATACATAGCGTCAGCTTATTACTATCATTTGAGCATTTTTCTTGCAAATGTTTATTTAATACTGCTTCCGTACATCTTGGTACGATCAACTTTGCTAGGGGCTTCTTATGACACCTCATAATACGGCAAAACAAGTCCGAACACTTTCAACAGTGCGGCACCCTGAACTTATAGCACTATATGCATCAGCCCCAAATCATGTCTTGGGTCACTAGTTGGGTTTGCCCGGCTCCCTTGTTTTGGTACCTTACGTTCCGTTATATCGGCTAAGGTAGCGTAGAGAGAACTACTGTGATTGTGTCCCGGTTCTTCCGAACGAGCACCTCAGTAGAGAAAGCCGAAAACTGACCGGCATGATGTGGCGAGAGCTGGTCGCTGTTCGAGAGGTCTTAAAATCCTTAAAGATTTTTTTGCTTTAGGCGAGGAATCGGCTTCATCCGATTTAGGCGTATATAGCACCCCAATTCGGCCCTCCGAATTCTAGGGGCTTCGCCAAAATTTAAAATTATAGACTTCTATGGCTAAGTGAAAGTTATAAAGCCGCATAGTCCGATTGCCTTGTTCGCTACACCAGATACCTCCTTAAGGGACCAAAAATTTGGATAAAGAGTATCCGGGTTTTTCCACGAACACCCCGGTACTTGTTACGTGGGGGCGGAAGCCGACGACTGGCCTACTTTCAGAATTCTATAAACAGTCGCACAGAAGGTAATATTTTAAATCAAACAGTGCTACATAGCACAAGTAACTTCGTCCTTAAATTACAACAGCGACAGATGTACATTTAGTCAAAGATCTTGTCCTTGGTACATTCATCGGCCACGAGACGAGTGCCCTTCATAACGCCATCGTAATACTGCGGGGTTGGAATGGCCTACTGGGAGACAAACACGACCCTCTCATGAGGTTTCGGGGTTGGAATGGCCTACCCTTTGTCTGGTAGCCGGTGCATGATGTCTGCGGTCAAGTATCCGGCCACCCGAAGATTCGTGATATGCTTCTCTTTCACGGTGGAGGCTACCCACTTGCCTCCTGCTCCGGACATGTTTAGCTGTGTGGAGAAGACTTGGGCTAGGGCACTGGAGCTCGAGGAGGCAAGGATGAGCAAAGGAAGAAGGAGGCGTGGGTAAAAATGGGGAGCCCTTATCCCTTTATAGAGGCAACGAAAGCGGTGCGCCTCCCCACTTGCCCGTTGAGAATCGCTTACTTCCCAAGTGCCACGATTGATGGCGCGGTTGGGTTACCCATACCCGTATTAATGAGAATCCCGTGATAGGGGGACACGATCTCTGCTTTGACAAGACGTGTCAAGGAAACCGCCTCGCAATATGCGCTATGGCTGGTTTTGGGAAAACGGTTCGAATAATGATCTGACCGTAATGACATGTCGTGCTGTCTAAAAAGGTGGTCAGCAGATTACGTTTATAAAATACCATTCTCTCTATGGTAGCATGTGAAGATCATCTTGCATATCCGGACACTGTCTAAGTGTTCGATAATTACTTTGGAGTATTCGGAGATGGAACCTGTCGTGCAATGCCAAAGACAAGACTGCGCGTCGGGCTCATCATCATTGAAGCCTGGTTGAGGGGCTACTGAGGGAGTCCTGGATTAGGGGGTATTCGGACAGTCGGGCTGTATACATCGTCCGGATTATTGGAGCGTGAAGATACAAGACTCAAGACTCCGTCTCGTGTCCGGATGGGACTCTTCTTTGCGTGGAAGACAAGCTTGGCGATCCGGATATTATATTTCATTCCTTGTAACCGACTCCATGTAAACCCTAGCCCTCTCCGGTGTCTATATAAACCGGAGAGGTTGGTCCTTAGAAGGCCGATCAGAACTACAATCATAATCATCATAGGCTAGCTTCTAGGGTTTAGCCTCTACGATCTCGTGGTAGATCTACTCTTGTACTACTCATATCGTCAATATTAATCAAGCAGGAAGTAGGGTTTTACCTCCATAGAGAGGGCCCGAACCTGGGTAAACATTGTGTCCCTTGCTTCCTATTACCATCAACCTAAGATGCACAGATCGGGACCCCCTACCCGAGATCCACCGGTTTTGACACCGACAGCCGCTGCACTGCAGCAGCGCTTGGGCGAGGCCGAGATCGAGCTTTGTGCCAAGGAGCTGGAGCGCAACCAGGCGGCACAGGAGTGCGAGCGCCTGACCAAGGAGCTGGTGGCCCAGGCGGAGCGACACAAGGCGGAGCTCCAGAAGGTGAAGGACGGCGAGGACCTCCTCAAGGCCGAGTTTGAGACTCAACGCTCGAACTGGGCCGAGAAGGAGAAGTTCCTGACCAACGGCTATGAGGAGATCGAGGACATGATCGACGGTAACTTATTTCTTCTTCTTGCGCGGCTGCCGAATGCTGCGGGAGCCGGTCTCTATCTTCTAATTCTTCTTGAGCTTCTTCCTGCACAAAGTACTTCCTGGGCTACCCCGTCGCTGTTAGCCAGGCCATCGAGGTGTGGCGCTCGGTGCGAAGGGCGGCAGGCATGGACATCACGCCCCGGAGCCCCGGCGAGCAGCTCTTGGCCGTCAAGACGCGCCTGCATCCGGCCCATCGGATGATCCGCCGCCTGCAACGCGCCGGGGCTCAAGTGTTGGCCGCCCTCTGGCCAGGAGCTCGGATTCCGCGCACCCCCGGCCGGACGACCTATTGGCTGGAGGTGGAAGTCAGTCGCTTCAAGGCCTGGAAGGGCGCCGCGGCTCGGGCGGGTGCTCGGATGGCCCTGGAGTTTGCCAACGTGTGGTACCCCAACCTGGATCTGTCCCAGATGGCCACCTTCCCGTAGGAGGCCGGTCCGGAGCTGGTGGAGGTGGGCCCTGAGCTCACCCAGTGCACGGCGGCGCTCGCAGACTACACCAACACCGCCGTCTTCATCCCCGACCTGGACGACAAGGGAAAAGAGGTGCCACCCAGCTGGTTTGTGCTAGACCCGGCGCGCGCGGAGGACTCGGCGGAGAAAATCACCTCCAACGATGAGGGCGACGACGACGACGACTACGAGGATGAAGAAGAAGACGCGCCGGAAGACGGAGCGGGCGACCAGCCTCAGCCTGATCAGGCTTCAACCAGCGAGCCGCGGCTGGCTGCGCCGACTGCCGCCGATGCCGACTAGGCCGAGACCAACCAGTCGGCCGCTCCACCATCCGGTGCTGCTGCCTCCACCGACCCCTCGGACCCGCCTGTCGCTCCTCTGGCCTAGGCGGCCATTTTTATCTTGTCTTGTCCTATCCTTGTGATCTTTTTGAACAATTTCGTTAAACGCACGCGATTCCACCCATGGGGGTGTAAGTTAAACTTAATGAATGCTGGCCTCGGGCCTTTTGCAATGTACATATAAGTTTAAATTCTTGTTCGATTTTGCTTTTCTCTCTTTGTCTTTCTTTTATGTCGCGTTCTCCTGGCCGCCTCCCTACCAGCCGGACAGCCGCTCTGCGGTCTATGGCTGGGTCAGGGACTTGCTCGTTCTTCGGAACGGGCAAGTTACTTGGGCCATGTAGAGTGTAGCTTGATCGAACGAGAAGCCGGCCTGCCGGCTGCTGAGTAGCCAGATGAGAGAGGCAAAGGGCCGGCTAGGCCTAAGTTAGCGTTCTTCCTTAGTCAAATTTTGTGTGGATGATGGATCCAGCCTTTAGCTCCTCGCCAGTCAGACAGTCACGCTGCGAGCTGTGACTTAGAGCGAAGAGAGGGCTTTCGGCGTCAGCACACTACTAGTCGGCTCTGGTTGGTGTAGACTTAGGCCAAGGCGGCAAGCCCCCGGGCCGGCTGACCGGAACCTGGACGGGGCAGGAATAGGAAAAACTCAAGTCATGGCATAAGCTTAACTCATAGATAGATAAAAAGGTAGCCCCCAAGTGCACCTCGGGGGATCTGGGGTCTTTTACTTAATACAAAAGTTGGCGTGGTACAGACGCTCGAATCAACTGTAAAATCGGCGGAGTAGGTTTGCATTCCATGGTCGCTCCGTCTCTTTGCCGGCTGTGCAATGTTTGCGCGCCCTGGGCTTCTGAGCGTCGATGAGGTAGTATGGGTCGTTCCACAGGGCCTTGCTGATGATGAAGGGGCCTTCCCAAGGTGCCGTGAGCCTGTGCTGCCCAGCTGATCGCTGGATCAGGCGGAGCACAAGGTCGCCCTCATGGAAAGAACGCGGACTGACCTTCTTGTTGTGGTAGCGGCGCACGCTCTACTGGTAGATGGCGGACTGACTGCATGCTAGCAGTCGAGCCTCTTCCAGCAGATCAACTCCGTCTTCTCGCGCCTCTTTGGCCTCCGCCTCCGTGTACATGGTGACCCGAGGCGAGTCGAACTCGTTATCTGTAGGGATGATAGCCTCGGCACCGTACACGAGGAAGAAATGCGTCAAGCCGGTTGATCTGCTCGGTGTGGTTCGAAGGCTCCTGAGGACGGCCGGCAGCTCGTCGATCCAGCAGCTAGCCGACCGCTCTAGCGGCTCGATCAAGCGGGGCTTGATGCCGGACAAGATGAGGCTGTTTGATCTCTCTACTTGGTCGTTTGACTGTGGGTGGGCAACGGACGCTAAGTCCAGTCAGATGCCCTGATTCACGCAAAAACGGGCCAAGGCGCCTTTGGCGAAGTTGGTATCGTTGTAGGTGATGATGCTGTGGGGAACGCCATATCTGACGGTGATGTCGGCGATGAATGTGACAGTAGTCGGACCATTCAGCTTCTTGATTCACTTCGCTTCTATCGACTTGGTGAACTTGTCCACGGCGACCAGCAGATGGGTCATGCCACCGCGTGCCGTCTTGAATGGGCCTACCATGTCCAAACCCCATACGACAAAGGGCCAAGTAACGGGGGTGGTCTTGAGGGCAGAGGCCGGCAGGTGTTTCTTGGTGCTGAACTTCTAGCACCCTTTGCACTTCTTGACCAACTCTTTGGCATCGTCCAAAGCAGTCGGCCAAAAGAAGCCATGGCGGAAAGCTTTGGCCACGAGGGACCTGGAGGCGACATGATGGCCACATTCACACTGATGGATATCTCTGAGGATCTCCATGCCCTTCTCTGGTTCTACGCAGCGCTGATAGACGCCGATCACACTCCGCCTTGCGAGCTCTTGATTGACAATGGTGTAGGCGCATGCTCTGCGCTGGATCTGTCTGGCTAGCACTTGGTCGGTTGGCAGCATGCGGTTGACCAAATAGTCGCGGATGGGCTGTGCCCAAGATGGGTCCGCCACCACTATGAACACGACGACTGGTATGAGGAGGGCTGGGTTGGAAGGTGGCAGGTTGGGGCCGGCCACTCCTGATGGTACTGATGAAGTCCCCTGGCCGACTGCAGTAGTCCCTGGGCCGCCTTCTAGGGTCTCTAGGCCGGGTGCTGGTGTTGCAGCCCCCGGGCCTCTTGGTGATGTCCCCGAGCCGGCCTCTTAACTCCCCGCACCGACTTCTGAAGTCCCCGAGCCGGATCCAACTACTCCCGGGGCAGCCGGCACAAAGATGGAGTCGGACTCCGGGGAAGGCTTGATAGACGGCTTGCGGAGGCACTCGAGGGAGACGCCGGCTGGTATGGCTTGCCGGGTGGAGCCAATGCGGGCAAGAGCATCTGCTGCATCGTTGTCGGCCCATGGCACGTGGATGAACTCGCATCCATCGAAGTGGCCACTCATTTTTTGGACGAGGAAGCGGTAGCTTGCCATGTTGGCATCCTTGGTGTCCCAGTCGTCAGACGACTGCTGGACCACCAAGTCCGAGTCGCTGTAGCAGAGGATGCGGCAAATGCCGATTTCTTTGGCTAGTCGGAGCCCGAAGATGAGCGCTTCATACTCGGCTACATTGTTGGAGGCGGCGAAATGGATCTACAGCGTGTACTTCAGCTTGTCACCTTTGGGAGAGGTGAGAACGATGCCGGCTCCCAAGCCGGTGCGCATCTTTGAGCCGTCAAAGTGCATCCGACAGTGCGTAGAGTCTGGAGCTGGCGGCAAGTACTAGGACTCGGCCCAGTCGATGAGGAAGTCGGCCAGTGCTTGGGACTTGATGGCGGTGCGGGGCTGGTAGAAGATGGTGTGGGGAGCCAGCTCAATGGCCCACTTTGCCACCCGGCCTGAGGCATCTCTGCTGCCCATGATCTCGGCAAGGGGAGCGGTGTAGACAACCGTGATGGAGTGCTCTTGGAAATATTGCTTCAGCTTCTTGGCGGCAAAGTACACGCCATAGCACATATTCTGATAGTGGGGGTAATTCTGCTTGGAGGCCGACAGGACCTCGCTCAAGTAGTACACTAGCCTCTGGACCGACTGGGCCTTGCCGGCTTCTGGGCGCTCGACAACGATCACCGTGCTGATGACTCGGTTGGTGGCGGCGATGTAGAGGAGGATGGGCTCTTTAACAGTTGGAGCCGCCAGGATAGGCGGCGTTGACATTACACACTTGAGCTAGAGGAAGCTGGCGTCCGCCTGGTCATTCCACTCGAAGCAACTAGTTTTCTTCATGACCTGGTACAGAGGGAGTGCCTTCTCGCCCAGCCGACTGATGAAGCGGCTGAGGGATGCTAGGCACCCGATGAACTTCTGGACGTCACGTAGCTTGGTAGGTTTCTCCATCCTCTCAATGGCCTTGATTTTCACAGGGTTGCACTCGATGCCGCATTCTGAGACAAGGAAGCCCAGGAGCTGGCCGACTGGTACACCGAAGACACACTTCTCCGGGTTGAGCTTGATGTTGAAATGGCGTAGGTTTTCAAAGGTCTCCTTCAGGTCTTCCATCAGGGTGCCACGCTTCTCTGTCTTCACCACAATATCATCCACATAGACGTGAGCATTGCGTCCAAGTTGCTTTAATAGGCACTTCTGCATACAACGTTGGAAGGTGGCGCCGGCATTCCTCAAGTTGAACGTCATGGTGATGTAGAAGAAAGCGTCGAATGGCATGATGAAGGTGGTCTTCAGGCGATCAGCCGGATCCAGCTTGATCTGGTGGTAGCCGGAATAGGCATCAAGGAAAGACAGCATCTCAGATCCAGCTGTGGAGTTGATCACTTGGTCTATTCGCGGCAGAGCGAATGGATCTTTGGGGCAAGCTTTGTTGAGACTGGTATAGTCAATGCACATACGCCACTTGTTCTTCTTCAGCACAAGGACCGGGTTGGCAAGCCAATCCGGGTGGAACAGTTCCATAATGTATCCGGCTGCTAGCAGTCGGGCGACTTCTTCTCCAACAGTCCTTCTTTTTTCTTCTGACAGGCGGTGGAGGGTTTGCTTGACCGGATTGGCATCCGACCTTACATGAAGTTTGTGCTCGGCGCGATCCATCGGGACACTCGGCATGTCTTTGGGGGACCATGCGAAGATGTCTCGATTCTCACGGAGGAAATCAACAAGCTCGCCTTCCTATTTGCTGTTAAGGCCAGTGCCTATGACAGCAAACTTCTCCGGGTGCTCCGGGTCCAGGGGAATCCGCTTGGTCTCATTGGCCGGCTGGAAGGAGGCCCCTGCTTCTACCTCCTTGGGATTAGTCGGCATGGTCGGCTTCTCGCTGGCCATGGCTACCATCCGATCAAGGAGCCGTCTTTCTTGAGAGATGACGAGGGACTCGGCTAGCCGGCTACTGGCGGCGGCACAATCTTGGGACTTCTTGTAATCTCCAGCAATGGTGATGATGCCCTTGGTGCCTGGCATCTTGGCCTTCAGATATGCATAGTGTGGGACCATCATGAACTTGACCAGCACAGGGCGGCCCAAGAGCGCGTCGTAGGGGCTTTCCAGGTTGATCACCTCGAACCAGATTGGCTCATGGCAGAAGTGATCTCTGTCACCGAAAAGGACGTCAATTTTTATCTTGCCAATTGGGGAGCAGGACTGGCTAGGAACTATGCCATGGAAGACAGCCCGACTTGGCTGAAGCTGCTTGGCCTTGATACCCAGCCGCTCCATGGTCTCGCGGTACAGGATGTTGATGTTGTTGCCGCCATCTATCAGAACTCGGCCGAACCGACAGTTCCGCCTCTCCATTGCAAAGGTTGCGTCGAGCACCAGGGTGTATGAACCCGGGTTGGGCATCACAACCGGGTGGTCAGCTTGGCTCCAAGTGATGGGCCTCTCAGACCAATGCATGCGGGTGGGAGCTTCTGTGCTGACAGCATTGACTTCTCAATGCTGCAACCGCCTGTTGTGCCTGTCACCGGCTTCACTTGTGAAGACGACATAAGCGGCATGCTCTTCGGGGAACTCGTCTTGAATGGCGCCGACAGGTCGAGTGCTGGCTGCTGAGCGGCCAGGGCTGGAGGGCCGGCTGGCGGGGGAGGTTGGAGGGCCTCGCCCTTGGCGATCCGAGCTAGCCAGTTGCACTTTCCCGTGGTGTGGTTGGATGGCTTCGCGCCGCTTGGAACTTGCATGGGGCGTCAAGGGCTTGCTCAAAGGAGAGGGCGGGCAGCCAAGTTCCCTTGCCAATTTTCTGCCACTTGGTGATGGGCTGACCAATCGGCTGTTGATCTTCGACTGCTGTTACCTGCCGGCTGTTGGGCCTTGCGCTTGTTGTCGTTTTGCTGGCGCCGGTTGGCGTCACCAGTCGGCGTCTAGGAAGCCAGAGGGAGCACCTTTCCGAATGCGTCTACTCGGAGCTCCGACTTCATGGAGGAGTTGGTCGTGGCGTACTTGTCCGCTATGATCAGTAGCTCGCCGAGGGTGGCCGACTCGTCGCAAAGGAGCTTGTGCTTGAGCAAGGTGCCCTCTCGGGACCCGGAGGTGAAGTATTCTATGGCATGCACCTCGTGCACCCCTTCACAGGAGTTGCGCAGCTCGCCCCACCACATTAAGTAATCACGGGTGGACTCAGTTGGGCCTTGTACGCACATGGAGAGCTGGCGAGGCTTGGGAGGCCGCTTGTACATGCTGGTGAAGTTGCGGACGAACACTTCAGTGAAGTCCAGCCATCTGTTGACGTTGTACGGCTTGAGGCTATTCAGCCATGTCCGGGTCGTGCCCTGGAGCATGAGCGAAACATACTTCACAGCAACGCGCCTATTGCTGATTGTTATGTTGACTGCAGTGGAGTAGTCCACCAGCCAATCCTCCGGCTTCACGGAGCTATTGTACTTGGGATTATCTCGTGGGAGCGAGAACCCTTTGGGAAAGGGCTCGTCACGTATGCGGGGGCCGAAGCAAGGCGGGCCGACTGCATCTTCTTCTTCTATCACCAGGGATCGAGCAAGTTGGTCGATCCGGTGGCGAGCATCGTTCTCTCCGATTCCTTCACGGTGACCCAGCCGGTCTCCGAGAGTCGGATGCCCAACAGACGGCGGGGAGGCGCGCCTCTCCCTGCGCGGGGGAGGCGGGCAGTCGTTGCACCATTCTACTGCTCTTGGGCGGTTGTCTTGGTCGCGGTCAATCATGAGGTGTGTGCGCCGACTACGGCTAGCAGCTGGCTCCGGGTCCCTCCGGTCGCGGGCGCCACCTATCGGGGACCAAGAGGTCGCGCCGTGCTCACGGCGAGGGTGACGATTCTCATCTTGCACGCCGGGTTCTGCCGCACGGTGGGCAGCCTCCTACTGGAAGGCGGCAGCATCGAGGAGCTGCTGAAGGCGCTCCATCATGTGGCACTTCTCGTCACCCTCTAGGTTGTCCAGGTCTTCTGCTGCCGCCTGGGCAGCGTGCAGGTTCTCCATGGGCGTGGCGTAGACTGGGTGGTCGGCCCGGAATATGCTAGCGATAGCGGCGCCGCGCTGTTGGACTGCGCCTAGCCGGCTGGGCTCTCCAGCAGCCGGAGTACCACCTATGGCGCGGTCGACCTCGTGCTGGTAGGTGTCAGTAAGGCGCTTCGCGGCGGCCAACTAGTTGGCGTTGTCGATAAGCGAGAGGCAGTGTGCCTCCAGCGTCGCGTTGTCCGTGCCATCCTCGACCGGAGTGGGAGGGCTCGTAGGGCATCCCTGATCGGATCCCGGTCCGCTCCGGTAGAGGCTCCATCCTGGCTGATGACCAGCACCTCTGTGACGGTGCTGGCGCTGGTGATGTTGTCCATGCGAGGGAGCGGGTCATCGATGATCTCTATGTGGTCAGGGTAGGCACCAGCATCGGCCGCGTCAGAGTCGATGATCATCTCTATCGACGGACAGATCGGTGGAGCCAACGGACTCCAGGTCGGAGGCGGGCTCGTCGGCGACGTGGAGCTTGCCGAGGAGGTCGACGAGGCAGCTCTTGGAGCTGGCCAAACCCATGTCAGGGGTAGGCTCATCGGTGAGGTGGACTCCACCGAGGAGATCGGCGAGGGAGCTCACGGCGCAGGCGGTCTCCACACCGTGCAAAGCATCGGTGCAAGCGTCATTGGGCGAGTCGGGCTGGCTGCGCTCATGGGGAACAAAACGGGTTCCCGTCCAGAACGTGTCTCTCGCCAATGGTGCGCCTTGCCCCATGGTGGGCGCCAAATATCGTGGTATTTCATCGACATATGCCAACGGGTGGCTAATCATGTAGGGGTCAATAGAATGTTGCCGGGCTCTAGAAGCAGGAGTAGGTAAGACCTCAAACGATGTCGGGTCTTACCCAGGTTCGGGGCTCTCCGTGGAGATAACACCCCTAATCCTGCTCGGCGGGGTCTCCGCATCACTATGATCAATAGCAGGCTACAATGTTGCTCCTTGAGCTGTTTGGGGTAGAGGAGGAAGAAGGCGGGTAGCTCTACTTCTCCTTAGCTATGTGGGTGTAAGATGACCTAAGGGCTGAACCCTTTGCATTGGTGACCCTGGGGGTTTATATAGGCCTACCCCCCAGGGGTACAATGGTAATCCGGTTGGTCGTAGGACCTGGCCGTCAGTGTCTTTGGGCTCCGGCTTCTCCACCGACAGCTGGGGCCCGCCGCCTAGTGGGCCCCGCCGACTGCCGTGAACTCAGCCGATAGGTAGGGCCCACCGCCTGCGGGCCAGGGGGCCAGGCCACACTGTAGCCTCGCCTCTGATGACGGTTGCTTGGTCGAGGGGCGCATGGCTATAGTGCCGCAGCCTGGCGGACGATCACTGTGGCCACACCTCGTCACTTCTGGTTAATGGTGCACAGACTCCAAGGGGAGGGGCGGCCGCCTACTAGGAGCCAGCCTCCTCTTGAGGCCGCCTGCTCAGGCCTTGCCGCCTTCTGGTCATACACGGGCAGGTGGGTGAGGGAGTCCTGGATTAGGGGGTATCCGGACTGCCGGACTATATACTTTGTCCAGACTGATGGAGCATTAAGATACAAGACTCAAGACTCCGTCCCGTGTCCGGATGGGACTCTCCTTTGTGTGGAAGACAAGCTTGGTGATCCGAATATTATGTCTCCTTCTTTGTAACCGACTCCATGTAAACCCTAGCCCTCTCCGGTGTCTATATAAACCGGAGAGGTCGGTCCTTAGAGGGACGATCACAATCATAACCATCATAGGCTAGCTTCTAGGGTTTACCCTCTACGATCTCGTGGTAGATCTACTCTTGTACTATTCATATCATCAATATCAATCAAGCAGGAAGTAGGGTTTTACCTCCATCGAGAGGGCCCGAACCTGGGTAAACATTGTGTCCCTTGCTTCCTATTACCATCAGCCTGAGACGCACAGATCGGGACCCCCTACCCGAGATCCGCCGGTTTTGACACCGACATTGGTGCTTTCATTGAGAGTTCCTCTGTGTCGTCACTGCAAGGCTCGACGGCTCGTCTCATTGTCAAGGACAACATCACCTCTGGGGGAGCGCTGGTTGTAGGCCAAACTCTTCGACTTGGCAGCTTCATCATGGCTGCCCCATCGGCTGTCGCACAGACGATGACCTCTCAAGTAATCACGCATAACCTTTGCGTCAATTCGGAACTCGCCGAACAGATGGATCCGATAGAGCTCTCCTCCCTTAATGAGCTCTTGGATCGCATCGCCGCTTTGGGAGTCGCTACAGACTATGACGGGATTGGGCTTAAACCCGACCAAAGGGACATTAAATCCCCGCCGGCCACCCATGAGATAGCGGTAGTGGAGGAACCACATATGGATTACCCCTCTATTTTGAGGATGAATTATGTCCGGATCACCGAGCTCCCCGAGCCGGACACCCGCTCAAGGGAAGACATGACCCAGATTCTGGACTTAGGATCGGGTATTGGGCCGGAAAAATTGGGCAGCACCCCGGATCCCGAGCTATCAAACTCGGAAGCTCCCCTGCCCCTAGGCGCTAGTTCGGATCAGAATCCGGATTCAGCTACGAACACCCACCCGTACTTAAACCGTCTCTTCCATATCAGACAAGAGCCCCATGAGACAGTACATCGCTACTGGGCCAGATCCCTCCTTGTGCTAAATAAGGTCAAGGACTGTCGTGAGGAGGACGCAGTCTCACTTTTCTGCAAAAATTGTACGAACAAAGGAATCCTTAATGCCATAAGTCGCCGTGACATAGTGCACTTTGCTGACTTAGCAACCATAGTACAGAAGTACTGTGTGATGGAAAGCGCCTGGAAAACCCAAACGGAATTTTGGGATAGTCCGGCTCTCACCAAAACCTTTGTCCGAGCTAAACGGGCGAACCCTCGTAAGTTGGCCGATCCAATCCCCAAGAAGCCAAAGCCCACCCCAGGGCGTGGAACCGTGTTGGAAGAATGGCTCAATGGGCCATGTAAACTCCACAGTACGCCGGACACAACACCAACCCATAGCCTTAGGGCATGTTGGATACTCCGGCAGGTAGCAAAAAGTGGTGAGGATCTTCTTGTAAGCCATAAAGCAGAACAACATCCCGCCAAAGAACACAATACGGTACTAACAGTCTTCGAGACTTTTGCCTCAAACAATAGGCGCAAGCGAGCTCATCGAAGCTCCGCTGAAATCTGCCATGTGGAAAAAATAAATCCGTGGAACGACACTGCTATAACTTTCAATGCCAGTGACGAACCTCGATTCCAGACCGTCCGGGCACCAGCCGCTTTGGTCCTTAGCCCAATCGTGGACGGCTTTTGGCTCACTAAAGTACTCATGGACGGTGGAAGCGGATTAAACTTGATCTATGAAGAAACACTCAACAAGATGGAAATTGATAAAAGCCGCATTGAACAAAGCGGCACAACCTTCAGGGGAATTATCCCTAGTCGGGAAGAGCGGTGTGCAGGAAAAATCACACTCGATGTGGTATTCGGCACCCCGGAGAATTATAGGTCCGAAGAAATCACATTCCAAGTGGCTCCTTTCAGTAGCGGATATCACGCCCTTTTAGGGCGGGACGCGTTTACAAGCTTTCAAGCTATACCCCATTACGGGTACATGAAGCTTAAAATGCCCGGGCCCAATGGAATCATCACTCTAACCAGTGATCCGGACATCGCACTTCGTGCAGAAAGCAAAACCACAACACTAGCCCTGGAAGCATTATCTGAAGCCCTAGCAGCCGAAGAACTAACAATACTGCACGCCACCGTGGACAGGGATGACATGATACTCGACAAGCGACCCAAGTCCACCTCATTTAAACCCGTAGACGAGATAGTCAAATTCCAAGTCCATCTAACGGACCCCACGAAGACAGCTTCCATCGGGACACAGTTGAGCCCCGCAATGGATGCCGCACTGCGAGACTTCTTACACGAGAATTGGGACATTTTCTCCTGGCACCCATCGGACATGCAGGGCATCCCATGCAGATTGGCCGAACACAGCCTCAATATACTAAAAGGATACAAACCTATCAAGCAGACTCTAAGGCGGTTTTTAGAGCCCAAACGGCAAGCCATGGGGGAAGAGCTAGCCAAGCTACTCGAGGCTGGATTCATCAGAGATATCAAGCATCTGAATTGGCTGGCAAATCTGGTAATGGTACCAAAGAAGGACAAATCCTGGCGCCTATGCGTCGACTTCAAAGACCTCAACAAGGCTTGCCCCAAGGATCCCTTTCCCCTCCCTCGCATTGATCAAATCATCGACGCCACAGCAGGACACGACTCACTGTGTTTCCTCGAAACATACTCTGGATACCATCAAATAAAGATGGCGGAGTCTGACCAAGCTGCAACAACTTTCATAACGCCATATGGTCCTTTCTGCTTCAACACTATGCCTTTCGGGCTTAAAAATGCCGGCACAACCTATCAACGCATGATTCAAACATGCCTGGAAAACCAAATCGGAAAAATAGTGGAGGCATATGTGGACGACGTGGTCATAAAAACAAGACATGTCAAAACCTTAATAGACGACTTGAGGCTTACGTTTGATAACCTCCGAACCTACGACATCAAGCTGAACCCAGAAAAATGCGTTTTCGGCGTCCCCTTTGGGAAACTGCTGGGCCTCATTGTTTCCAATAGAGGAATTGAAGCGAATCCGGCGAAAATCTGAGCTCTGTCGCAGTTGGCTATACCACCAAACCTCAAGCACATCCAGAAACTAGCTGGATGCGTGGCTGCTTTGAGCCGCTTTATCTCCAGGTTAGGATAAAAGGCATTACCTCTTTACCGCCTTCTTCGGTGCACCGAACACTTCTTGTGGACGGATGCAACCGCGGCTGGACTGGATGAAATAAATACCTTATTGGCCAGTAATCCAGTCCTAACAGCGCCAAATATTGGTGAACCTATGCTGCTGTACATAGCTGCAACACATCAAGTTGTAAGCGTAGTGCTCGTCGTCGAACGAGAGGTTGACGGATACAAATTCCCGCTCCAGAAGCCGGTTTATTACGTATCCATGGTCCTGACCGCATGCAAATCCTGATACCCACACTATCAAAAAATAGCATACGCGGTCTTCATGGCATCCCGGAAGCTACAACACTACTTTAAAGAGTGTTCGATTACGGTGGCCTCCGAAGTACCACTCAATGACATAATAAATAACCGCGACGCTACGGGCCGTATCGCTAAATGGGCCATCGACCTCCTTCCATTCGACATAACATACAAAGCACGGCGGGCAATCAACTCGCAAGTACTAGCTGACTTTGTCACCGAATGGACAGAAGCCGAACTCCCTAAAGAGTATTGCGCGTACTCTAACTGGATCATGCACTTTGACGGCTCTAAAATGCTGGCCGGATTGGGAGCAGGTGTAGTCCTGACGTCTCCCACCAGAGACACGGTCCAGTACGTCCTCCAAATATTATACACAGACTCCAACAATGCGTTGCACGGTCTTCGGATGGCAGTCTCTATGGGCATTCAATGCCTAGAAGTGCGTGGGGATTCAAACCTTGCAATATCACAAATAAACGGAGACTTTGATGCTAAGGATCCGAAAATGGCGGCCTATCGTAATGTCATCCTCAAAATGTCAGCTCGGTTCGAGGGGCTCGAATTCCACCATGTGGCTTGAGAAAACAATCAAGCGGCGGATATCCTCGCCCGCATCGGCGCTAAACGCGACCCTGCCCCATCTAACATATTCCTGGAAAGGTTGTTCAAGCCATCCGTGGTATGGGAAGGGGAGTCCGGCAATACTAGCATGGATCCGAATACACACCTAGATTCCGAACTATCAGACATAATTGGAGGCTCTACCACCGAAATAACATCTTCGGCCCACGAAATCATGGCTGTAATCGCCCCGTGGACTGAGCCTTTCTTGGCCTACCTAAACAGGCAGGAGCTCCCCGAAGACCAAAATGAAGCACGTTGCACCGTTCGGCGTTCTAAAGCTTACAAAGTCCACGAAGGGGAACTCTATAAGAAAAGTGCGACCGGAGTGCTCCAAAGGTGCATCTCCGAAGAGGAAGGGCGGAAGCTCTTGGCTGAAATCCATGCCGGACTGGGAGGGCACCACGCCGCGGCTCGAGCACTAGTCAGCAAGGCCTTCCATACAGGCTTCTATTGACCGACGGTCCGAGCAGACGCACAGGACCTTGTCCAACACTGCATCGGTTGCCAGCTCTTTGCCAATCAGAGTCATATGCCCACTACCGCTCTCCAAACAATCCCCATAACTTGGCCCTTCGCGGTCTGGGGGCTGGATATGGTCAGACCTCTTAAAGGGGGAAGCCGTAAGAAAAAATACTTATTGGTCATGGTTGACAAGTTCACCAAATGGATAGAAGCCAAGCCAGTCAAAACGGCCGAATCCGGACCAGTAATATACTTCATATCCGGGGTCGTACACCGATACGGCGTCCCCCATAGCATCATCACTGATAATGGCTCAAATTTCACAGCCGATGAAGTGAAAACTTGGTGCACCAAAATGGGCATTAAGCTTGACTACGCTTCCGTCTACCATCCCCAAACAAACGGCCAGGTCGAACAGGCAAACGGTCTCATCATGAGCGGCATCAAACCCAGACTAGTGCGATCCTTGACAGAGTCAGACACGCACTGGGTCGAAGAGCTCGACTCCGTACTCTGGGGGCTGCGGACCACGCTGAATCGCACCACCGGATATACACCATTTTTATGGTGTACAGCACGGAAGCAGTACTACCCTGTGACATAATACATGATTCACCACGCGTACGCATGTACGAAGAGAAGGAAGCCGAGTTAGATCGGCAGGATAACTTGGATGCCCTGGAGGAGGAGCGCGACGTCGCAAAAGCCCGCTCCGCATTCTATCAGCAGCAGGCTCGACGATACCAAAGCAGAGAAGTGCGGGCCAAAACTTATAATATTGCGAGCTCGTTCTACGCCTACTGGAGAAGAAGAAGGACAAGCTCAAACCCAAGTGGGAAGGTCCCTTCGTCATTGATAAAGTTCTCACCGGAGGAGCGTACCGCTTACGTAATGCATCCGATAACAGACTCGAGCTGAACCCATGGAACGCGGCCAGACTCCGGAGATTCTATGCCTAGCGCCGAACTCAGTGTTCGTCTCCTGACCCCCTCCTTTTTAATTATGCTCCCTCCCTTTTCCTTTCTCGGCCTTTTTTCCTCTTCACACAAAGTATTTAATACAGTACGGACGCCCAGATCACTCCGGCCGCACTATGTGTGTAAGCAATACCTAGGGGCTTCCTATACGGAAGCTAAATATAATTACTCTAATGGCTTTTTGCCCATCACATATGCGTTCCTTTTTCCATATGTGCCTTTTCTTCACCATTATATGCATCGATATGACTTAAGATGTGGCCAAGCTGGGTTGCCTAGCTCTTGTGTTTATGCCCTACATTCCCGTTAATTCGGCTAGGGCATAAGGGGAGCACCTCTGCGATTGTTACTGCCGGTTCAGCCGGATGTGTACCTTAGACTAGGTGAAGCCGAAAGATAGCGTCCTTAAGGGAATATTCGGTCGGTGAACAAAAGATGTATTCGTTTATTACAACATAAATCCCCAGAAGTTTTGTATCATGCGTCCTTGTTCGCAGTCCGGACATGTGCATCATCGCATGCGTACCCAGGGAAAGGAACCCCTAACAGAACTATTATCCCTGGAAGATGTTTCTTACTATCCATGTAATATAACATAACTAGTTGGGTACTTGTCTGTTCAAGCACTTATGGCCCCTACGCCTGGTTTCCATGCATACCCCGGTTCTGTATAACTGAGCGGGTATTCGGACACACCCCGGACTATAGGATCCGGTGGCTGAAGCGAAAAGGTCCGCCTTGACAAATGATTTTAATCTGGCTAGGGACTACTTATGTCCATTGAATTACACAGTCACTTGGACTGACTATATCCTCCTCTATACCATCCAACAGGCTATCTAGCTTAAAATCCTGTTGGGAATACTTTGCGGCTAACGCTACCTGGTCATACACTAGACTCACGGGAATTTCTTGCCCATCTGGCCCCACGCGTCTTCACCATAGCCCAGGCTTCTCTTGCACCTTGTCGGCAGGCTGACATCTTCCACAATCGTAAGCGCCGCCGTGCTCCTTGAAGCATATCCACAAGCTCCCACATGCCCTTCGGCAGGAAGCTTGATGGCCACAAGGCCTAAGCAAGGCCCTGCATCACCTGCCGAGCTCGTTCGTGCAGTTGTGGGAGGTCCTGCAGTAAATCTCCTGCAGACGCGGGCATCTCCTCTTCAGGGCGGTCCGTCAGTATACCTACAAATAAAATTTCTTTCAATACGCTTCCTCGCCGAGCTGTACTACAGTTCGTCTAGGCACTTACCATAAACGCCACGACGAAGCATTTTGTTCTCCTTTACGGAGTCCGCCAGCTGAGCGCGAACGTCTTTTAATTCAACGTCTAGCTGGACATTGGCATCGTGCAGATTGTTCTTCTCCTGCCTAACTTGTGTAAGAATACGCTCGCCAGCTTTCAGCTGTCTTTGGAGATGCGACTCGTTATCTCCTACAAACTCTGGATTCACCCCAGGATTGTCTGCAGAATCTTCTGTTAGACTTATCATATGAGCCACTTACTAATTGGTACATCTTCGTACAATTGAGACAAATGTTACCAGATGAGGCCTTTTGGGATTCCTTTAACTTGGCAACCGTGGCCCTCAGCTGGGCCTTGCACTCCTCCAGCTCCCGAGACAATTGCTCATTCTTATCTACAAGGACCTATGCATAAATTGATCCTTAAAACAGTTGTTCCAACCGTTTCAAGTCTCAGGGGCTACTGCTATACATGTTTATCAAATTTTCTTACCCGTATATCCTTGGTATACTGGTCCATCGCTCGGGCAAGCCTGCCTTGAGCAGCTCGGATGTATGCGTCTCCCGAATTGGAAGCATTAAATGCCTCTTTGGAAAAGATGTTGTTGCGAAGTACGGCCCGTCAGCGCCGGTGATTCATGGCGCTCTCTACTTCGGAATTCGTGGCAGGGAGCATCTCCGCGTCCTCTGTCAGAGGACAATGCGGCATCGGCCCCACATCCGCCTCCTCTCTCGAAGCCGGTTCTGGAATCCGGCTGGTGGAGGCACGATTTGCAGGATCCCTGGATATAGTCCGGCTACTCCTCTTCCTGACAGGATCCGAAGGGCGCTGGTAGATTTCAAATACAATATTCACAGAACAAGTTTTTACCTTACCTCTGTAGTGGCCTTTCGACCCTAACCGCCTTCCTCTTAAGCCTGCCCGATCCGTACGCCCATTGCCGACGGGCCCCTAGGGGCTCGGCCCCACGCTCTGATCGTCGTCTCTGCAAAAACACGACACTTCAGGGGTAAGTCATGACATCAGAAAGAAGTCCTCTTCGGAGGATAGGGTTTTCGGCTTGGCTTACACGCGATGCGGGTAGCAGTCCGGGATAGTCGGTGATAATTGCCACTGAGGCGCCATCGTAGCTCGCCTGATAAAATACCCCGTTGACAAGCTCCATGGTAATATCCGGATCTTCTTCGAGTCCTGGATCGAGGGCTCTTCCGGGGTCCTCTGGCTGCGGGGAAGGGCTGGAGATTCCTTTTACGGCCCTCCTCAGTTCCTGCTCGGAAATATCAAGGCAGATAATCTTAGCGAAGAACGCCACAATAAGTGAAGTGGGGAAAGGAATGACAACTTACCCAGTTCGGGGGGTTGTACATGGAGAATCCATCCCGCGGTTTAATGTGAAGGAATTCTTCCTCTTCTCCTTTGTATGAATCAGACAATATCCTTGCCAGAGCAGTGGCGGAGTCCGGACCCTTACGGCCACAGCAGGTGGCATTATCTTCCCCGTTGAAGTGCCACATGGGCTTCCCCCGATATTGAAGCGGTTGCACTTCCTGCATTATGCATATTGCCATAACCTCGACTATCGTCAGTCCAGATTTGGCCAGTAACTTTATCCTGCTCATCAGGAAGTGTATTTCCCTGGTATCCTCCTCTTGGGGGCCTCAGGGGCGCCAGCTTAGACGTGCCCTTGGCGGGGCGTTACTGAACTTGGGGAGACCTGTCCGGACTAGATCCGGAAGGGGAACGTCATCAACGTAAAACCACTCCGAAGGCCAGTTCTCTGGTGCCTTCTTGGGAGTGCCGGATAGGTATCCGGTCTCGGCAATGCGCCATACTTCGGCCCCACCCACTTGACATAGGGACTCTCCCTGGTTGCGAGGGGCAAAGCAGAACAGCTTCTTCCATAACCCGAAGTGAGCCTCGCAGCCTAGAAATAGCTCACAAAGGGCAACGTATCCTGCTATATGTAGCACGGAGGCAGGGGTGAAGTTGTGCAACTGGAGGCCGTAGAACTCCAGGAGCCCCGCGAAGGAATGGGTGGATGGGAAACCCGGCGCCCCTTAGCAGATGCGGGATGAGGCATATTCTCTCCTCTGGAGATGGATTGCGAGATCCCTCCGCTTGTTCTCCACCATTATAGGTGGCTATTCCGGCCCGGACGGGGACCATGAACGCCGGTGGGAGAAACCCTTGAGTCTGTAACTCTATCAAACGGCTGTGAGGAACTGAACACTCTTCCCAGTCCCCCGGCTTGGAGCGAGGGGAGCGAGAAGAAGAGTTGCAACGACCGGCCATGTTGGAATGGTTTTTTCCGGAGCTCTCTCTTGGATGCTTGCTCGAGGGGGGAGAGTGAGGTTTGGATCTAAGAATCCCCGTCTCTTCAAATAGACGGTTAATCTGAAGGATCGGGGGTGGCAAATACAAAAATACCTCGGCTCCTCGCATTCGCTCAACACGTGGAGGTGGTCATTATTGAGGCACATAAGCCGAGGAGTACAACATAGATGGGAAGCCGGACACTATTCGTCGTAACAGGTACTTTGGAGTATTCGGAGATGGAACCCGCCTTGCAATGCCGAAGACAAAACTGCGCACCGGACTCATCGTCATTGAAGCCTGGTTTAGGGGCTACTGAGGGAGTCCTGGATTAGGGGGTATCCGGACTGCCGGACTATATACTTTGTCCGCTCTGATGGAGCGTGAAGATACAAGACTCAAGACTCTGTCCCGTGTTTGGATGGGACTCTCCTTTGCGTGGAAGACAAGCTTGGCGATCCGGATATTATGTCTCCTTCTTTGTAACCGACTCCATGTAAACCCTAGCCCTCTCCGGTGTCTATATAAACCGGAGAGGTTGGTCCTTAGAGGGACGATCACAATCATAACCATCATAGGCTAGCTTCTAGGGTTTAGCCTCTACGATCTCATGGTAGATCTACTCTTGTACTATTCATATCATCAGTATCAATCAAGCAGGAAGTAGGGTTTTACCTCCATCGAGAGGGCCCGAACCTGGGTAAACATTGTGTCCCTTGCATCCTGTTACCATCAGCCTGAGGCGCACAGATCGGGACCCCCTACCCGAGATCCGCCGGTTTTGACACCGACGGTGGGGCCCGCCGCCTACGGGCCACACCGACCGTTGATACGTCTCCAACGTATCTATAATTTTTGATTTTTCCATGCTATTATATTATCCATCTAGGATGTTTTATATGCATTTATATGCTACTTTATATGATCTTGGGACTAACCTATTAACCTAGAGCCCAGTGCCAGTTTCTGTTTTTTCCTTGTTTTTGAGTTTTACACAAAAGGAATACCAAACGGAGTCCAATTGACGTGCCAATTTTTGACGATTTTTTATGGACCAAAAGAAGCCCCCGGAGTAAAAGAGTTGGGCCAGAAGAGTCCCGAGCCGTCCACAAGGGTGGAGGGCGAGCCCTACCCACCTGGGCGTGCCCCCCTGCCTCGTGGATGACTCGGAGACCCCCTTGACGTGAGACCGACGCCAAAAATTGCTATTAATACCCAAACCTCCAGAAAATAACCTAGATCAGGAGTTCCGCCGCCGCAAGCCTCTGTAGCCACCAAAAATCAATCGGTACCCTGTTCCGGCACCCTGTCGGAGGGGGGATCCCTCACTGGTGGCCATCTTCATCATCTCGGTGCTCTCCATGACGAGGAGGGAGTAGTTCACCCTCGGGGCTGAGGGTATGTACCAGTAGCTATGTGTTTGATCTCTCTTTCTCTCTCTCATGTTCTTGAGGTGATATGATCTTGATGTATCACGCGCTTTGCTATTATAGTTGGATCTTATGATGTTTCTCCCCCTCCACTCTCTTGTGATGAGTTGAGTTTTCCCCTTGAAGTTGTCTTATCGCATTGAGTCTTTAAGGATTTGAGAACACTTGATGTATGTCTTGTTGTGCTTATCTGTTGTGACAATAGGATATTCACGTGATCTACTTGATGTATGTTTTGGTGATCAACTTGTGGGTTCAATGAACTTATGCATAGGGGTTGGCACACGTTTTCGTCTTGACTCTCCGGTAGAAACTTTGGGGCACTCTTTGAAGTACTTTGTGTTGGTTGAATAGATGAATCTGAGATTGTGTGATGCATATCATATAATCATGCCCACGGATACTTGAGGTGACATTGGAGTATCTAGGTGACATTAGGGTTTTGGTTGATTTGTGTCTTAAGGTGTTATTTTAGTACGAACTCTATGATAGATCGAACAGAAAGAATAGCTTCATGTTATTTTACTACGGACTCTTGAATAGATCGATCAGAAAGGATAACTTTGAGGTGGTTTCGTACCTACAATAATCTCTTCGTTTGTTCTCCGCTATTAGTGACTTTGGAGTGACTCTTTGTTGCATGTTGAGGGATAGATATATGATCCAATTATGTTATTATTGTTTAGAGAACTTGCACTAGTGAAAGTACGAACCTTAGGCCTTGTTTCCTAGCATTGCAATACCGTTTACGCTCACTTTTACCACTTGCTACCTTGCTGTTTTTATATTTTCAGATTACAAAAACCTATATCTACCATCCATATTGCACTTGTATCACCATCTCTTCGCCAAACTAGTGCGCCTATACAATTTACCATTGTATTGGGTGTGTTGGGGACACAAGAGACTCTTTGTTATTTGGTTGCAGGGTTGTTTAAGAGAGACCATCTTCATCCTACGCCTCCCACGGATTTATAAACCTTAGGTCGTCCACTTGAGGGAAATTTGCTACTGTCCTACAAACCTCTGCACTTGGAGGCCCAACAACGTCTACAAGAAGAAGGTTGCATAGTAGACATCAAGCTCTTTTATGGCGCCGTTACCGGGGAGGTTAGTGCTTGAAGGTATATCTTTAGATCTTGCAATTGAATCTTTTTGTTTCTTGTTTTATCACTAGTTTAGTCTATAAAAGAAAACTACAAAAAATGGAATTAAGTTTGCCTCATATGCTTCATCCTTTTAATATCTTTCGTGAAAATGATGGTAAGGAAAATTGTGCTCAATTGCTAGAAGAAGAATGCATTAAAATGTTTGGTTCTAGAACTTTGTATGATGAGCATGATTGCAATGTTGTTAGTATGAATTCCTTGAATATCCATGATGCTAATGATATGCAAAGCCACAAGCTTGGGGAAGCTATGTTTGATGAAGATGATATTTTTTGTCCCCCAAGTTTTGATGAGCAAATTCATTATGATGAAAGCATGCCTCCTATTTATGATGATTATTGTGATGATATGTATGCCATAAAGAATAAACTTGCTTATGTGGAGAGTATTAAAATTTCTATGCAAGTAGATCATGAAAAGAATGCTTTAGGTTCTGGTTATATTGTTGAATTCATTCATGATGCTACTGAAAATTATTATGAGGTAGGAATATATGCTTGTAGGAGTTGCAATGATATAAAGTTTCCTCTCTATGTGCTTAAAGTTTTAAAGTTATGCTTGTTTTGCCTTCCTATGCTAGTTGATTATTGTTCCCATAAATTGTTTTCTCAAAAAATCCCTATGAATAGGAGGTGGGTTAGGCTTAAATGTGCTAGTCATATTCTTCATGATGCTCTCTTTATGTTTCAATTCTTATCTTTTATGTGAGCATCATTGTCATCATCATGCCTAGCTATAAAGGCATTAAAGAAAAGCGCTTGTTGGGAGACAACCCAATATTTACCTTTACTGGTTTTGTGTGTTAACATGATTATGCTACTGTAGTAATCATGTTTTATAGCTTTTGTTTCAATAAAGTGCCAAGTAAGACCTTTAGGATAGCTTACGGTGATCGTTGTGCTGATCCTGCTGAAAATCAGAAAATTTTGCACCCAGTAAATTAGTTTTGATAATTCACAGAAACGTTATTTTGATCTGATTCTTTTTTATATGGATTGCTAAACACATTTATTAGGACATCCTAATTTTGTAGAATATTTGGAGTTCCAAAAGTATATGTTTGATACAGATTACTATAGACTATTCTGTTTCTGACAGATTCTATTTTCTATGTGTTGTTTGCTTATTTTGATGAATCTATGAGTAGTATCGGAGGGTATGAACCATAGAGAAGTTGTAATACAGTAGATATTACACCAATATGAATTTATAATGAGTTCACAACAGTACCTAAGTGGTGATTTATTTTCTTATACTAACGGAGCTCATAAGATTTTCTGTTGAGTTTTGTGTTGTGAAGTTTTCAAGTTTTGGGTAAAGATTTGATGGACTATGGAATAAGGAAAGGAAGGAGCCTAAGCTTGGGGATGCCCAAGGCACCCCAAGGTAATATTCAAGGACAACCAGGAGCCTAAGCTTGGGGATGCCCCGGATAGCATCTCCTCTTTGATCTTCGTTCATCGGTAATTTTACTTGGAGCTATATTTTTATTCACCACATGATATGTGCTTTGCTTGGAGCGTCATTTTATTTTGTTTTGCTTGTTGTTTGAATAAAATATCAAGATATGAAATTCTTAAATGTTAGAGAGTCGTCACATAGTTGCATAATTATTCGACTACTCACTGATCTTCACTTATATCTTTCGGAGTAGTTTGTCATTTGCTCTAGTGCTTCACTTATATCTTTTAGAGGACGGCGGTGGTTTTATTTTGTAGAAATTTTGATCTCTCATGCTTCACTTATATTATTTTGAGAGTCTTTTAGAACAGCATGGTATTTGCTATGGTTATAAAATTGGTCCTAGAATGATGGACATTCAAGTTGGGTATAATAAAAACTATCATAGAAAGTGCATTGAATACTATGATCAGTTTGACGCTTGATAATTGTTTTGAGATATAAAGGTGGCAATGTTAGAGTCATGCTAGTTGGGTAATTATGAAATTGAGAAATCCTTGTGTTAAAGTTGGCAAGTACCATAGCATGCACGTATGGTAAAAGTTGTGTAACAAATTTGTAGCATGGGATGCTCTTTTGATTGCCTTCCTTATGTGTGGAGGTCGGGATCGCGCGATGGTTAACTCCTACCAACCCTTCCCCTAGGAGCATGCGTAGTAGTACTTTGCTTCGAGGGCTAATAAACTTTTGCAATAAGTATATGAGTTCTTTACGACTAATGTGAGTCCATGGATTATACGCACTCTTACCCTTCCATCATTGCTAGCCTCTACGGTACCGTGCATTGCCCTTTCTCACCTTGAGAGTTGGTGCAAACTTTGCCGATGCATCCAAACCCCGTGATACGATACGCTCTATCACACATAAACCTCCTTATATCTTCCTCAAAACAGCCACCATACCTACCTATTATGGCATTTCCATAGCCATTCCAAGATATATTGCCATGCAACTTTCCACCGTTCCGTTTATTATGACACGCTTCATCATTGTCATATTGCTTTTGCATGATCATGTAGTTGACATCGTATTTGTGGCAAAGCCACCATGCATAATTTTTCATACATGTCACTCTTGATTCATTGCATATCCCAGTACACCGCTGGAGGCATTCATATAGAGTCATATCTTGTTCTAGTATCGAGTTGTAATCCATGAGTTGTAAGTAAATAGAAGTGTGATGATCATCATTATTAGAGCATTGTCCCTTAAAAAGGCCAAAAAAAGGAAAGGCCAAAAAAAAGAAAGGCCCCCCAAAAAAGAGGGGGACAACGTTACTATCTTTTTCCACACTTGTGCTTCAAAGTAGCACCATGATCTTTATGATAGAGAGTCTCTTATTTTGTCACTTTCATATACTAGTGGGAATTTTTCATTATAGAACTTGGCTTGTATGTTCCAATGACGGGATTCCTCAAAATGCCCTAGGTCTTCGTGAGCAAGCAAGTTGGATGCACACCCACTTAGTTTCTTTTGTTGAGCTTTCATACATTTATAGCTCTAGTGCATTTGTTGCATGGCAATCCCTACTCCTCATGTTGACATCAATTGATGGGCATCTCCATTGCCTGTTGATTAGCCTCGTCAATGTGAGACTTTCTCCATTTTTGTCTTCTCCACACAACCTCCACCATCATATTCTATTCCACCCATAGAGCTATATCCATGGCTTACGCTCATGTATTGCGTGAGAGTAGGAAAAGCTAAAGCGCGTTAAAAAGTATGAACCAATTGCTTGGCTGAAACCGGGGTTGTGCATAGTATTTTGTGTGATGAAAATGAAGCATAGCCTAACTATATGATTTTGTAGGGATAAGCTTTCTTTGGCTATGTTATTTTGATAAGACATGATTACTTTGTTAGTATGCTTGAAGTATTACTATTTTTATGTTAATATGAACTTTTATCTTGAATCATTTGGATCCGAACATTCATGCCACGATAAAGAATATTACATTGAGAATTATGTCAGGTAGCATTCCACATCAAAAATTCTGTTTTCATCATTTACCTACTCGAGGACGAGCAGGAATTAAGCTTGGGGATGCTTGATACGTCTCCAACGTATCTATAATGTTTTATTGTTCCATGCTATTATATTATCCATCTAGGATGTTTTATATGCATTTATATGGTATTTTATATGATTTTTGGGACTAACCTATTAACCTAGAGCCCAGTGCCAGTTTCTGTTTTTTCCTTGTTTTTGAGTTTTACAGAAAAGGAATACCAAACGGAGTCCAATTGACATGCCAATTTTTGACGATTTTTTATGGACCAAAAGAAGCCCCCGAAGTAAAAGAGTTGGGCCAGAAGAGTCCCGAGCCGTCCACGAGGGTGGAGGGCGAGCCCTACCCCCCTGGGTGTGCCCCCCTGCCTCGTGGACGACTCGGAGACACCCTTGACGTGAGACTGACGCCAAAAGTTCCTATAAATACCCAAACCTCCAAAAAATAACCTAGATCGGGAGTTCCGCCGCTGCAAGCCGCTGTAGCCACCAAAAATCAATCGGGACCCTGTTCCGGCACCCTGCCGGAGGGGGGATCCCTCACCGGTGGCCATCTTCATCACCTCGGCGCTCTCCATGACGAGGAGGGAGTAGTTCACCCTCGGGGCTGATGGTATGTACCAGTAGCTATGTGTTTGATCTCTCTCTCTCTCTCTCATGTTCTTGAGGTGATACGATCTTGATGTATCGTGAGCTTTGCTATTATAGTTGGATCTTATGATGTTTCTCCCCCTCTACTCTCTTGTGACGAGTTGAGTTTTCCCCTTGAAGTTGTCTTATCGCATTGAGTCTTTAAGGATTTGAGAACACTTGATGTATGTCTTGCCGTGCTTATCTGTGGTGACAATAGGATATTCACGTGATCTACTTGATGTATGTTTTGGTGATCAACTTGCGGGTTCAATGAACTTATGCATAGGGGTTGGCACACGTTTTCGTCTTGACTCTCTGGTAGAAACTTTGGGGCACTCTTTGAAGTACTTTGTGTTGGTTGAATAGATGAATCTGAGATTTTGTGATGCATATCGTATAATCATGCCCACAGATACTTGAGGTGACATTGGAGTATCTAGGTGACATTAGGGTTTTGGTTGATTTGTGTCTTAAGGTGTTATTCTAGTACGAACTCTATGATAGATCAAACGGAAAGAATAGCTTCATGTTATTTTACTATGGACTCTTGAATAGATCGATCAGAAAGGATAACTTTGAGGTGGTTTCATACCCTACAATAATCTCTTCGTTTGTTCTCCGCTATTAGTGACTTTGGAGTGACTCTTTGTTGCATGTTGAGGGATAGTTATATGATCCAATTATGTTATTATTGTTGAGAGAACTTGCACTAGTGAAAGTATGAACCTTAGGCCTTGTTTCCTAGCATTGCAATACCGTTTACGCTCACTTTTACCACTTGCTACCTTGCCGTTTTTATATTTTCAGATTACAAAAACCTATATCTACCATCCATATTGCACTTGCATCACCATCTCTTCGCCGAACTAGTGCACCTATACAATTTACCATTGTATTGGGTGTGTTGGGGACACAAGAGACTCTTTGTTATTTTGTTGCAGGGTTGTTTGAGAGAGACCATCTTCATCCTACGCCTCCCACGGATTTATAAACCTTAGGTCATCCACTTGAGGGAAATTTGCTACTGTCCTACAAACCTCTGCACTTGGAGGCCCAACAACGTCTACAAGAAGAAGGTTGCATAGTAGACATCAACCGTCCATCGTGGGGCATGGCCCTGCCTGACGTAGGCGTCGTCATGGGCTACGTGGCTACAATGTCATGTTAGATGAGGGGTGTCCTCCTGGTATGCCCGCACCGTGGCCACGTTCTGTCCGGGATTCGGGGGTGGCAGGTGGTACTGTTTCCATGCCCTATCTAGTCGCAGCAGGTGGGTGCAAACTTTGAGGGGGTGAAGGGCCGCCTGGCAGGAGTCGTCCCGCGCCCTTGCCTCCTTTTGGGGTGCCGCCTTCTAGGAGGCGGACCGTTGGCACCAGTCGGCCGCATGGGCCGGCCTTGCGACCAGTCGGACTGAGGGTCTAGGCTAGCCCCGATGTCTTGAAATCTGCTAGGGTGTGGATGAGGCTACCCAAGGTTTATCCCCCCGTCACCAAGGATCAAACTGAGATAGATAATGATGATAAAAGTGGTGGTGGTATGATACCGGGGCACCTCCCCCAAGCTTGGCACAAACCAAGGGGAGTACCCATACCCGTGTACTCAAGTCTCCTTCTTTGGTGATGGTGGTGGTGATGGAGTAGTAGGCTTGTCCTCCGTCTTGCCCATGAGGATGTCCCTCAAACTCTGAATCTCCCGGAGCACATGACCTATCATCTTCGTATTCTTCTGAACCTCAGCCATAATACGCTTATTTTCTGGCCTCCAAGAGCTTGTCCCCGCATCACTTACTCTTAGGTGAGATATGTCCCAATTGGACGATATGTGCGTACGAGGAGTATTATCGACTCCATAATTATGAAAATTATTTCGATGCAACCTGCGTAAAGGCCTCCTAGGAGGAAGTCCTTCTTGTACCTCTTGTCCTTCATGGTTGCTTCTAGTCCCTATTGCCTGATGAGGATTTTGGGTAGTGGAGATGCCAGCTAGAGTGCCCCTCTCCGAAGCCGGAGGGTGGACCTCAAGCGAATCTCCTTCAGCTTCTTCCGTGGTGACTTCCTCGGCCTCCTTCCTCCTGAGTTCAATCTACACCAACCAAGCATCATCTTCCACATTGTTCAAGGAGGAGGAATAAACAGAGGAGGTACTTGCGATACCGTGGTCAAAACACCAGAAAGTATATATAATGAATTTTTTCGTGCAGGACAAGTAACATGGAAGAAAAATGGAGTCGGGAAAGTCCATGAGGGGCCATTTTCCTAGGAGGCGCGCCCTCGGGCTTGTCGCTCCCTTATGCACTTTTCGTACTGTTTATTATTTTCCTAATTTTTTTAAATATTTCAAAATGGACAGAAAGTACTTTTATGGAACCTTTGGAGTCGGTTTACTTACCGTACCGCGTACCTACCCCATTTTCAGGGTTCTAGAGTGTTCTAGAACGTTTCCCTTATGTTCTCCTCCGGTGTCATGGTTTGGAATAATAGTTTCAACATTAATGGGTGTACCTGAGATATAATGTTTAATTCTTTGCCCATTAACCACCTTCGGATTAGTGCCTTCGACATTGTTTATCTTGATAGCACCGAAACCGTAAACTTCTTCAACGATATAAGGTCCTTCCTATTTAGGGAGAAGCTTTCCTGCAAAGAATCTTAAAGGGGAGTTGTATAATGAAACTTGATCTCCTATTTTGAATTCCCGTTTTTGGATTCTTCTATCGTGCCATCTTTTAACCTTTTCCTTAAATAACTTAGCATTTTCTAAGCGTGTGTCCTCCATTCATCTAGAGAACTAATATCAAATAACCTCTTTTCACCGAAAATTAGAAATCATAGTTAAGTTCTTTAATTGCCCAATATGCTTCATGTTCTAACTCAAGAGGTAAATGACATGCTTTTCCATAAACCATTTTATAAGGGGACATACCCATAAGATTTTTATAAGCAATTTTGTATGCTCACAATGCATCATCAAGTTTCTTAGAACAGTTCTTTCTAGATCTATTAACGGTCTTTTGCAAAACTAGATTTATTTCTCTATTGCTCAATTCAATTTGACCACTAGACTGATGATGATAAGGTGATGCAATTCTATGGTTGGCACCATATTTAGCAAGGAGTTTACAGAATGCACCATGAATAAAATATGAACCACCATCAGTCATTAAATATTTAGGGACCCCAAACCTTGGGAAAATAACTTCTTTAAGCAACATACTAGTGCCAACCGTATAAAAGATCCGCAAAAGCCAGATGGTTGCTTCAATTTGATGAACCTCAACCACCAGTGCTTCAATTCCATGTTATTTTATTAATTGTTGCTATGTGTTGGTCGGCTAGTAAGCAGTTATTTGATATGCGTCATATATTTATGTGTGTCCTTTTCATGTTATTATTTATGCTTGTGGTAATTTAGTGACTGGAGACGTTTCGATCCATCGGTGTAGTTGGAGGCGTTCAACTCCCTAGGTCACACATGAATTTAATAGATAGTTGTGCAAACCGAGAGATCTCGAGGAGACATGTGTTGCTATCTTGAGGGAAACACAGTTATTCTAGGGCCTTCGGTCCGGTCCTTGTGAAATTAATGTCTTTCTATTATCCGCCACTGGTATGAGAGGGGCAGTAGGACGCTGCTTGATGGATAATGTTATGCGGGGGACCATCCACCATTAAACGATTGTCATATTCCATAATGCAAGGTATAGACTTAGATGTATGTCCTAATAGTCAAAAAGCTTAACCCCAATCAGCGCCAAAGCTGAATGAGAATGTACCTAGATGCCAACGTTTTCATCTAAAACATCACAGTTGTTTATTTTCTCCGTTTAATTTAGTATTTATTTTTCGTTCGTTCTAGTACTTAGTTTAATTCACGCATTTTATCGTTTTCCCTAGCAACCGACTTTACTGAAATATTTTCAAACTCTAGTTTGGGTGTGAGCGTAATTGCATAAGTGACAACACAGTTGCGGGGATAGCAGTGTCTTCCTTTTCATTCCCTGCGAGATCAACAAACCTTGCTTACTATGAATTTGCTACATCTCCATGTGCACTTGCAGGCCACACATGTATACTTCTGTGAGTATTACAAAATACTTAAAGTTGCACACCAAATACTATGGTCCTTTTAGAGTTCTCTCTGAGGTGGGAGCAGTCTCTTACAAGTTACTGCCACCACAAGAGTGCAAATTACATGATACATTCCATGTTTGTTAGCTCAAGTACCACTTGGGGCCTGGAGCAGTTCCTTACAATTGCTCAAGCCTTATGGAACAATCCTCATCAAGCTTGAAGCCTTACTACAACGCAAGCTCATTCCTAGGGTTTAGGGTAACATTTTGAAACAACCTTTCACCTCCTTTTATAGTTAAAACACAATGGCCAAACAATACAAGGTAGTGAGAAAGCCGAGTATGAGCACATGAGAAGCCGAAGATGACGCTACTCCATGGCCAATGACACCCAAGCTCCATGATGACGCCCCCCAGAGGATAACTGAAAGTGCAATTATCCCTAGGTGGTTTTGGTAATTCCTAATAACATATAGCTCATTGAGCTAATGCTATTTCAAGATAAATATTTCAGGAAAGCTCAATGATTGGCATGGCATGGATGAGAAAAGTGGACCCCTCAAAATGCTAAGGACAAAAGGATTGGCTCAAGCTCAAAGCTCAAGACTCTACATTTTCTATTTTAGTGATCCAATGTCATATTGAGTTTATAGGAAAAGCCAATACTATCAAGGAGGGATGAGGTGTTGCTTAATGAGGTTCTTGCTCAAAATGCTTAGTTATATGCTCCAAAGCCCTCAACTAATTTCTGACATCCACATATGACCTAAACCAAAAGTCAAACTCGGCCCCACCGATTCTTCCTATCTGGCGCCACCGAGTTCAGATGTCATAGCCACTGCCACAAACCCTAGGCAAATCGGTCTCACCTATAGGGATCTCGATCTCACCGAGATGGGATTGTAATATCTCTGTTTCCCTTCGTAACATTTTGGTCCCACCGAGATGAGCGATCGGTCCCACCGCGATTGCAATGTAAACTCTCTGTTTCCCTTTCATAACATTTCGGACTCATCGAAATGAGCGAATCGGTCCCACCGAGTTTACCTGATCAACTCTCTGGTTAGCTTATTACCAAAATTGGTCTCACTGAGTTTGTGTAATTGGTCTCACTGAGATTACGTTATGCCCTAACCCTAACCATATCGGTCCTACCGAGTTGCATGTCGGTCCCATCGAAAATCCTAACGGTCACTAGATTTGCTGAATTGGTCCGACCGAGTTTATCAATTCGGTCCCACCGAGATTGGCAAGTTGTGTGTAACGGTTAGATTTTGTGTGGAGGCTATATATACCCCTCCACCTCCTCTTCATTCGAGGAGAGAGCCATCAGAACGAACATACACTTCCAACTTACATTTTCTGAGAGAGAATCACCTACACTTGTGTTGAGGCCAAGATATTCCATTCCTACCATATGAATCTTGATCTCTAGCCTTCCCCAAATTGCTTTCCACTCAAATCTTCTGTCCACCAAATCCAAATCCTGTGAGAGAGAGAGAGTTGAGTGTTGTGGAGACTATCATTTGAAGCACAAGAGCAAGGAGTTCATCATCAACACACCATTTGTTACTTCTTGGAGAGTGGTGTCTCCTAGATTGGCTAGGTGTCACTTGGGAGCCTCCGACAAGATTGTGGAGTTGAACCAAGGAGTTTGTAGGGGCAAGGAGATCGCCTACTTCGTGAAGATCTACCGCTAGTGAGGCAAGTCCTTCGTGGGCGATGGCCATGGTGGGATAGACAAGGTTGCTTCTTAGTGGACCCTTCGTGGGTGGAGCCCTCCGTGGACTCGCGCAGCCATTACCCTTCATGGGTTGAAGTCTCCATCAACATGGATGTACGATAGCACCACCTATCGGAACCACGACAAAAACATCCGTGTCTACTATTGCGTTTGCACTCTCCAAACCCTTCCCTTTACATTCTTACAAGTGGCATGCTTTACTTTCCGCTTCTCATATACTCTTTGCATGCTTGCTTGAGTTGTGTTAAGATTGCTTGACGTGTCCAAAGTTGCTAAAATCTGCCAAGATCTAAAATTGGGAAAAGGATAAGTTTTTATTTGGTCAAGTAGTCTAATCACCCCCCTCTAGATATACTTTCGATCCTACAAGTGGTATCAGAGCTTTGGTCTCCATTTGCTTTGATTTCCATAGCTTTTGGTAGTCATAACCTTGGTTTCACAACCTAGGAGAGTATGGCGTCTAGTGAGGGAAATTACCACCGTAGAGGTCCTTACTTTGATGGTACTAATTTTGCTAGTTGGAAGCATAAGATGAAAATGCATATTCTTGGACATAACCCCGCCGTTTGGGCTATTGTGTGTATTGGCTTGCAAGGTGAATTCTTTGATGGGAGAGAACCGCAGAAGAGTTGAAGATGCTGCAATACAATGCTTGAGCTTATGATATCCTCTTCAATGGATTGTGCCTCGAAGAATTCAACAAAATCAGCCGTCTTGAGAATGCAAAGGAAATTTGGGATACTTTGATTGATATGCATGAAGGTACCGACTCACTCAAGGAATCCAAGTTGGATGTGCTTCAAAGTCAGCTTGACAACTTCAAAATGAAGGATGGTGAAGGTGTCGCTGAAATGTACTGTAGGCTTGCTCTTATCACAAATGAGATTGCCGACTTAGGAAGTGAAGAGATGACCGAAATTCATCATCAAGAAGATCCTAAGAGTCAAGTGATGCTTACAAAGCCTCATGTGAAGCTCCCACATCATCAAGTGAGAAACAAACCTTCAATGAAGAATTGAGCCTAATGGTGAAGAACTTCAACAAGTTCTACAAGAGTAGAAGTAAGGAAAGAAGTTCCAAGTCAAGGTCCTAAAATGACAAAAGATCTTCTAGTCGAGAGCGTAATTGCTACAATTGTGGAAGACCCGGACACTATTCCAATGAGTGTACGGCTCCCTACAAAAGAAGAGAAGATTCTCCAAAAAGAAGAAGTAGAAGAGAAGAATCACCATCAAGAGAGAGAAGGAGTAGAGATGATCGTTATGAACGAAGAACATCCCAGAGAAGCAAGGATTCGGAAAGGAAGGACAAGTCATGAAGGAGCTACACAAAACAAAGACATCAAGCTCATGTTGGTGAATGGGTATCTGGCTCCGACTCCGACAATCACTCCAAGAGAAGCTATCACTCCGACTCCGAACATACTCAAGATGAAGGTGTTGCCGGTCTAGCACTTGTGTCAACCAACTCCTACGACATATTTGATTCACCAAATGAAGGACTTGGAAGATGCTTCATGGCTAAAGGCCCAAAGGTATCACACCCCCGAGTATGTTGATTTCAATAGTGATGAAGATGACTTGTTAGGTGATGATGATTTACTTGTTGACAACTCTAGTGATGAATACTATGATGAAATGTTAATTAATCATGCTAATCAAGATAAAACGAATGACAATGATAAGGAGAAGATTGAGCTTCTAACTAAAGAACTAAACACCCTTAAGTTAGCTCATGAAACTATCTTAGAAGATCATCGAGAACTTTTAAGGACTCATGAGAAGTTACGCTTTTAAAAGCTCAACCTTGAGCAAGAGCATGAGCTTAAAGGCAATCAATGATGATCTTCGCAAGAAAAGTTCTTCTTACATTGCCAAGAGTTTACTATTATCTACTTACATGCCTCAAGTCAAGTCTAGTAACAAGAACAAGAAAGATTCTTCCTCTAGTAGTAACAATAATCATGCTAAATCCAATGATGTTGCTTCTAGAAGTTCTCTTGATTCCACTAATGATTCTCTTAGCCAAGTTACACTTGAGCAAGAAAATAGCTTATTAAAGGGAATTATAGAGAAAGGTGTTTACAAGAGCCTTGCTGGGAGTAAGCAATTCGAGGAAATTGCACGCAAGCAAGGAAGGCACCAGAAGAACCAAGGTGTTGGTTTTGAACGAAAGTTCAATGCCAATGGAGTTGAGTGGGAAGAAGATCAATACCCCAAGACGAAGTTTGTTCCTCAACAAGAGAAGTATGATCCTACTTCCTTCAAAGGGACACAAGCTCAAGATGATCTTCCACCACAAAGACCACAAGCAAAAAGGCAAGGATAAGCTTCAAGAGGAGATTGATGCATTTGAAGAAGCTCCTAAGGCTGTCGGCATTCTGGGAACGGGGGTCCCCAGACTTGCCTGCCTGCGGCCTGCGGCGTGGCTCGAGTGGTGGCCCAGTACAACCCATTTTCATCAGTGCAAGACTCAAGACCCTCGCGAGGGGCCAAGCCTCGCAGGGCGGAGGACACATGACTTCCTCAGGAACGGCCTCGCCAGGCAAGCTCGTGAGGAGGCGGAGAGATCAAGGCAGGGTACCTCGCGAGGTGCTCGTGACGCAAGCCATGACGATCGAGACAAGATGGGCGCCAGGCGGGCGCCGGCCTGCGCAGTGTCCTTGTTTCCTCTTTGGTGCAAAGGGGGCAAGCACAGGCGTGGAGTACCAAGGCATCAGGCAAAGGTTGCCATTTCAGTGCAATGAGACCATGACCAGCAAAGCAGCAGGATGGAGGTCACCGTGAAGCCCAAGACGACGTCATCACCAGTGCTTTTGGCAGCCAAATACCAACTTTAGTCATGATAACTTGTACTAGATGTTCCCCTCCAAAATGGCCGTTGTTGGCGCCCTTCCCGCTCAATATTTGGGAAGAGGACCAGGGCCACTATAAATAGGACTAGCCACCATAGAGGAAGCAGAGGAGGGATCGAGTCCTCATCAAATAGAGAGGCGATCAAACTCACCCGAGCAGTTCATCGCACCAGCTCAAGAACACCTCTCGCGAGGCTGTTCATCCTTTGTACTGTTCATCATCAGCCCTTGAGGCAATCCACCACACCACACACTGGAGTAGGGTATTACACCACAACGGTGGCTTGAACCAGTATAAATCTTGTGTCCCTCATGTTGTTCATCGTTTTAGCTTAGATTCTCGTGTGGAGTGGTAGGGGGAAGATCTTCATGCGCACCCCAGAGTTCGAACCTTAAGGGTCTGCCGGAACCCAACATCCGACATTTGGTGCGCCAAGTAGGGGTGCGCCGGAATCTTCCTTCTTCCATCATGCGTTCCGCCGCTTCACCGCCTCCATGTCTGGCGACCCGACGGCCAACTCCGACCGCTGGGCGGCATGGCCTGCCCATGCCGTGCCGCCTGCCCAAGGTGACCTCAACCCCGCACCTCAGGCAGCCCGCGCCTCGCAGGGCGCTGCGGGGCACGGGCGATGCGGTCATGCGTCGCCTGCCCTCACTCCGCGGCAAGTATGATCGGCAGCAAGGGCCTCAAGGCATGCTGCGGCCACGGCACCACACATCCGACGGGAGTAGGTGAACATGAAGGCCGCACTCACGGTGGCGCGAGAGCTGTTGCAGTGCAGACTACAAGAAAGCGGCCACAATGTATTGTTGGAACGCGTCGCCGAGCTCCTGGATGCTGCTGCTTCAGGGGCACCCCCATTCTGCGTCCAGCTTCCACCCTAGGCCCCGGGCGGATCACGAGGTGGGCCAATCCGTGCCCACGCGCCCCCAGGCGCATCTCAAGGCTTCATCAACACCGGCCTGGCCATCAGCGTCGGGCAGCAAGCTGCGCCGGCACCACCTCTGGTAAGCGAGGGCATGCGCATCGCTGCCTATGGTCCTGGCGGGCCGCCACACTACCGTCCCCAAGATGGAGCTTCAAGTCAAACTGCATGGCACGCGGAGCACTACGGCAAGGCCTTTGGGGTGGTGACCCCGGAGGCCTATGTGCCCCACATGTTGGATCGAGGGTACGCACTGGAGGAAGACCACGGCCCGTTCCTCGGGCCAGGCTAGGAGGAAGAGGCGCCAGAAGTCGAGCTCTTTCAGGAGCCTCACGGAGGCCTCAACAAACGTGTCGGCGGCAGCAACTACCGGGTACCGCTAATTCCTTAGGAGCAAGCTTATGCTAACCATGGGTCGCAGGAGGTTCAGGTTGCTGCAGTGGATGGCTTCCTCAGTGCGGTAATCTCCCTCCCCTCAGGAGGAGGGCACTGAGGGCAGCAGGAGAGGGGCCGGGAGCCAGGCTCCTCCCCATCGCATGCGGAGCAAGGCATTCTTTGGAGGTAGGCCCTCTGCCGGGGAGGTGCCCAGGGCCTGCCTCCGGCAGAGGACCCGTGGTCGTAGGGGAAACCGCTAGCGTCCCCTTTTCCCCATTGGCGTCGTCCTGGTTTCCGGTCGCCGTCGATGGGATCAAGGGTGGCGCAAGGCGGGGCCCTCATTTGGCGATATGAAGCAAGGCCAGTACCTGTGAAGAAGGCCCAGTGCCTGTGAAGCTCGCCGCCCATGACACTCTCACTTAATAATGAGTTGGGGTTGTGCATGCCCCAGAGTCTACGGAGAGCCGCCCTCGGGCCTCGGGGACTCCCTCCCACGCCCAGTGGCAGCACTTAGCTTCGCGCTGGTGAGAAGACGTCGAAGACTAGACTAGGTGCCGGACGCGGCCTTTTGCTTTTTGCTTCCTTTCATGCAAACAAGCTCTCTCGTTTCGGATCTAAGTTGAAGTCGAATTTGTGTTTGCGTATGCGGGGAGGGGTGTCGTGTCTTATTCGTGTGCTTTCTCGTGCTCTGATTTCTGTTCAAGTTGGAATTCAGACTAGCTGCCTCCCTCTCGTGAGCCCTTCGCGAGTAGGGAAGGGCCCAACATGTGTGCCCGCCGTCCCGCGGCCGGCGTTCGCTCCAGCCAGTCTCTCGCCGCATGGTTAAACAGGACCACCATGGGGCCCTCGGACGGACACTGCGAGCCCACTCGAGGCTCGCCAAGACGAAGGTAAAACCACGACAACCTACCCATCACAAAAATCATGGCATCATGCAGGAACCCATCCGGCGACGATCTCAACAACACGTAGGCAACAATCTTTTTACATGAGGAGCTTCCCCTCCCAAAATGCTCTCACAACCTTTAGGGCCACGCCCGAGTCTCTTCCTGCACAGTACAAACAGCAGGGGAAAGCGCGGGATCAATCGGACATGTCGCGCACCGCATCCCCCAGGGCATCCCCGGAGGCGTCACTGGCACCGCCATCGTCGCCACCAGCCTCTTCATCACCGTTGTTGGCACCGTCTTCACCACCGTTCACCACATCGCCTTCATCAGCAGCAACGATCACCCCGTCGTCATCTGAGGTGAAGGCCCGGACGAGCGCATCTACATTGTCCTCCACCCATCGCGCTAGGTTGCCTCGGACGGCCTCACGCACCAGGGCGATGGCGGCGTCGAAGTCGAAGAGGGGGTCGATGTTCTGGAGATGGCTGAAGACGCGGGAGAATGCCCGCGCGAGCAGGCCGCGGCTCCGTTCCTCCCCCGGCTGGCAAGACTTCTCAGAGCGGTTCTCCAGATGCGTCACCACATTAGAGAAGAACCGGAGGTTGCCGGCGTAGTTGGTCACATGCGGCTCCTCAGCGACTGCCTCGCAGATGTTGCCCAAGGCCGCGTTGGCCCTTTCCCTGAGTGTTCAGAGCATGGGGCCGTGCATGTGTTCCAACGTCTGCCATTGGCGGATCTCGTCCGCATTCCGCTGCGCGACGGCCTCGGCGTCATCTGCCCACCGTCAAAGAAGAAGTAGCTCGGCGTGGGAGGAGGCCAGCTCAGCCTGCGCTGAGCCCAGTGCGGCAGCAGTGGCCTCAGCTTGCTGCATGACTTCGGTTAGCCTGGTCCTAAGGGCGGCGGTCCTGCCCGCGGCTTCAGCCTTGACCAGCTCTAGCCGCTCTTCATACCCGCTCTCAAGGCCGGCGCGAGCCTCCGCCACGCGATGGTCGATCTCCTCCTGGATCCAGACCTCCCGCGTGCCGACGTCGTCCTCCGCCTGGGTGACCTGGTGCTCCCTCGTCTCCAACCGCTCCAGATTGAGGTTGCGCTCGGCAGCCTCCAAAGTCAGCGCTTCCTCGCACCTCCGGAGCTCCTCCTATTCACCGGGCCCCCTTTTAGCAATGCAAGGGAGGCTCGGCGCAGCTCCACCTGCTGCTCCAGGGAGTTGCACCAGTCTTGGAGCTCCCACACGCGCTCCTCCGCAGCTTGGCGTCGCCTATCTGCCTCCTGAGCCTCCTCAATTTCCCGGGAGTAGGCCTACCGAGAGGCCGCCAGGGATGCCTCGGCCTTGGCATTTTTGAGATCACGCTGATGGCACGCGAGACCAACAGCCACCTTCAGCTTGCGCCGCTCCTCGACCAGCCTCAAGCCTTCAGCTTCGAGACGCGCATCTTCGCCCGCCAGCTCTGCGCCAAGCTGGCTCACTGCATCGGCCGCCCTCTGGAGGAACTCTTGGCGGACAGCGCTGAGCTCCCGCGCACGCCCGAGCACGTCGTCAACATCATCCTCCGTCGTTGACGCTGGCGGAGGGCCCTGGAGTGGTTGGCCCCCTCTCGGCAGGGGGCTAGGGGCTGGCGCCCCTGTGATCGCCGGGCGGGCCCCGCAAGGGACCCAGCCAGGCGTCAATCCACCTCCCGCTGGGGACCCGAAGATCGACTTCAGCCACTCGCCGCCTATGATCAATGGGGGAGCTCGGGGCAAGCTGGTTGTGCCCAAGGAGAGCTCACAAGGGAAGAGCGGCGCGCCGACAGGTTCAAGGCGCGCCGCAGGCCGACCTGCCTCTCCAGCCGAGCTTGCACCCAGGGCGGCATGCAGACTTGGGATAATCAAGGTCGGTGATGGAGGGGAGGCCTGAGGAAGCGGCTCCTCGTCTGGCTCCGCGGGCTCGTCATAGGGGATCCTGAAAGGCCACGGTCAGCAAAGGGAGCGGCAAACAAGGAACTATAAGAAGGAGGGACTTACTCGTCCATGGCGAAGTACTTCATGTGCTTTAGTGGGCGATACGGGCGATCATCACCACCGGAAGCCTCCTTCCTCTTGCGAAGGGCCTCAAAATCTATGCGGAACCGGCCCAAGCTCCCGACGTGAGGGCTGGCGCATGGCATAGGAGCCGGAGCATCAGGACGGCCTACATCAGGGGCACCGGCCTGAGAGGAGCGATCAGGTGCCACCTCTTGGTGGCCTGCCGAGGCCTTGGAGGCTTCAACCTCGGGAGCCGCGAGCCGCGCCCTCTCATCAGCCACCACCTCGAGAGGGGCTCCGTAAGCTCCGGAGGATGATGCCTCGGGAGCCCCACGCGACATCAGCACCTCAACATCAGGCCCCTCAGCTCCTACCAATGCTTGCCTCCCTGCAACGACTCCTGAGGCAAGGCCGGCGCGGGCGGCTGGGGGAAGGACCGCAGCAACCGGGTTCTCGCGTGGCCCCGCAAGGCCAGCCGGGTGCAGACCCCATTCATCGAGGCGGGGCATCTGCCTCACGAATTTGACCCTGTTCGTGCAAAGATACAACAGGGCGCCCCCATGACGAACGCTGCCAGGAGAGGGGTCGCCAGTCAGGACCTGCAACACCTTCTTCAACGTCTCAGACGCGAGATCCCCTTCCTGGAGCCTCATACGGTCCCGACGACCGGAGTAAGCCCACATTGGGCGGGAATGGCGCTAGAGAGGAGCGATGCGACGCTGGAGGAACTCCTTCACCACCCGGGCCCCGTCACCCCGAGCTCCCTCAGCCTGCCGAAGCGATGACAGGCGAAAGCGAGCTGGGGGCTCGTAAGCTCCTGGTGACCCCAACCAGGATTGGGAATAGCAGGCAATGTCGGGTGCGCAAGCAGGGGGCTGGGCACCCCAACATCCACATACAACCATCGCTCTCGAAACCCGCTCGCAGAAGATGGAAGGCCAAAATCGATCCCTGAGGCGGCCGTCTCTGGCGTGGCCTGGAAGCTCACGCATCCCGAACACTGGGAAGGATCAGACAGGCGTAGAGAGAAGAAGTGGCGCAGAAGGGCAACGGAAGGAGGAATCCCCACCATGGCCTCGCAGACAAAGGCGAAGACAGCAAGCAGAGTAATAGATTGGGGCCAAGATGCATCATGTGGATCTGGTAATGGGACAACACCGCATTGAAGAAATCGGAAAAGGGGGGAACCAGGCCTGCCCACAAGGCGTCGGCAAAGAATCGGACCTCAGTGATGATCTTGTCGAAGGAGGCATGGGACGCGGGCCAGACCGTCATCCTCCAGCACTCATTGAAGCTGGAGGAAAGTGCGGAGCAGACCTTCTCCAGGGCTTCCAGATTGAGTATGAGCGACTTATCGACGGTGGGAGCAGCCGCCGGAGGTGCGCTGGTCGAAGGTGCAGGATTCATCCCCTTATCCTTTTTCGTTGGTGCCATGGCAATGGAAGGGGGGGGGACTCAAGATGGATTGGAAGCGGAAGCAGAGGAAGCGCGCAGGCAGCAAAGGGAGGATAACTATGTACAAGCCTCGTGGCCGCCTAGCCAGACGCATAATGAGGGAGCATGGGGAAGCGGAGGCACCCACGTCCAATCAACCGCCACGCAGCACCCAAGGCTGCAGGCTGATGGGGCCCGCGGCGCTCCGCACTTGCCCCTTCGCTTCTGCGCTAAGCCAAGTCCGAGCGCGCCTTGGGCCCGGGGGCTACTGTCAGCGTTCTGGGAACGGGGGTCCGCAGACTTGCCTGCCTGCAGCCTGCGGCGTGGCTCGAGTGGTGGCCCAGTATGACCCATTTTCATCAGCGTAAGACTCAAGACCCTCACGAGGGGTCAAGCCTCGCGGAGCGGACGACACATGACTTCATCAGGAACGGCCTCGCCAGGCAGGCTCGCGAGGAGGCGGAGAGATCAAGGCAGGGTACCTCGTGAGGTGCTCGTGACACAAGCCATGATGATCGAGACCAGGCGGGCGCCAGGCGGGCGCCGGCCTACGCAGTGTCCTTGTTTCCTCTTTGGTGCAAAGGGGGCAAGGACAAGCGTGGAGTACCGAGGCATCATGCAAAGGTTGCCATTTCAGTGCAACGAGACCAAGACCGGCAGAGCGACAGGATGGAGGTCACCTTGGATCCCAAGACGGCGTCATCACCAGTGCTTTTGGCAGCCGAAGACCAATTTTAGTCAGGATAACTTGTACTAGATGTTCCCCTCCAAAATGGTCGTCGTTGGCGCCCTTCCCGCTCAATATTTGGGAAGAGGACCAGGGACTCTATAAATAGGACTAGCCACCAGAGAGGAAGCGGAGGAGGGATCGAGTCCTCATCAGATAGAGAGGCGATCGAACTCACCCGAGCAGTTCATTGCACCAGCTCAAGAACACCTTTCGCGAGGTTGTTCATCCTTTGTACTGTTCATCATTAGCCCTTGAGGCATTCCACCACACCACACACTGGAGTAGGGCATTACACCACAACGGTGGCCCTAATCAGTATAAATCTTGTGTCCCTCATGTTGTTCATTGTTTTAGCTTAGATTCTCGTGAGGCGATCGAACATGGAGTGGTAGGGGGAAGATCTTCGTGCGCACCCCAGAGTTCGAACCTTAAGGGTCTGCCGGAACCCAACATCCGACAAAGGCCTTGATCAAGTGGGTTCCCAAGACTACATCAAGTTCTACTTCATCAAGTACGACTACAACTCCAAGGATTCCCATCAAGATGGTGTGGATCCCGAAGAAGAAGAACTAGAGAGTTCTTGAGGGTGACTCCGCCAACATACTTCACTCTTATCATTTTGGCAAGAACAAGTGCAATCAACTTCCACATCTTGCACTAGTTCAAGGAGTCACAAACCCTCTTGTTGGTAAGACAAGGGACAAGGTAACCGAATGCCTTCATGGACATCATCTTGTGTGTGCATCACTCTATGTCTATGGATATCCTTGTTTGTTCCTTGCGGGACTAACCCGTGTAGGTATTGAAAGTGCAACTCACTCCAATGAATTGCTCCAAATGATCTACATCAACATTGAGCATCCACATCTTCAACACCTACATGAAGTCATCATCGACAAAACCCAAGGTTAGTTCATCCCTCTTAGGGGGGATCTCACATCTAGGGGGAGCTTTACTCTAAGAATCGAGCTAAAGCAACTCTAATGGTGTGAACACAACAGTGCTTTATGTAAAAGTGGTAACCCCACTTGTGCTTAAACGATGAGTATGACCTATGATCAAATGTTCCCATTTGACTCCTAAGTCAATATACTCATATATAGATGACCTAGTCATCACCAATTGCTTGATAGATGCTAGAATTGGTTGTGCATGCTTTGCCACATATTTCATTTGCCATTTTATTGTGTGAGCATGTTGGTTGCATAATTTACTCATTCGAGGACATCCACTTGTTGCTTTGATTGTTTGGTTTATTTTCTTTTGCCAAGTGGATGGACAAGAATGCCTAAGAACCCTCTCTAGCTATCTATGCTTTTCTTGTCTCAAACTCTATTCATGCTACATCACAAAGTTTGATCAAGTCAGATTCGAACCACTCTGTGTCAGGAGCACTCGGAGTCCCCGATTCGTCATAGACTTAAACTTCCAAAACTTCTTTGTGCGTTTCGGTCTGACCGATTCATCCATTTCGGTCATATCGAGATCACTAAGTCGATCTAGGTTTTCAATCTCGGTGCAACCGATTTGAACTTTTCGGTCACAACGAGTTGTAGTAACTGCTTGCGGTTATGCATCTCGGTGCCACCAAGTTGTTCCACTCAGTCACACCGACAGGGTCAGGCTATATATATCCCCGGGCCAAAATTTGGAAATTTCTCCGAACCCCTTCGCCCGCGCTCAGCCTGCTCTTCCTCCCTGGGTCTCCGGATCGTCCTCCTCCTCGCCAGCTTCCTCCCGTCGCTGGTCTCCGCCGCCATCAGCGGAATCGTCTCTGCCGTTGCCGCCATAGCAGGTCCATCGCTGCACTTAGGGTATGGACTTGATCCTTGTGATAATCTCAATCCGATTCCTAGCACATTGTTTTGCCATGTACCTTGCCACGATTGAGATCACTTTATCCAGCAAAATCACTCCATAGTTTAGTTGTGGATTGAAAATTTAGGGTTAGGTTTCCGCTGAAATCATCTCGGACCAACCGAGTTGTAGAAATCGGTTCCACCGATTTGGCTAAGGCCGTTGCACATGTGATTCTCGGCCTGACCGAGAATTGCAAATCGGTGTGACCGAGTTCAGGACTTTGTGAAACCCTAGCAGTCTTGGTGCCACCGAACTGTGACTCGGTCTGACCGAGTTCACTAGTTTAGGTTCCAAAAGCTGCTTCGGTATCACCGAGTTTTCAAATCGGTAGATCTGAAATGCTTTTTGTGGAAAACTAAAACTAAGTTTTTTGACTCATTCTTTTGCAAAAACCTCTGTACTTTGTGATGCTCATCCCATCTATCTCATCTATATCTATTCACAGGGTCTGTTGTCAGTGTTTGCATCATGTTAGATCAGAGTGACAGTCAGAACAAGTCTGAGGAGCAAGTTCACATGGGTGAGGGCACTAGTCCCTCTAGCAGCTATGATGATGGTAGCAGGAGCACACCCAACAACTTGCCTAAGGTAGCCACCAGGGCCAGAAAGAAGAAAACCTCAGATTCTGAAGAAGAAAGTTCTGAAGAAGGAATATGGCACAGCTGCTGCTACTAAGCTAGGGATGCAGAAGAAGGCACCTGCAAGAAGGATTCCCACTTCCAAACCTAGGAAGGTTGCCACTGGTGAAACCATGATGTTCACCATTGAGTCTGAAGATGAAGCTGCTGGCCAAGACAAAAAGAAAAAAAGAGTCAGAACTACCACTGCCAAAGTACTTGGCAAGCCCTCTATGAGGAGAGACTCTGGAGATGAAGAGGAAGAGGTTGCTGCACCAGCACCTAAAGCTCAAAAGCTTATGGGAGATGCTATAAGATCAGGGGCTGCTCCATCAAAGCCCAAAGAAGCTCCCAAGGCAGCTGCACCAAAGCCCAAAGCTGCACTCAAGAGGAATACAAGGAATATTCCTGCTGGAGAGAAGAACAAGGCCCCAGTGCCTGAAGCTGCTATAGAAGAAGAAGAAGATGATGAGTCACATGTCTTGAGGAAGTTGAAGCCCAAAATTCCAGATCACAATGATGCTCATCCAGTAGCTGAGGACATGAAGCTCAGGAAGGATGCAAGACTTAGACAGTGGAGATTGACTGACCCCTATGCAGTCATGAGAAGAACTGTTGTGGACTACAGGTTCCATACAAAGGAATAGCATGACTTCTATGAGACAGTGCTGCTTGACAAGAAGCCTATAGTCTGTGATATGAGATGAGTGGACTGGAAGTACATCAGGGAAAATGAAGAACACTATCCAGGAGTCTATGATAGTTTCAAGTCTTGTGGAGTAGAGAACTTTGTTGGGCAGAAGCTCACAAAGTGGAATGATGAGCTTATTATGCAGTTCTACTCCACAGCTCATTTCTACCCAGATGGAAGGATTGTCTGGATGTCTGAAGGTACTAGGTACCAATCAACAGTTGAAGAATGGGAAAAATTGATCAATGCTCCTAAGGAGAATGAGGATGACTTGGATGTCTATGCCAAGAAGAAGAAGGATCACAACTCCATGGCACATATGTACAAAGAGATCCCAGATGCTGCTGTTGAGACACACAAATTTGGATCAGTACATTACCTTCTGTCAGGTTTGCCAACAATCAACTGGATCCTCAGGCACACTCTATTGCCAAAGTCAGGTGATCACAAGATGATCAGAGGCCATGCAATTAACCTGCTTCACATATTTGATGTGCTCAAAAGTTCAAAGTCATGAGCCTAATTGTGGAAACTATCAAGAGGACAGCTGCAGATCAGAAGAGAAGTTGTGGGTATGCCCCACAGATCCAGGAGCTAATCAACTCCAAGATGGGCACTGGCACATATCTCTTGGACAAGGAACACATGCCCATCTACCCAGACTTTAAGGACAACACTGTTATAATGGATGAAAATGAACCATCTTCTGTGCAAGCACAAGAAAAGAAGGAGAAAGCAAGGACTGAAAAGGTTGTAAAAATGCCAACCATTGATGAGGCATCTCAGTATTTCCTGAAGAGCAAGCAAGATCAGCTTGGCTACTTGATTGCCTCCACTCTGAGGATTGAGAAGGGATTGGCCACCCTGACTCAAAACCAAGAGAGCTTGGAGAGGATCATGGAGCAGAAGTTCTATGATTTAGATGTGAAGGTCACTGAGATACAGTTAGTTGTTGAGCAACTTCAGGATGAAGTGCAGGAGAAGAAGGGCAAGTCTACCACTGATGCATTTGCTAGAGTGCCCAGAAGTCAGAGATCTGCTGCAGTGCCAGTTACAGACACCAGAGCAACTTCGTCTACACCAGCAACAACTTCAGTGCCACCAGCTCCAGTAGCCACTCCATTAGCTCCATCAACCTCAACGGATGCCTTCGTCCTTGGAGTTTTATCTACACCACCACCTGAAGACCAAACTTGAGAGTCGATCTAGCACTATGCATTTTTATGAACTTTTTGGTAACTTGTTGCCAATGGGGGAGAAAATGTATAGATCATAGGCTTTGAGAGAGAGTGTTGCTTTTTGTTCTCTCTTGTTTTTGGTGGTTGAACTTTGTTATTTGCTTGTTTGAGATACTCTATGCCTTTGGTGAGATACTTGGATGATCATGTGTTTGATCATATGCTACCTTAATGCTTGTTGGATGACATTACCCTTTTATATCTCTATATGATCATTCACTTTGCTTGGTGATGAGTGCATGTATTTAATTATTATCATTTTGAGCGCTCCACCAAGACGTATGTGACATGGAAGAGTAACCCATTATCCTAACTCATTGTGCATTTGCAGTCCAAAGCAAATCTTTAAACTATGCACAAATTTAGGGGGAGCTCTTGCTTTTCACATACTTCTCAAAGCGACAATGTTTTTCACTCTTATTATCATTTGTCGAAGCTTTGATCTATATGTTGTCATCAATTACCAAAAAGGGGGAGACTGAAAGTGCAACTATCCCTAGGTGGTTTTGGTAATTCCTAACAACATATAGCTCATTGAGCTAATGCTATTTCAAGATAAATATTTCAGGAAAGCTCAATGATTGGCATGGCATGGATGAGAAAAGTGGACCCCTCAAAATGCTAAGGACAAAAAGTTTGCTCAAGCTCAAAGCTCAAGACTACATTTTCTATTTTAGTGATTCAAGATCACATTGAGTCTATAGGAAAAGCCAATACTATCAAGGAGGGATGAGGTGTTGCTTAATGAGGTTCTTACTCAAAATGCTTAGTGATATGCTCCAAAGCCCTCAACTACTTTCTCATATCCACATATGACCTAAAACAAAAGTCAAACTCGACCCCACCGATTCTTCTTATCCGGCGCCACCGAGTTCAGTTGTCATAGCCACTGCCACAAACCCTAGGCAAATCGATCTCACCGATAGGGATCCCGGTCTCACCGAGATGGGATTGTAATCTCTTTGTTTCCCTTCGTAACGTTTCGGTCCCACCGAAATGAGCGATCGGTCCCACCGAGATTGCAATATAAATTATGTTTCCCTTTTGTAACATTTCGTTCTCACCGAAATGAGAGAATCGGTCCCACCAAGTTTACCTGACCAACTCTCTGGTTAGCTTATTACCAAAATCGGTCTCACCGAGTTTGTGTAATCGGTCTCACCGAGATTACGTTATGCCCTAACCCTAACCATATCGGTCCTACCGAGTTGCATGTCGGTCCCATCGAAAATCCTAACGGTCACTAGATTTGCTGAATCGGTCCGACCGAGTTTATCAATCCGGTCCCACCGAGATTGGCAAGTTGTGTGTAATGGTTAGATTTTGTGTGGAGGCTATATATACCCCTCCACCTCCTCTTCATTCGAGGAGAGAGCCATCAGAACGAACCTACACTTCCAACTTACATTTTCTGAGAGAGAACCACCTACACTTGTGTTGAGGCCAAGATATTCCATTCCTACCATATGAATCTTGATCTCTAGCCTTCCCCAAGTTGCTTTCCACTCAAATCTTCTTTCCACCAAATCCAAATCCTATGAGAGAGAGTTGAGTGTTGGGGAGACTATCATTTGAAGCACAAGAGCAAGAAGTTCATCATCAACACACCATTTGTTTCTTCTTGAAGAGTGGTGTCTCTTAGATTGGCTAGGTGTCACTTGGGAGCCTCCGACAAGATTATGGAGTTGAACCAAGGAGTTTGTAAGGGCAAGGAGATCGCCTACTTCGTGAAGATTTACCGCTAGTGAGACAAGTCCTTCGTGGGCGATGGCCATGGTGGGATAGACAAGGTTGCTTCTTCGTGGACCCTTCGTGGGTGGAGCCCTCCGTGGACTCGCGCAGCCGTTACCCTTCGTGGGTTGAAGTCCCCATCAACGTGGATGTACGATAGCATCACCTATCGGAACCATGACAAAAACATCCGTGTCTCTTATTGCGCTTGCACTCTCCAAACCCCTCCCTTTACATTCTTGCAAGTTGCATGCTTTACTTTCTGCTGCTCATATACCCTTTGCATGCTTGCTTGAATTGTGTTAAGATTGCTTGACTTGTCCAAAGTTGCTAAAATCTGCCAAGAACTAAAATTGAGAAAAGGATAAGTTTTTATTTGGTCAAGTAGGCTAATCACCCTCCCTCTAGACATACTTTTGATCCTACAATAACATCGCCACCGAGTCCAAGATGTTGGTCATGGACGAACATACCCGCTAAGTTCAAGGTAACATCAACATTCCTATAGTGCAACGATTGATCAAATTGAAGAACTTACTAGAAGAACATGCCACTTGGGAAGATTCTACTTCATTCAGAAGGCTTTTCCAGGATATCAGTCGAGTGGAGAAGTCTGAGCTCAAGAGGGGCCATTGTTAGGCCCCATTCCTAACGATGTTTGACGAATCCGTCACTAAGCTATGTTTAACTAAAGAAATGTAACAAATTTATTGTTCCCATCATCTCGGACTCGTTCCTGCCATCAGATCTTCTTCTAACGACAACATATCGCTTCGTCGAGCGGCTTCGGTGCACTGCAACTCTCCATTGCACATCCAACAACCAAAGATGATCTACATGTGTCCCTGTTTGAATTATGACAAGAGCTTTATAACCTCTTTTATTTTTAGTCTTGTGTTTTGCTTTTTTCATAATGTAAAGCTATAATAGCCTGGGATCCTGATAAGAAGAGAAATTTATCTTGGAATAACTTGGCGAGACTATTATAGGATTAGCCTTTCACATGATATCGTATGATCAACACCAAATTTTCATATTTAGACAATCCAAAAAATTCTAAAAAAAAGTATAACAACCTGCGGGGTATGTGTGCAGCTAAGAAAAACTCAATTCAAAACTCGATCTCAGCTTGAGATTCGAAAAAACAGATCCGACTATGAATAGTGACACCTTTGGGTGAATAATATTTGACACCATTCACATTTGATTTTATCTGTTTTGGTTCTCTAAGTGTAGTTTGAATTAGCAGCTGATACTTTTTGAGCTTGTAAATCAAACATGGATGTGTGTCTTAGTTTTTTTTCAGAATATTTGAACATATTTTGTATCTTCAAAATATTGATCTCATTGATCAGTATAAATCCTAGCCGCCATGTTCTCGCTGGCGCAGAGGTGAGAGGTGTATCTGAAATTCGCCATAGTTTCCTTACAATCATGTACCGGAGTCCACCACTTTCCGTTTTTCCTTCTGAATCTGCTGTTCTAGCCACTGTCCAGTTAGCAGATCCTGATAGCCGTCCATACTCCCAACTCCCAAGAGTACAGCGAGACATGTGAGAGAGTGAAGTCTATTTTAAACCTTGAATTTATACACCGCGTCCGAATTGAACCCTAACCTTCATATCCCTGAAGTTGGCAACCTGTACTCACAGATCCCGGTCTATCTCAACCCTAAACCCGTTAAAACATGTTTGACTCGCTAGAAAAATAACGATCCCGGCCGGGATTGAACTCTACTCTGACTGAACACATGGGTCCCCATGTCATATTCATCTTCTCCACCGATTTTTTTTATCTCTCTCGCCCAACCGTGGCAGCTGTTTGACGGGCTCCCGCATTTCATGCTCAACCGCTCAAGCCCAGCCAACCGGCATACACGATCGTGCACTCGTGCTCCTCGTCGTGCCCTGCAAACCAGAGATAGAGACGGGCCGCAACGCCTCCTCCAGCAAGGACGGGGAGCTTGCTGGAGATCACGCTGAAGAGTTCAATCAATCCACGGGAGGTCGCCGGAGACCAGGAAAAAAACAGGTTTCAAGGAGTTGCTACTGGCGCCGCCGCGGAGGATGGTGTGTTGGTGACCGGCCGCGGCTGTGCGGCAAGGGAGGAGACTGCATTGACGGCGAGGACAGCGCGCGTGGCGAGCTGCTCGACCAGGAGGGCGGCAGGGGAGGGGGTGACGACGGCGTCCTTCCGGCCCCAGGTGGCGGCGAGCACGGGCACGACGTCCCTGAGCGTGGCTGCGACAAGGTTTGCTAGGCGCGCGAGCGGGACACCGACAAGTGCAGCAGGCTCCCAAGGCACGTGGTGAACGTGACGTGGAGTTTGGAGGCCGGAGCTGGCGTCGCCGCTTTCTGATGGCCCCTGGAGGTGGAGGCGGAGCCATCAACAACTCTATCGCGGCGCTGTAGGACTCGTCGAGCCCGTGTAAACTTCGATCGGCCTTTCTCCGTGCATTACACATATATACATGTACTGATCGTGCATGGGTCATCTTACCAGTGTTTACCTCTACGCCTATTAATCAGTTGACCCGACGGAGAGCATGATCTTTCTCAGGAGAGATGGAGAGATTTGGAGGAACAAGATAAATATGATCTGTGGACCCATCTATTCAGTGAGAATAGAGATTGATCCCGGCCGGGACCATCATTTTCCTAGCGAGCCAAACATCGTCTAACGGGTTAAGGGTTGAGATAGACCGGGATTAGTGAGTACAGGGTGCGGACATAAGGGATTTGGAGGTTAGGGTTCAATTCAGACGAGGCATATGAATTCAAGGTTCATAATAGACTTCACTCCATGTGAGACAGATCCCTCCTCCATGGAGCACGGCGATGGCAAAACCGCCGCCAAGCGAACCAGGCTCTCCGCCGCCGCCGGCGGAGGCATTGACGACTTCCTCAGCGCGCTGCCCGATGACTTGGTTCTCCACATCCTTCACACGCTCCGCGATTCCCCCACCGCCGCCCGAACCAGTCTCCTCTCCCGCCGCTGGCGCCGCCTCTGGGCCCTTCTCCCGCAGGTCTACTTCCCCGGATACACCGCCCCCCACCTTATAGCCCCCGCCCTCGCCGCCCATGAAGCACCGACCCTCCATCACCTCGTTGTCTTCGTCCAGGACGCCCCTGCCGAATCCATGGCGGCCTGGCTCCCAATTGCTTCACGCCGCCTCTCCGGCGATCTGTTCTTCGACAACAAGGTGCGGCAGAATGGTGGGCGGGACGAGGCCGGAGAAAGAGGGGCCTTTGAGCTGCCCTGCTTCAAGAACGCCACCTTGCTCTCGCTCCACCTGGGGTTTCTCGGCCTCGCGCCGCCGCCTACCGGTGTATTCACCCGGCTCACCAATCTCTGCCTCGTTCACTTCCGGCTACACGGTCCGTGCCAGCTCGGGGACGCCCTCTCCTCTCCGCGGTGCCCGGCCTTGCGAGAACTCACTCTCTGCGATGCCCGGGGCCTGGACAATTTCACCATACATTCGGAGTCTCTAATGACAATAAAGCTCAGGAAATTGCGTGGCCTGCAGCGCCTCACTGTTGTGGCGCCGGCACTCAAAGAGTTAACTGTCTTCTACAGCTTTGCTAATGCCCCTAATCCAAGTCAACCGGTTGCCACCATCTCAACCCCTCGGCTGGTGTCGCTTGAGTGGAGTGATGCTTATGATCCAGTCTCTGTTCAGTTTGGCAGGATGACACGTCTTCAATGGCTGGGCACAAGCTTTTATGTTGTATATGGACCAAGTGGCATTGAACACAATCGCGATTTGATGAGGCTCTTCCGGCACTTTAAGGTCATCCACAGTTTGAGACTTACACTGAATTATCAGCGGGTGAGTTCATCCTTCTCTTATTTGGAGTTATGCAGTCACTTGTAACATGCTAGCAAGTCAATAGATAAGGAAGAAAACATAGGTTTTGTAAGGAAAGGAACGTGTCATTTGGTTGATTGTGTCATTTTACAATAGCTGGTGCAAAATTCTCACTTGTGTTCGGGGTGGTACATAATCATCTAGATGATGGTGGCATTCCAGAATAGCTGGTGCAAAATTTTCACTTGTGTATCTTGCTGAGTCAGAGCTCACTGAATCTTCGTTGTTCTTCACTGTTCAATACTTAGTGGTGGAATACAAAGAACTAGAAGAATACTGCCTAGATCTTTCATATTGCCAAATTAGAGACTTTTGACAATCTAGTTCAAACCACGGATTCATCAAATTATGATTAAATATCCTCCTAAATGAGAGCTTGATAGAATGACTATCCCACACTTGCTGTATGGTATTGCACTGCTCTCTGCAAATGCAGTAAATGTCTCAGTATTGAACAGTTAATGGAGAAGACCCAAACCAGGTATCTTCCCAGAACCTGATATTCTTACCATCACCTACTGCCCACCTAGGACCAAATTTAACTGCTTTTGCAGCCCACATGACCCCTTTCCCCTTTCAAGAAAGTAGAGGCTCCCACAGAGTCACTACAAATAATGTTAGGGGAAGAAAACCAGGTATCAACTATGCTTCTCCAAATCTTTCCCTCACCAGCCATATACCTCTTAATCCAAGATCCTAAAAGACAGATGTTAAGGTTATGCAGGTTAGGTATATATACCTAAACCTCCAAATTCCTGTTTCATACATACTAGTTGCCAGTGGGCTAAATGGATCTTCTTATGGCCTTCAAAGTCATTCCATAGGCAATTAACCATTTGGGAATTGATCATATCAATAAGCCCATTTAGGTAACTTTAAGAATGAGAGAAGGTAGACAGGGATGCTAGCTAAACAAGTTCTGATCTAAATGATTCTCCCTTTATAGGATAAAAGCTTCCCTCTTCAGCCAGCTATCCTCTTAAGGATCTTGTCAATAATGGGTTGAAGGTCTTCCCTTGACAGCTTATCGAAATGCAAAGGCACACCTAGGCACTTGATTGGGAAGCACCAACAGGGCACCCAAAGATACCAGCTAAACTATCTATCTCATGAGGTTCCATATTCAGGGGAATCATTTCACTCTTATCATAGTTAATTTTCATCCCTGAGACCTGTTCAAAACAGATTAGAACCCATTTCAACTTGGTTGCTAAGACAGGGTCTCTATCTACAAACATGATAGTATCATCTGCATATTGGAGGCTAATCACCCCCAGGACACACAGAGTGGCAAAGCCCTCTGATCAGCCCAGTACTAGCATCTCTAGATAGCATCCTGAGAACAACTAAATTAAAGAGCAGAGGGGAAAGGGAACCCCCTGCCTAAGACTCTTACCAGTGACAAAGACATCACTATCAGCATAGTTCGGTTTAACACCACTTTTGTGGGTGATCTTATGGATAGGGATGCAAGCGGATGGCGTCCGCATGTCCGCGACCGTCCGTGAATAGAAAATTTACACTAACACGGCTACTTATGGATCCAACGTAACCATTTGCAACCAAATCCCCTAATTTTGAGCAACTCGTCTACGAAATCTAAATTGACCGTGTCAAAAGCTTTCTCATAACACAGCTTGAGCACTACCCCTTTATCATGTAATCTAGCTAGAGAATGGGTAGCGTCATGAACAGGTAAGACATCTATCAAGGTTACACCTTGAATGCCCCCACCGTGCCAAAAATGTTTAGACTTGATATAGAAAATCAGCATTGAGTTTTGTTTTTGTTTTTTAGAGCTGGGCTTACAATGCCCAGGTTTTGTGTAATAGAAATCCAAAGTGAACTTGTTAGCTTATAACAACCTTTTTCCATGTGCTAATCACAGTTTACAAGACCATGTGTTCTACTTCTTTTACAACTATTATATATTCCAATGTACAACCTTTTGTTTGTGACATCTTACAAATCTGCAGGACCTAAGTAACAGGCAATACTTGATGGAGGATATGACAATGCTCCCAGTCATTTCATTATTGAGCATTAGTGTAATAGCACATGGACATGCCTGTGGAGCCAGCTTATTCCATGTTCTCAGGATGTGTACCGGTGTAAGAAGGCTGATCCTAACATTAAATCCTCATACCAGTCTGGAGGTAAAGCTTTCCTTAATTGTTTATCTCATACGTGATTTCTAAGGAAGTCAGAAAAGCATGCATTTGCATTTCATGGCATGCCTTAACTTGATCTGATAGTGCCCAAATTTAGTAATGATACCCCCATGGAGACAGATAAGGTAACAGCTGAAATGAAGATGACCCAGTGGCATGGCGTAGAGGATAGGGGAGTAGGAGGACGAATGTGGGATATAGCCAATTGATAAAAGTGTCTTTATTTCTTGATTGATAATGGATACGTGTGGATGTGGTGTCCCTTATCTGGGAGGGCTTACTTGAGTACTTGACCCCCAAGTAACAATTCAAAAGATTCTAAACGATCTCTATTCCATCCTTGAGCTGCTCTGGTGGTGGTCTGGAAGACATGGTTTCTGCCGAAGGTGGCCCCACATCAATGAAGTGTGATGTTTCCGTCTTCCTGTTGTGGTCTGCCATGAAAATGGAGAGCTGAGCCCGTTCCCACTGAAGCTCGTGGGGTTGTGGTTTGTCTTCAAACTGACCTGTAGCAGGAGAATTAAACTCAGATTTGGTTGCCTTATGTATGCAATGCATGGATTAGCACCGGCCAGCACTTCTTCTGATTCGTTCCTTAAGCTCTATACTGCCATGCAAATACAAGCATACAACTGCACAAGTTGTTTTGTGCACTGTTGGACTTTCTCCTAGTTTACACATATTGAAGTCACCGTTTTGAGCTGGCCCAGTTGTTGCACTGAGGGTCTTGGAGGTTGCATTGCCTATTGTTGCTGCCGATGGGAATCAGTGCTGCCTTTTGGATGCTGCCCTCTGCGTTGGTTGTAACAACATGTGGTACTTCTATCTGATCTGCCACATCTGTTATGCTCCTCTGTTTCATATCGTCACCTCTGGGTTGGGCTTCGCCAGCGCTGCTGGAGCGATCTCCACCACAGATGAGGTTTCCCCACCCAACTTGTCCTGCGCTGCTGCTCCTTCTAGTGGCTCTGCCACTGGTGCACCCTGCTGCATTACCGTCAATGCCGCAAGATGCGTCTCTGGAGCTTCTTTGTCTGGCCACACCACTACTGATGCTGCTGGCTGCGTTTCCACGGTTTGATGCATGGCTGCACAGCTTCCGCCAAGGCTCTGTTATTGCTGCCGCTTTTAGTGGAAACACCACTGTCACTGTCGAAGGAAGAGGTCGCTCCACTGCCATTACTTGCGGTGGATTGATTCCACATGTTCCTTCTCCAAGCAAGCAAGGCGCTTCTCTACCGCGTCGGCTTTTACCTTGAAAGTTTTTATCCCATCGCAGAAAGTCGTCTCCATTAGAGGTACTGCCGCCAAAATGGGGTGTTCTGCAGAAAGCCTCGTCGTTTCACTGCCTGTTCTCTTAGCACCACCATGGCACCCGGGTACGCCACTGCTTGAAGTGACCAAGCCGTTGTTTGCCAAGGGTAGTGCCCCACCAGCACACCTTGGTATGCTGTGTCATATTACAATCACTTGCAAAAATGATACAAAATATGACCAATTTGTGTACAAAAAGACAAGCTTGTCAAAGTAGCATAACACTTTTTTTTGAATAAAAAATCACCAACTGTATTCATTAGAAACAACAAGTACATTGTTTGTGAGAAAGGTTACAATTTCATCTAATGATCTAATGGCTCCTCAAACCAATCAACAGGCAATTGGAATCTAGCTAGCCTAGCGAGCTCATGAGTGACTTTATTAGCTACTATATTACAATGCTCGAACCTAGAAATAGGAAAATCACAAGCAAAATGATAACAATCGTCAAAAACCGCCGCCGCCGCACCCGCAGATTGTCCTCCATTCTTCATGGTGTCAATGATCTCAAGTTATCAGAGTTAATCACGAGGCGGTTGCATCCCGCCCTTTGTGCTAGAGAAACCCAAATCCGAGAGCTAAAGATTCAGCCGCTAAGACATCTGCACATCAGTCCATCCTCTCATTCCCTCCCGCAATGAATTTCCCTTTGTCATCCCTCAGGACCGCCCCAACACCACCCCAACAGTACCCCTAAACATGTCTTGATCAAACGAAGCATCCACATTTAGTTTGATGAAACCATAGTTGGCTGGTTCGTGGTTCGACCATGCGTTCCCTGTCCCGGGGTCGATCGACTCGGATCGAGGGTCGGGAACGATGGCGGGTCGAGCAGGGTCGATGTATGGATCGCGACCCGAACCTGATCGATGGTTACCGACTCAGATTGGTATGCAGGCAGCAGGACGCAAGGGAATTTCATGAGTAAATGAGTCTTACCAGGGTAAACCAGGGCACCAGGAAATCACGCTCCACCAACGGACAGAGCATCCAGAGTCCGCCCTCCCGCAATCCGTCACTAGCTTGCCGGTGGCCGGCCGGCGAGATGTCTGTTGCCGTATGCGTCCTCTCCTGTCCCAATCCCGCCAATGATGAATAAGGCGTACGCGAGCGGCGAGCCACTTGAGAATCCGGCGATGGAGGGCGGAGTCGCCATGGGAGAGTCGCAGAGATTAGCCGGAGAAAGAGAAGTGGCAGCGCAGCAGAAGGAAAATGAATGAGAAGCATAGTTTTTCTTTTCTTTTTGAGAAACTAGAAGCATAGGTTTGACAGGGCACGTTCAGATAGGTCATGTGAGAAGAAGGCTAACGGGCCTAATGGGCTAATTGTTTTATTATCCAACATTTCTGTACTAATAATTGTAATTAGTGTTGTCGACCCGGACGAGTCGACCCGGGGTCACGTCCCGCGTCCCGATCTGGCGTCCCGGATAAGCCTACCCCAATCGATCCATCGGTTTCGCCATTAGCGACCCCGTTCCTCGACCCGGTCGACCCAACTTCTTGGCAACTATGGACGAAACCCCCTTGAGAGCCAAAAATTCAACCATTAAGACATTTGCACACCAGTCCATCCTCCCATTCCCTCCCGCAATGAATTTCCCTTTATCATCCCTCAGGACCGCCCCAACAGTACCCCTAAACATGTCTTGATCAAACGAAGCATCCGCATTTAGTTTGACGAAACCCCCGGAGGCCTGGTCCAACCCCCTTTTTTCATGGAAGCATTAGGAGAAGAAGCAATAACAAAACTAGCCGTAAAGCACAGTAATCCCCATAGATATCTGGATGGCACTCTGAACTTTCTGACCAACTTACATCTTGTCCACCACAAATACCAGCCAGTAATGGCAATTTTGAATCTCCATCATGGATAAATCCTGATCGGGTAATAGGAGTAGGAATTCCAGAACCCCCTCCCCAGCATGATCAACTTCGCAGGCTCTATGAATAATTTCGTCCAGCCCCAATCTCCTCCAAACTTCCGGGACATGATACGGAAGTGTACCATGCAATGTGCGCGGAATAAAATTCTTAACCTTTCCTGGGCACGAAAGCTTCCAAATCTGCACCAAATAGGATTAGCAGTGGTCGTCCCATGCGATTGGTAATTGTTAGTTTCATTCCATGTTCATGATCCCATTCCACGAAATATGCTGATCGGACCGAAAACAAACCGTTTTTCATAAATTTGCATGCGACAAAATCTTGCATGTCATGATGAGGGAGAAAAATCTTGCATGTCATGATGAGGGAGAGGGATAGCAAGGACCCTTTGTGCATCAATAGGCTACAAGGTTTGTCTAACCAGATCTTCATCCCAATTATTAGAAACCGGATCAATAAAGTTTACCACTCGGGATAACAAATGACCCCCTTTCGGAGTGATAACTTTCCTAGTGGAACAATTTGGAATCCACGCGTGATCCCAAATAGCAATACTCTGACCATTTCCAACTCGCCAAATATATCCATTCTTCAGAGAATACCATAATACTTTGCCAAGATAACGAGGAACCCTTTTTAACTTTGTGCTCAATAAATCCCCATCAGGAAAATACTTGACTCTCAGAATAGTAGCACGTAAAGAGTCGGGGTTCTCAAAAATACGCCAGGCCTGCTTTGTCAACATCGCTAGATTGAAACAGTGGATATCTTGAAAACCAATCCGTCCTTGATTTTTTGGGAGACACATTTTCCATCAAGCCATCCAATGCATCCTTCTCTGGTTATCCTCGTCTCCCCACCAAAAATGCGCCATCGCGTCAATAATTCTTTTACATTTTTGTAGGATTTTAAAAAACGGACATTGCATAGGTGGGAATGGCTTGGACAACAGACTTGAGGAGGATCTCCTTCCCTCCAACAGATAGAAGTTTTTCCTTCCAACCACTAATTTTCTTGATAATGCGATCAATCAGATATTGGAAACAGTTAGATTTATCCATCCCTGCATGGCAGGCAAGCCTAAATATTTATCATTAAGGACCTCCGTCATGATATTCAGACTTATGCACATCTGCTCTCTCACCTCGACCCTCGTATAAGGGCTGAAAAGAATACTGGTTTTATCCACACTGACCAATTGCCCTGAAGTGGCACAGTAGGAGTCCAGGATTGACTTCGAAGTCTCAGCATTGTGCATATTGGCTTTCATGAGGATCAGTGAGTCATCAACAAAGAGAAGGTTGGTGATAGGGGGTGCATCTCTACAAACCTTCACACCCAAGATATTACCACTCTCCTCCGCATGCGTCAAGAGAGCCGTCAACCCCTCCGTACAAAGCAAGAAAAGATAGGGTGATAGAGGATCGCCCTGCCTTAAACCCCTCGTCGGCTTGAAACTCTCACTTTCTTCTGCATTAAATCTGACCCGGTATTCAACAGTGGATACATATTGCATAACAAAATTTACCCAATTCTCTGAAAACCAAGTTTCAGCATAATCTCCTTCAGGAAAGATCACTCAACCCGGTCATAAGCTTTATGCATATCAAGTTTGATAGCGCCACATGCCCTCTTTACCTTCTCTCTTGTTCTTTATTGTATGGAAGCACCCACAAGCTACCAAGACATTGTCCGTAATCATTCTTCTGGGAACAAAAGCACTCTGAGTTGGACTAATAATTTCTGGAAGAAAAGCCTTCAAATGAGTTGCCACCATTTTTGCAATAACCTTATACACCGTGTTACATAAGCTGTAGGTCTAAATGGGATACCTTTTCCGGAGAGTTGACCTTGGGAATCATCACAATCACAGTATCATTCCACCTTGGAGGGATAGTACATGTATTAACCGCCTGAAGGACCTCCTCAACCAGATCATCCCCTAGCCTGGGCCAAAGTCTTTTATAAAAAATAGCATGGAATCCATCCGGACCCGGCGCTTTTAAATCATCAATAGCAAAAAGAGCCCTTCGAACATCCTCGGTAGTGTATGGAGCAAGAAGGGTATTGTTCATTTCAGCCGATACTCTTCTCCGGACTAGGGCAAGGATCTTCTGATTTGGTTGCAAGACTTATGAAGTGAATAGTTTTAAAAAATATTTCTTGATATGGTCCTTCAACTCCGTACCTTGTCTCCAAAATCCCTGAGTGATCAAGAAGCTTCTTAATATTATTCCTCTTTTTTCTAGCCGTAGTCGCATTGTGAAAAAAAGATGCACTGCGATCCCCATGCATCAACCAATTGGCGCGACCTCTCTGAATCCAGAAAATCTCTTCCTGGTCCAGAAGATTCTCAATAAGAACCAAAATCTCCTTTTGCCGTGAACGGGATTCAGCGTCCAAAGGACCACGTCTTAGCCTCTCCAATTCCTTTTTTAATTTGTCAATCTTCATTTCTGACCCTTAACGTGTCTCAGTCCCAAGAGTGTAAATCTGTGTGCACAGCACGTGTACGCGCCGCGAGAGACGGGCCAATGCCAGCCATCTTGGCCTTCTCCCTGTTGACGTATAAATGTATTGCCTAGTCTCTTCCATCAGATCGGTCTTTTATTTGCATTGGCTAGAGCATGCACTTCTACATGGTATCAGAGCCAAGAGGTCTTGAGTTCAAGACCCGGCTGGCGCAATTAAATAGCAGCCCACTTTCGGTCCACGTTTAGGCCTGAGGGAGCCACACGTGAGGGGGAGTGTTGACGTATAAATGTATTGCCTAGTCTCTTTCATCAGATCGGTCTTTTGATTGCATTGACTAGAGCATGCACTTCTACACTCCCAAGCCGACTTCACAATCCCCTCAATTGTTTCTTCTTTTGTTAGTCAACTAGTTTCAATAAAATTCATACGGCTCTTTGAACGACTAAACATATTATTGTCATATAATAATTAATATCCAGAATCAGGGGCGATGGTCAGAGTGTACATGTTCCTCATTAATGATCGCAGCATGAGGAAATTTATAGTCCCACGCAGTACAAACCACCCTGTCCAGTCTTTCCCTGATATTCCCTCTCCTCCAAGTAAAGGGGTCGCCAATATAACCCATATCATCATCTAAACAACACTCAGCAAGACAATCTCTGAACTCAATCTCTGAACTCTTTCATCATTTCATTGGGTCTCACATTTCCACCTTCTTTTTCTGAGGAGTAAAGAATTTCATTAAAATCTCCTAAAACCACCCAAGGGTGAGCTCCCTTATTATGCAAATTACGAATATCATCCCATGACATATGACGATAAATATCGCAGACTGTTGGAAATGCATGGCTGTGGATGTGAAGTTAAGTGAGTTATTGCATGACAGGCCCGATCTCGAGTTTAAGGCAAAGATATGAATCAGTCAGTCTATAACACTGCTAGAGCTAGGAGTTAGGACATACTATGTGTTCTATTAAAGCTTGATGCCTATTTTCTGTAAAGGTTCCATGAGCATCAGAGGCAAATTAGGCATTCATCTTATTCTGTGTTTGTTTATAGAAAGTTTTGATGTATGTTTTGTTGGTGGCATATCTTGAAGAATTCAGGCAGTCTGAACACATTTCTGATTTTTTGTTCTTTTGTATAATAAATCGCTACTAACCTGATACACTCCCCGTTTCAGGTACAAACATGTCCACTAGGTTGCATATGTGATCAGCCACTAAACTGGAGATCTGAGGAGCTGGTGCTGGATTGCCTCGAAGATGTAGAAATCAGAGGGCTGAGAGGAACCGAATGGGAAGTAGCTCTGGTGGAACGGTTATTCGGCTGGTCTACAGCACTAAAGACGGTGAATATAACTTTCTTCCGTTTAATGACTGAAAGCAGGGCCAAGGAGTTGCGCCAGATGTTACTACGCTTCTCCAGTCCAGACACATGTATGACATTTTAGGTGTATACCGCGGAGTGCGGCTAATCTGCACCCGGGCTCATCTGCACCCACACTTAGAAAAAATTCAAAAAAAATACTAGAAAAATTCAAAAAATTCCAATTTTTTTTGTGGTGGTAGATAATATGACGCGCGAGGTGCGCCCCAAAAATCAGCTCATTTGAGCATCTGAGCAGCTCTCGGCAAAAAAGACAAAATCAGGGTCTGTAAAAATGTTTACTGTTCACGCACTGCTTTGACCCGATTTGTCTTTTTTGCCGAGAGCTGCTCAGATGTCCAAATGAGTTGAATTTTTGGGCACACCTCACGCGTCAAATTATCTACCACCACAAAAAAATTTGGAATTTTTTGAATTTTTCTAGTATTTTTTTTGAATTTTTTGCTGAGAGGGAGCAGATGAGCCCAGGCACCGTTTTGAGTTTTCCGTTCTTGTTCAGTACGTTGTAGAAGACAAATTGAGCTCCAGGCGTGCAAGATCCGGCTGTTGCCATGCGCAAGAGTGGCGATGCATTTTTCTTGTGAGATGGTGAATAATTTGCTGGGATTTGTGTAGAACAGCTCGGTACTTGTTAGGGAGTTCTTGAATCGGATGTTGAGACTTAACTCGGGTATGGGTTTTTATCTATCTTGTCACAAAGTACCCCCTTGGAGACCACAACCACAGCAGGGTTGGGAAGCAGCGAGAGCCGCGACGGAAATGGCGACGGCCCTCGCGCGGTGTAGCCGTGCGGCCGCCGCCGGCTTGATCTCATTGCTCTGGCCTGCTCCGCGTTCGGCGAGCCCAGATCCGGCACCCCCGTGACGTGCTCTCTCCTCTCCACTAGTCTCCCTCTCCCTTCGTTCGCCCGCCATGGCTACCCACGCTTCGGTGTCGGCGGCCGCCGCGGCCTCTCTGGCACCTCCTGCCGGTGGCCTCCTCGCATCGTCGATGGCGGCCGCTCTGGCATCTCTGACGCCTCTTGCCGGGGCCACCACCGCTACAACGAGGGAGGCCTCCCCGGTCTCTCTGGCTCCTTCTGCCGGTGCCACCACCGCTACGATGACGGAGGCCGCCTCAGCTCGTCTGCCGCTGCCCTCTGTGGATGGCGCCGCTGCGGCCTTTCTTGCCTCCTGCGAGGCCGAGAGGTTGGCCAGTTCCAATCTGGGCCCGGCGACTCCGACGCCTACCACGCCGCCCGTCAATGCTGCTGGAGACAATGGTCTTCGTGGAGCTTTCTCTGTTGGCCCCGATTCAGACGAGGATGACGACGAGGAGGTGGCCCCCCAGACGCCGCCGGCTGCCGCCAAGGTCATCGACTTCGTCGAGGTGCGTGTGGGGCACGTGCCAGACATAGAAGGGGGCTGGCAGGAGGTTCTACCGCGGCATGGATCGCGCCGTCCGTGGTCGCTATCCCCAACATCTGCTCGCCGTTCAATCCCCGCTTGGATCCATGGTAGATGTTGTCGTTGCCTCGCTCCTGGGCACCGAGCCATGGATTGCAGAGATCCGTTCAGGTGCTCCCGTTGCCTTGGGAATGGTCATCGTGCGCGTGGATGTCGCAATGCTTCGCGCCCACTCAGCCTGTTGGCAACCTCTGCCATATCGTCACCACACCGCCTCGTCTCTCAGCATTGTCAAGCCCAAGCTCCTGCTCCACAACATGCCCATTCCAAAGGAATTCAACGTCATTCTTGGGCAGTGGTTGTTGCTTCTGCCCCCACTATCTCGGCGTCCTCGAGTTTTGCAACCCAGCAGCCTAGTTTTGCAGCGCAAGCCGAGTTATTGCGCTCTGAACTACAAGGCTTAGCGTCGCTTTAGCTGAAGGAGGCGGTGCAACCTCTACGTGATGTCGTGAATCGCTGCAAGGTTGGCTGCTTCGATTTGGGAGCTTTATGGAATGTGCGGAAGTTGTTCTAGACAGGCTCTCTATTGCTTTGATTGCGAAGCAAACCGCCCCTGCATCGTCTCCTATGGTCGATCTTGATGTTGGAGTTGTTGATGGGAGTGATATGGAGCTCTATGGTTGCTTTTCGCCTCGTTCCAAAGCCAGTTCGCCGTCACTTCATGCTCTACCCGCCGCTCATGTTGACTCCGTGGGAGAGGCCACTTCCGTGGTCTTGGCCCCGGTGATGCAGACCATGCCTGAGCTTCAGGGGATGTTTGAGGAACCAATTTCCCCGCTACTTGGGGAATTGTTGGTGCCTGTGGCTCCTGCTCCAACCACCTTGGAGCTTAGCCAAGTGCCAACTGAGGTGCTGGATGGTGTGCCCATCTTGAACTTGGGTCTTGCAGAGGCTCGTGCGAGTTTCTGTGATGAAAATCTTTCCACCTTGTCTATGTCTGGACCCATCAGGTCGGTGATGCCTGAAGTTAAGGAGGTTGATGCGGCCGTTGTCTTGATGCATGCTAGTGGCAGTTGCTTAGTTGATGAGAACTACACCAAAAACTACAATGAGTTCTACAATTTCTTTGACAAATGGGCGTCTGATCACCCTGTGTCTAGCAAGACTGTTACTGGCGTGATGAAGGAGAAACCTGAGAAGAACATTGGGCAAGTGGTGTCTGTGGGTTATGAGGTTGATATAGCAAGTGTGTCGACAACTAATTCTGAGGCTCTGTTTGCGAAAGAGATCTATGACTTGCTTGCTAGTTTGGAAGTGGCTAGCCCCGGATCTGGCAAGGCGATTGCTTGCATCCCGACGAACAAGGCTACAACGGGCAAAATCGAGAAGGTGGAAAGCTCTTAGGAGCATAGGCAAGAAGTATGGCGCCGTAGGAAAGGCGTCCGCCGCTGCTTAAATGGATGATCTCAAATGTCTTCGACCGTCCCCATGGTGGTGTCCATTGTCTTCAGTCGAGGTGTTCCTGTTGGGTGTTCCATTGTGTTTTAAAAGTGTGAGGGTTTGTTGTTGTGCATTGGTTATGTCTATTGGATCGATCGTGCGGTTGTGGTGTTCCATACTTTGTGAGTAGTTCGCATGTGTTGTATTGATTTTTGCCCGGTTTTCCATAATTAATTGGGCAATTCTCTTCTTCTTAATTAATCGATGAGGCAAAACTTTTGCATACGTTAAAAAAAAGTACCCCCTTCGTCCCATGATGTTACATCCAATATGGATGTAAGGGCATCTCCAAGGTGGACCTACAAATCTCCCGCAATTGTTCGGGCCGCACTGTCCGGACCGTGGAATCCATCCAACATGGACTCGTATGTCAGGCCTGCTATATACTGAAGATACATCTTCAGTTGACTGTAGCTTATCTAGAAAATACCGGTTCAGTTATCGGACAGTTCTGGTAGCTCTTCAAGTTACTTTCATCGCTAGCCGTTAGATACGATTTACTGTTCAGACAAGTTAGCGTCAGGAGGAGTAACTTGCTCACCTATAAAGCGGCCGGGTTGTGGCTTAGCTGATAGGATTTTTCCCCAATTCGCCTGATGGCAGAAACCTAAACATATACAGCGACGCAGACAGATCAATACAACACCTAGATCAGGGTCTCTTTCCTTGCAAATTCTCTCTGATTTCTTCTCCTACACCTCAAATCATAGCTAGGTCCTGACAAATTGGTATTCAGAGCTAGTCTATTCTTTGGCCACAAAATTTTAGTACAGAGAGAGATTATTCCCACCCAATTTCCCTTCCTATGTCGCGATTTGAGCCGATCTGAGCCGGGAGGCGCTGGTGGCGGCGATCTGCACCAGGACGGCGCGAGTGGTGGCGGTCTGCACCAGGGCGGCGTGGTGGTGGTGATCCGCACCAGGGCAGCGTGGTGGCGGTGATCTGCACTAGGGCGACATTGGTGGCGGCGATCCGTTTGGCTGCAAATCAGTAGCGCGGAGTGGTTGCTGGAGATCCCTTCTCTAGTGGTAAAATTCCATGTCTATCGCTGGTTCGTGCAGCTTGGGTGGAGCGGAGCGAGAAGGCGGCAGGATCTGTGTAGAGAGCCTGGTTACCAGTTGAATCTGGCAGTAAAATTCCCTCTCTCTTACTCAGATCAGGGTGATGGGGCATGCTAAAACGATCGATGAGGCCGATCTCCAGGAGGTTCTCTCATTACGTGATGATTTTGGTGTTCTTCAGAGGGATAGTGCAGGGCTGCGAATAGATGTAACTAAATTGCAAGAGGATGTACACTCGATCAGTTCAAAGCAAGATGACATATCACTGCAAGTGGGAGGAGTCGAGAAAGCTGTTTTGGAGTTGGGCAAGCAACTATCAGCCATGAGTGCAGTGTTGAAGAATATTGTGGCCCCTTCAAGTTCAGCAAATCAAGGTACAATGCACACTGATCCTGATCCAGTGGTAAAATCCCCAACACTGCAACAAATACCGCAGCAACAACAACTCAGAGCTGAACAACTGAGACAACAACTAGAAGCTGAAAGAGAGAAAACGAGACAGTTAGAAGATCTGCAGACGCACAACTTACCTCCCATCAGAACTCACAGGACCAATGGCCCACCTGGTTTTGTTCATCAAGCAAACCAGGAAACAACTAGTATGATTGGAACCCCAGTCACTCAGAGGAGAGGAGTACATACACCTGCATTTCAACAACCAACAAGAGACAAGCAACTCTAGCAAGGTTATTTCAGAACATACGAGCATGATATGCAAGTCCAGTTCATGAAATCAATGACAAAAGGACCTAAAATGGATTTTCCCAGATTTTTGGGTGAAGATCCTGTTGGCTGGATCAGACAGTGTAACAAGTATTTCCAGATGGCAGGTGCTCCTGAAGAATATAAAGTGTCATTGTCACAAATGTACATGACAGGTGAGGCTGATGTATGGCTGAGAAGATCTGGTCTCCTAAAGAAGCAATTAACTTGAAAGAGTTTGGCAAGGAAATTGTTAAGAGATTTTCCTCTCAGAGCTCCTATGATCTAACTGAAAAGTTTAATACACTGAAACAAAGCAACAATACAGTGTCAGATTATACTAAACTCTTTGAGGATTTAATGTCAAAAATGTAAGAAGAAAATCCTGCCCTATCTGAAGAGTGGTTTGTGAGGTGCTATGTCAATGGACTTAGAGATGGTATTAAATATCAATTGAGGCCATTAAGACCAGCCACACTGACTGATGCTTTCTATTTAGCTAGGGATATTGAACCATGTCACCCTCTAGTACCCTATCAGAAGAAATTTAGTGTGCCCTTCAATAACTATTATCAGAAGCAATTTGTTTCTTCATCAGTGAAAACAACAAACACTCCTGCTGCAGCGCATAATCCAAGCACTAGCAAAAATACTGAAAATGTCAACAGTAATATTCAGAGAATAAGAAAAGCAGGGGAGTGTTGGAGATGTGGAGATAAGTGGGTTCATGGCCACAAATGCACTTTAGTTCCAAATGTTCACATGTTGCAACATGAGGTAGAGGAGAATGGTCCAATTGATGTTGAAACTGAACAAGAAAGTCAAGAAGAAGTGGCAGAACAATCTGAACAAGCAATGCTCATTTCCTCTCATGCAATGGTCCAACACTTGACTACACAATGCCCTACAGTGATTATATCCCTTAATGGAAAAAGAGCAGTAGCCCTACTGGATTCTGGTAGTTCTTCTTCCTTTATAAATGAACAATTTGCCCTCAAAGCAAATTGCCATTTATTACCAGTTAAACCCAGAAGAATTGTTGTGGCTGGGGGAGGCACATTAATATCTGCAGCAGTGGTTCCCATTGTCCTTTTCAAATGGACAAACTTCCTCTAGAACATTCTTTTAGAGTTTTAAATCTCCCAAGTCATGATGTAATATTGGGGTATGATTGGTTTACTCTAGTAAGCCCAATTTTGTTTGATGTGCCACAAAATTAGTTCAGCTTCACAGTGCAAGGAAAAACAACAGTAACTGCTGCCATGTACAACAAAATTGAGGAAATTGTAGAGATATCAAATGAGCAGGCAGCTAAGATGTTAGACAAAGGAGTGCAAGCATTCTTAATACAACTTCACAATATTGTGGCAGAAACACCTGAGAAACACTGTATACATGCTGCAGTTAACAAGCTCTTGGAAGAATACAAGGATGTGTTTGCAGAGCCCACCAAGTTACCTCCAAAAAGGGCATTGGATCACAAGATAGAGCTGATGCCAGGGGTCACTCCACCTCACTCCAGACCTTACAGAGTTCCTCATCACCAAAAGGTTGAGATGGAAAAACAGATAACTCATTTACTGGAAAACAATCTCATCATACATAGTCAGAGTCCTTATGCAGCTCCTGTACTGTTGGTTAAAAAGAAGGATACAACCATGACATTTTGTACTGATTTCAGAAAGCTCAATACTATCACTATCAAAAATAACTTTCCAATACCAGTAATAGAAGATCTACTGGATGAGTTACATGGTGCTAAAGTGTTCTCAAAACTGGATTTAAGGTCTGGGTACCACCAAATCAGAATGGACCCTGGGGATATTCATAAAACAGCTTTCAGGACATTTTTGGGTCACTTTGAATATTTAGTGATGCTATTTGGATTATCTAATGCTCCTGGAACTTTTCAAGCCCTCATGAATTTCATCTTTGCAAAGTACAAAAGAAAGTTTGTCTTGGTATTCTTTGATGATATTCTAATATTCAGCAAAAGTTTGGAGGAACATATAGAACATCTCAAACTGGTTTTGCAAACTCTAAGAGAAAATCAACTGTATGCCAAACTCTCTAAGTGCTCTTTTGTTGTTCCTCAGGTGGAATACATAGGTCATGTAGTTTCTGCAAAAGGCCTATCTACAGATCCTAGCAAGATCTCAGCTATTGCAGCTTGGCCCACTCCTACAAATGTGACCAAGTTAAGAAGCTTCTTGGGACTAGCAGGTTACTACAGAAGATTCATACAGCACTATGGTGTCATCTGTAGACCTCTTCATGATCTCTTAAAGAAAGGAAAATTCTCTTGGACAACTAAGCACGATACTGCTTTCAGCAAAATCCAGCAAGCTTTGGTCACTGCTCCAGTTTTGGCTCTTCCTAACTTCGCAAAACCAGCTCGAGACTGATGCTTCTGGTCATGGAATTGGAGCTGTATTAATGCAAGAAGGAAGACCCCTTGCTTATTATAGCTCTGCATTATGTCCCAGGAATGCAACTCTCTCTACTTATGAGAAAGAGGCGTTAGCAATACTGGAAGCTCTAAAGAAATGGAGGCACTATTTATTGGGCAACAGTGTGATCATTAAAACCAATCAACAATCCCTCAAGTTCATTACTGATCAAAAAATCACAGAAGGAGTGCAACACAAACTCATGATGAAGTTGTTGGAGTTTAAGTTCACAATTCAGTACAAGAAGGGCATAACAAATAGAGTAGCAGATGCGCTTTCCAGGATGTTTCCTAAATGCATGTAAATTTCTTCTGTCACACCAATGTGGGCTGAAGAATTACTGCTCAGCTATCAAACGGATCCTACCACCAAGAAACTACAAGAGAAACTGTTATTACAGAAAGCAGAGGACAATTCTGACTACAGTATTCATGCTGGTATTATCAGGTTTGAAGGCAAAATCCTTGTGGGAAATGACCCCAAGTTGAAGGAAAGATTAATTATTGCACTACATAACTCTCCTGTAGGGGGACATTCAGGAATGAGAGAAACTTATCAGAGAATTAAAGGACTTTTCTATTAGGCTGGTTTGAAACAAGCAGTGGAAACATACATTGCATCTTTTCCTGTTTGTCAGAGAGCCAAACACGAAAATTGCTTGCAACCTGGTTTATTGGACCCTCTACCAATAGCAGATATGGATTGGCAGCATATTTCTATGGATTTTATTGAAGGACTGCCCAACTCTCAAGGCAAGGATGTGATTTTAGTGGTGGTGGATAGGTTCACCAAATACTCTCATTTTATTCATTATCACATCCTTATTGAGTACAAACTGTAGCTCATGCCTTTGTAGATAACATCATTAGATTACATGAGCCACCTACTTTGATCATCTCTGATAGAGATAGAATTTTCACAAGCCAGCTATGGAAAGACATTTTTGCTGCATATAAGACCGAGCTGAGATATAGTTCAACATATCACCCCCAGACAGATGGACTGACAGAGAGGATAAACCAATGCTTAGAGACTCATTTGAGGTGCATGACAACTCAAGAACCAAAGAAGTGGCTAGCTTGGCTTCCTCTGACAGAATACTGGTATAATACCACCTACCATACTGCTTTGAAAATGTCACCCTTCCAAGCACTATATGGATTTCCTCCTCCATTAATTGCTGAACTGGCTATACCTGGACGAGAGGACACTGAAGCTCGGTATTTCCTTAGCTCTAAACAGCACATGTTGGATCAGCTGAAAGAAAATCTAGTGCAAGCACAAAATAGAATGAAAAAGTATGCTGATTTGAGAAGAGTTGAAAGACAATTTGTGGAGGGAGATCTAGTGTATCTGAAGATGGCCCCTTACAGGCTGGCTGCCTTTGGATTTCGAGGCGCACTTAAATTACAGAACAAATATTATGGGCCCTTTCTTGTTGTCCAAAAGATTGGCAACAATGCTTACAAGCTACAGCTCCCAGAACAGGTGAAGATGCACCCAGTGTTTCATGTCAGTCAACTCAAGAAACACCTGGGTAGGAAATCAATACCTAACCCTGATCCGCCTATGGTAAACGAGGATGGAACTGTCAAGATGGGATCGGTTGCAGTACTGGAAGTCAGACAAGTACCAAGACAAAATTTACCTGTGGTACAATGGCTAATTCAGTGGGAGAATTTAGCTCCTGAGGATGCAACATGGGAAGATGTGGACTTTATCAAGCATGCATTTCCATAGTTCTTCCGCACAATTACTGAAGAGTGGAGGACCAGCAACACAATGCCGTGAGGTCACGTCGCTTCTTCAGGAGGAGGCAATGTCATGCCTGCTATATACTGAAGATACATCTTCAGTTAACTGTAGCTTATCTAGCAAATACCGGTTCAGTTATCGGACAGTTCTGGTAGCTCTTCAAGTTACTTTCATCGCTAGCCGTTATATACGATTTACTGTTCAGACAAGTTACCGTTAGGAGGAGTAACTTGCTCACCTATAAAGCAGCCGGGTTGTGGCTTAGCTGATAGAATTTTTCCCTAATTCGCCAGATGGCAGAAACCTAAACATATACGGCGACGCCTACAGATCAATACTACACCTAGATCGGGGTCTCTTTCCTTGAAAATTCTCTCTGATTTCTTCTCCTACACCTCAAATCATAGCTAAGTCCTGACACTGTATCGATTTGCGGGACAGTTCGGACGTGATTTCTGCTGCAAATTGAAGACAAACGCATGGGAGGTTTGCGGGAGTGCGGGTACCCGAAAAGTAGGATTCCGACACCCCCAGCCCACCCAACCCCCCTCCCGGTCTCTTTTCCTTTCACTCTGTCCCTTCTCTCATTTGCTTTGCATCAACACCCTCCACCTTCGTCGCCGATGTTGTTCATCTCCAGTAGCCACAGAGGCATTGTCGGACGTCCACAACCAGCATTGAAAGGATCGATATAGTTGACTAGAGGGGGGGGGGGGTGAATAGGCAACTAACAATTTTTAGCTTTTCTTTACCAAATTAAACTTTGCACCAAAGTAGGTTGTCTAGATATGCAACTAGGTGAGCAACCTATATGATGCAACAACAACAAGCACACAAGCAAGCAAGGGATACAACACAAATAAGCTTGCACAAGTAAAGGCACGAGATAACCAAGAGTGGAGCCGGTGAAGACAAGGATGTGTTACCGAAGTTCCTTCCTTTTGAGGGGAAGTACGTCCCCGTTGGAGCGGTGTGGAGGCACAATGCTCCCTAAGAAGCCACTAGGGCCACCGTATTCTCCTCACGCCCTCACACAATGCGAGATGTCGTGATTCCACTATTGGTGCCCTTGAAGGCGGCGACCGAACCTTTACAAACAAGGTTGGGGCAATCTCCACAACTTAATTGGAGTCTCCCAACGACACCATGAAGCTTCACCATAATGGACTATGGCTCTGCGGTGACCTCAACCATCTAGGGTGCTCAAACACCCAAGAGTAACAAGATCCGCTAGGGATTAGTGGGGGGAATCAAATTTCTCTTTGTGGAAGTGTAGATCGGGGCCTTCTCAACCAATCCCGAGAAAATCAACAAGTTTGATTGGCTAGGGAGAGAGATCGGGCGAAAATGGGGCTTGGAGCAACAATGGAGCTTAGGGGTGGAAGAGGTGGTCAACTAGAGGAAGAAGACACCCATTATATAGTGGAGAGACAAATCCAACCGTTATCCACTTAACCAGCCCGTGACCTATGGTACTACCGCCTGAGACAAGCGGTACTACCGCAAGGGCTCACGGTACTACCGCGGCGGACTGCGGTACTACCGCTGCTACGGTAGGAGCTAGCCCAGGCCTGAACCGCAAAGGCTAAGGGCGGTACTACCGCTAACGCGTTACTACCGCTCCCCCTTGCGGTACTACCGCAAGGCAGGATGGGACTAGCCTGGGAAGGGCGCGGATGAATAAAAATACATCTATGCCAACTTCCGCTGAAAATCAAACAATGCAAAAATCCGACACGGTACTACTGCGCATGGCATGTGGTACTACCGCGCAGGGAGCGGATGTAAAAAATTACATCCGCCCCTACTTCCGCTCATGTTGCTATGCCAGACTAGGACTCACGGTACTACTGCGCGCATGGGGCAGTACTACCGCGTAGGGTGCGGATGTAAAAAATTACATCTGCCCCTACAGCCGCACGAGCGGCTGAGTCTGGTATGAGGCCATGGTACTATAGCTCCTTAGGAGCGGTACTACCGTGGGCACCTACGGTACTACCGCAAGGGCATGCGGTACTACCGCGGGGGCCTGCGGTACTACCGCTCCTAAGAGCAGTACTACCCCATGCCTCAGAATAGCAACACTAGGAATCCTTCTCTTTGCATATATATGAAGAAAACAGAGGATGCTCCAAAGCGCAAAGGGAAAGGCGGTGCAGAGGGAGTAAACGTGTACGTGATGATTCTACCCGAACCTTTTCAACCCGGACCCCCTCTTAATAGTATGGCTTTCCTACAACTCAAATCCACTGAAAAGAAACGTAGAAAAACACCGTCTTCAATAGTCTTCGAGGGGCACCAAACCGTCTTGTGCCTAGTGAGGAAACGTTTGAAATACTCAAGGCACACTATTAGTCCGCAAAAGCATTGTCATCAATCACCAAAACACCTTAGGGATAAATATGCCCTTACAACTCCCCCTTTTTGGTGGATTGATGACAATACGGGATTTGCACAAGGGGACATAATATAGAACATAAGCAAACCCCACATCTCTAAAATATAGACGGGCTCCCCCTAGATGCATGCTATCTAGATAAGTTCTTTGGACTGCACGACATGTATACTAAGATCAACACCCCCCCTATATTTTATAGACAATGCATATCTTGCAACAATAACGCTAACACTAAACAAGATACTAAATATGAGCATAACATAAATAGCACAACATATCATGAGCTCAATAAGGTACGATAGAGTGCATATGTCTTACACCATATGATAGAACAAGTCTCACGAGCAAACTAAACCAAAGCAAGCAAGGTTCAATGGAACAAACACGAGAAAAGCAAACACAAGCATGACACAAGACTCGCAAATCCCTACACTCTCTCCCCCTTTGGCATCGAGACGCCAAAAAGGCAGAGAGGACACCTACAACACAAGTGGTGGCTCAAGCGTAGTAATCACTCGCACGCTCCTCGTCAGACTCGGCAGCGGGAACGGTCTCCTCATTGTCCTCCTCAGAATCAACCAGTTGAAGCCTTGTTTTGCCATCCACTCAGCCTCTGGAGTGATGCGCTCCTCAGAACCGCCAGAAACATCCTCTCTAAAAAGCCTCATAATCTTCTTGTCACAACGGTGACTCTCCTTGGAGACAACGTGAGTCCGATATTGCTCCTTTGCTTGCATACAGAACAATGCCTTCATCTTGTTCTTCAGCCTCTTAGCCCAAGATGGCTCAGAGGTGGGAGGGATGTAAGCCTCAGAGTTGTCCTTGTCCACTGCCTCCTCCTCATCCACATCCATGGCAGCCGCGGCCTCAGCACGAGAAGTGGTGTTAGCCCACTGAGTCTTGACACGGAGCCTGATGGAATCAGGTCGAATCAAACCAGGGGCCTCAAACTCATCCTGAGGGTAGAGCTTCTCCCAAGTTGCCGAGATCAAATGAAACAAATAAGGTCCATAGATGGGGACCTTGCAGTTGTATTCCGCAAACTGAAGCTCACACCACATGATATGTGAGACATCAAGTGGTAGCGTCTGAGAGTTGTGCGCTTCCTCACACAGGAGCAACATGTCCACAAGATAAGCATGCACCTTGTCCTTGTCACCAATGCATGGAAAGAGAGTGTTGCGGAAGATCCGGTACATGATGTCAAGGAAGGAGTTGAGCACCCAAGATGACTTGCCACTGGAGAGCTTCTTCTCAACATAGAAGGGCTGAATCTTGTTCTTGTTGGATGACTCGGGATTGGCATGAGGACGAACACCTTGGGGTGTGGTGAGCCCCTCATCCTGAACACCAAGCAAAGTCATGAACTCCTTCCACGTAGCAGTCAGCTGCTGACCATTGGTCATCCAAGTCATAGTTCGTTCCTCATTAGGATGAAAGTGCACCGAGGCAAAGAACTAAGCCACAATCTCAGGATCAAAGTCTTTGTGAAAAGAGATGATGTGCTCAATGCCAAATTGCTCCACTAGATCCAAAGCCTCACCAAAGTAGTCCCGGTGCTTCTCTTGCCTCATATGATGCATGTCAATCCAGTGCACATCCACATAGATGTTTCGCTTGGCCTTGATCACATCCAGATAAATGAGATTCTGCTGCTTGGTCCAGAACAGGTCATTCCCTCGAAAGTCGGCATGAGGATGCACATAGGGATTGATCTTCCTTCGAGAGATGAACTCAGCAAGTGGCATCTCATCCAAGCCCATGGAGGGTTCCTTGTCCTTGGTGGCGGTGCCCTCTGGAGCTTCGTCTTGGTTGCGCAGACGCTTGGAGCTAGTGTCACGACTGGGATTGGAACGGCGAGCAGGGGCACCGGAGCCACCACCCAAGACACAAAACACAAAACACGCACGAAAAGCGAGAAGGATCAATGCAAAGAACACGACAAAGCAGGTGAAACAAGTAGAAGTAGCACATGATAATTGCCACGTGAGGGATTTGAGACAACGGTAGTATCGCAGTGCTGTGCGGTACTAAATTTTTAGTGCTGCTCCTAGCCACGGTAGTACCGCGCCAGGGAGGCACGGTAGTACCGTGTCTAGGTGCGGCAGTAAAATTTTAGTGTCGTGCCTCGCGCGGTAGTACCGCTCCTGAGGAGAGGTAGTACCAGACGAGTGGTAGTACTACACCGGAGATGTGGTAGTACCGCACGGTTGCAGATCCGAAACCACAACTTTATCTGTGCACATCCATGACAACAACGCGGTACTACAGTCGATCAAATCCATCACAGGGTAACATAGCAAGAACCATCTCTACGCTTTACTACTGTCCTACATCCTACTCTTGCAAAGATTTAGCCTAAAATCTCAAGAATAACATGCATCTCCCCAAAGACCTAGAAGCAAAAGAATGAACCAAAAAGAGAGGGATTTGGGGAGAAACCTTGTTCCATGGCAAGAGGAAGTGATGGGGAACAATCCCACCGGTCGGAATCCGAGGAGAGCGTCCGGAGATGGAGATCCGGCGAGGACCTCCGGCATCGTTCTTGGGCAGGAGAGAGAGAGAGGCGGCATGGGGAGAAAGAGTGAATGGGTATGGGGGAGTTGGAACTCCCCCTTCCCGCTCTTAACCCCCACGCGCTCGCTACTTCGCGGTAGTACCGCGCGTCCTTGCGGTAGTACCGCCCGGGCGGAAGTACCGTACTGTGAGCGGTAGTACTGCTCCACCAGCAGCAGTAAAAAATTACTGCCGTGCTGGTTGCGGTAGTACCGTGTCCTTGCGGTAGTACCGTGGCAGGCCACGGTAGTATCGTGAACCCAAGAAAATGCAGTTTCAAACAAAAGGAAGAAACACCTTTGCACGGAACCTTCAAGCGAATGAACACACCAACGAGCTAACAAACGAGACACCACAAGCACAAGCTCGGCACGAAGAAAGAAAAGCAAGAGACAACAAGGACCAAAAACAAGACACAACCTCTCCAAGGAGAGGGCGGTGGCCGGAGCCACCTATGTTTAAGTCGATTGGTATGGCACCGCGAAGAATTATCCTTGGGCCCATGACCAAAACTCGTCTTTGAAGCACAAGTACCATCAAAAATGGCTAATGTGAAAGGGTTGATCAATTTATGCATAATGGGGGAGGGAGAGTTCATTGAGAGAACAACGCTCCCCCTATGTCCATGCCTACACCTAAACTAGATAACAAGTTGAGTGTGGTGGGGTGTGCAAGGGTTCAAGTCACATTTCTCGAATCAATGATATTTAGCTCATGCCTTAACTCGCGAAATCTTGCTTCATCCAAGGGCTTCGTGAAAATATCTGCAAGGTTATCATGAGTGTTGGCATAGTTGAGCTCGATCTCCCCTCGCCTAATATGATCCCGGATGAAGTGATACCGAATCTCAATATGCTTTGTCTTGAAGTGTTGCACCGGGTTGAGAGAAATCTTGATGGCACTTTCATTGTCACACCAAAGAGGCACTTTGTCACAAATGACACTGTAATCCTTTAAAGTTTTCCTCATCCATAAGAGTTGTGCACAACAACTACCAGCCGCCACATACTCCGCTTCGGTGGATGAGAGAGACACACAACTTTGCTTCTTGGAATACCAACTCACCAAAGAGCAACCAAGAAATTGGCACCCTCCGGAAGTGTACTTCCTATCCACTTTGTCTCCCGCCCAATCGGAATCAGAATATCCTACAAGCTTGAAGTTTGCTCCTCTTGGGTACCATAAGCCAAAGTTTGGGGTATGAGCCAAATATCAAAAGATTCGCTTGACCGCCACAAAGTGGCTTTCCTTTGGTGCGGCTTGAAACCGTGCACAAATTCCCACACTCAACATGATATCCGGTCTAGATGCACAAAGGTAAAGCAAGGAGCCAATCATGGAGTGATATACCTTTTGATCCACCGCTTTATCATTTGGATCAATGTCAAGTTGGCACTTGGTGGGCATTGGGGTGGAAGCCGGCTTGACATCACTTAGCTTGAATCTCTTTAGCATGTCTTGAGTGTATTTGGCTTGGTTGATGAAGGTTCCTTCTCTTCTTTGTTTGACTTCGAAACCAAGGAAGAACTTCAACTCTCCCATCGATGACATCTTGAACTTAGAGGTCATGAGAGCGGCAAATTCCTCATTGAAAGCTTTGTTAGGGGAACCAAATATAATATCATCAACATATAGTTGGCATACAAACAACTCCCCTTTGACCTTCTTAGTAAAAAGAGTGGGATCGATTTGACCAACTTCAAATCCACGATCTTGCAACAACTCGGTAAGGTGGTCATACCACGCACGTGGGGCTTGCTTAAGGCCATAGAGTGCCTTATCGAGTTGATACACATGATCGGGGAAGTAGGGATCCTCGAACTCGGGGGGTTGCTTGACATAAACCAACTCATTAATAGGACCATTAAGAAAAGCACTCTTCACATCCATTTGTTGTAACTTAAAGTTTTGATGGGAAGCATAAGCAATCAACAAACGAATGGATTCAAGGCGAGCAACAGGAGCAAAGGTTTCACCGTAGTCGATACCCTCGACTTGGGAGTAGCCTTGTGCTACCAATCTTGCCTTGTTGCGAACGATGGTCCGATGAGCATCTTGCTTGTTCTTGAATATCCACTTGGTTCCAATGACATTGTGGTTCCCTGTTAGCCTTGGCACCAATCTCCACACCTTGTTGTACTCGAAGTTGTTGAGTTCTTCATGCATGGCATTGAGCCAATTCGGATCTTCGAGCGCCTCATAGACCTTTTGGGGTTCAACACAAGAGACAAACGTGTGATGTTCACAATAGTTTGCCAATTGTCTACGAGTGCTTACCCCCTTTTGAATGCTTCCAAGCACATTCTTCATGAGATGACCCTTAGTGGAGAGCTTGGATGCAATCTTAGCGGAATGACGCTCCAATTCCTCCTCGGGGGTGAGTCGAGGAGCGGTCACTTGATCATCTTGAGCGCCGTCTTGAGCTTGTTCTTGATCTCGAGGAAGCTCTTGATCTTGAATGTGCTTGGAGGAGAGAACTTGACCTTGGGCATCACTTGATGTTTCAACACCATCTTGGGATCGGTCTTGCCCTTGGTCTTGTTCATGAGGTTGAGGGCCTTCACTTTGTTCTTCAGAAGCGTGTGGGCCTTGGGTTGGTGATGGCTCCACTTGAGTGGAGCATTGTCCTTCTCCTTCGGCCACAAGGGGTTCCTCAATGAGTAGGATAAAACCCACTCCCATTCTTCTTATGGCTTGGGGAGGAATTTCGTCACCTACATCACAAGTGCCACTTTGCTCCACTTGGGAGCCGTATTCTCATCAAACTCCACGTTACACGTCTCCTCAATAAGTCTCGTGGACTTATTGAGTACACGGTAAGCATGAGAGTTTGTAGCATAACCAACAAATATGTCCTTGTAAGCTCTAGCCTCAAATTTAGACAACCGAACACCTTTCTTCAGAATGAAACACTTACACCCGAACACCCGAAAGTACTTGAGGTTGGGCTTGTTACCGGTGAGTATCTCATATGGAGTCTTGTTCAAGCCCTTGCGGAGGTAGAGCCGATTGGACGCATGACATGCGGTGTTGATGGATTCGGCCTAAAAGTTGTATGGAGACTTGAACTCCGCCATCATGGTCCTTGCCGCATCCATCAACGTCCGGTTCTTCCTCTCCGCGACACCATTTTGTTGAGGGCTATAAGGTGCAGAATATTGATGCTTGATCCCCTCATCACTAAGAAACTCATCCAGGGTGTAGTTCTTGAACATGGTGCTTTTGTCACTCCTTATTGTCAAGATCTTTGCATCATGTTGACGTTGAGCTTCATTTGCAAAGTCGATGGCGGTTTGTTGAGTCTCACTCTTCCTCTTGAAGAAATATACCAAGCGTATCTTGAATAATCATCCACAATCACCAAGCAATACTTTCTGCCTCCAAGACTATCAAAGGATGGAGGCCCAAAGAGATCCATGTGAAGCAGCTCCAAGGATCTCTTCGAGTAGATGATAGTCATGGGAGGGTGAGCCTTCTCATGTAGCTTTCCTTCGATACAAGCACTGCAAGCACGATCTTTCGCAAAACTAACATTTGTTAGTCCACGGACATGGTCCCCCTTGAGAAGACTTTGCAAAGATCTCATATTGACGTGGGCTAAACGGCGATGCCAAAGCCATCCCACATCAACTTTAGCCATTAGGCATGTCGCGGTCTTAGTGGGTCGCTCTGAAAAGTTAATCACATAAAGACCATTCTCGACATGCCCAACAAAGGCTACTTTAAGAGTCTTGCTCCACAAGAGGGCCACGTTATCAATATCAAAGAAAGTGGAAAAGCCCATGAGTGCAAGTTTACGAACGAAAAGTAGATTGTAAGCAAGGGACTCAACAAGCATGACTTTTTCGATCGTTAGATCATAAGAAATGACAACCTTGCCAAGACCCAATACCTTAGAAGACGAGGCATCACCCCACTCGACGTTGGTGGGCATAGAAGGGATGTTGTGCACGTCCACCACCAAGTCCTTGCTTCCGGTCATATGATTTGTTGCTCCACTATCAAGCAACCATGATCCCCCACCGGAAGCAAACACCTACAAGAGATCAATGCTTGATTTTAGGTACCCATTTTGTAATGGGTCCTTTGATGTTAGTAACAAGGGTCTTAGGAACCCAAATATACCATTCAATGTACTCATAAGGAGAACCAACAAATTTAGCATAAACATGCCCATCACTAGCACGACACAACACATAAGAAGGGTTAAAGTCGCTGTCTTTGTCGGAATGAGTGGCATTGCCCTTTTTGACATCACCACCCTTCACATTGTTCTTCTTCTCCTTAGGAGCACCCTCTCCCTCCTTCACAAAATTTTGCTTGAGAGGAGGAGGTCGTTTGGCCTTGTCGTTCTTCTTCTTATTCTTGGACTTGGGTGCGAACCCAACTCCCTCCTTGGCCACAACTTCCTTTTGATTGCTCAAAAGGTCATTGAGGTTATTCTCACCTTGTATGCACGTCACAAGGCCTTTCTCAAGTTGCTCCTTCAACTTGGCATTCTCCTCCACAAGATGCACATGCTCACAACACGGGTTAGTGGCATTTGCATTATCAATTAATACCATATGAGGAAAGGTGGCTTTTTCTTTGGTTAGCTTCACTTGGAGTTGATCATGAGACTCCTTGAGGCTAGCATGAGCACCCTTCAAGACCTTGTGGGCCTTGTCGAGTATATCAAACTCCTCCTTGAGTCTAGCATGGTCAACGCCAAGTTTAGCCTTCTCGGAAGTTAGCACACGAGATATAACAAGAGCATGATCAAGATCTTTCTTTAATTTAGCATGGTCATTGTTGTGTGACTCCTCAAGAGCCAAACGATGCCCACGCTCTTCCTCAAGAGCATTAGAGAGATCCAATATCTCATCGGCATAGTCACGACTATGACCTTCCATCTTAGAGATGGTTTCTTCATGAGCCTCGATCATGTCATTGGCTTCACCAAGTTGTTCCAAGAGAGCAATGAAGTGCTTCTTGGATTTGCCCTTGAGCTTACTAATAAAAGACTCAAATTCATTCACTTCCTCATTAGACCCCTCACTTTAATCAATGCCATCCTCCAAGGAGGAATTAGTAATGATAGTGGTTTTGATGTTGGGGGTTACCTTGTTGGTGGCTTTAGCCATGAGACACTTGGCGGTGATGTTCTCATTGGGCGAGTCGAAGAGGGACACCCGTGGAGTTGTGGCAATGGAAACGGATGCCATGGCCATGGCTTCACTATCTTCATCATCATCGTCATCCTCATGGTATTCTTCTTGAACCACCAACCCTCGAGTAGGAGTCTTTTTGGTGAAGTTGTTCTTGTTTGGGAAGGAATTGATTTTGTCTTTTCGGATGAGCTTGACACCATTGTCTTCCCACTTCTCGTAAGGGCAATCCACAACAATGTGGCTCACATTGCCACAATTGTAACATGTTCTCACACGTTGCTTGCCCTTGAACCCACTTGAGTTGTTCTTGTTGAAGTTGGGCCTTGTGTTCTTCTTGCTCCAAAATTGCCTTGAAGCAAGAGCCATGTGCTCATGATAATCATATTTTGTATCTTCGGGGTTGCTCTCCTCATCTTCCTCTTCTTCCTCTTCTTCCACAATAACCTTGGCCTTCAAGGCAAGGTTGGGCTTCTTTGCCCTTTGAGAACGCAACACCGCGTTGTCGGCGGCCTTGTCCAAGATCCTTATTGCCACAAACTCATCCAACACTTCATTTGAGGTCAAGGAGTGGAAGTCCGGTCTTTGACGGATGAAGGAGGACATGGCCTTGTGGTAAGGCATCATTGCTTTGAGGAACTTGCGCTTGATCCAATTGTCATCCGTGTCCTTGCTCCCATGATCTCGGAGTGAGATCGCGAGTTTGGTTACTCTCCGAAAGAGTTCACGAGGTTCTTCATCTTCTTTCATTGCAAACTCATCGGCTTCATCTTGCACCACTTCATAGTTGGAGCATTGAATGCTTGCGCTTCCCTTATAGAGGGAAACAACACAATGCCATGCATCTTTGGCCATGGCGAAGGGTTGAAGATGAGGGAGATATTCGGGTGGAACTGCATCTTGAATGATGAAGAGAGCATTCTCATTGAATTGATTATCCACGGCTTCTCTAGGGGTGAAGTTGCTTCGGTCATGTGGATGGAAACCTTCTTCAATGATTCTCTAAAGATTTCACATGATTTAAATGATGCTTGAAGCGATAAACCCAAGAATCAAAGTCCTCATTTTTCACAATCTTAAGAGGAGCCGACATGATTTAAATGAGTAGAGGGAATCGGTCCTCCATAAATTGGAGGTTCCACATGGGCAAAGATGCCGGTGCCATTTCTACCACTAGTAGAAGGACCCTTTTCACTAGTAGCTTCCCCCTTGTCGGAGTAAGCATCCGTCACCTTGTTAGTGGGATCACCCACTTTCATCGGCAAGGTAGATAGTTTAAGTCCTTCTAAGAATTTATTAAACATGCTTTCAACCTCGGTTGTCATGGAGGTTTTCAATTTGTCCAAAGCCACATTGAATTCCTCACGAGAAACTGCGGTTCCCCCATCGGCCGTAGACGAGCTTAGATTCACACGGGAGTGCTCCTCCCCACCGTCTATTGTGTTAACCATACTCTTCGGACGGCAAAGTCCTTAATAAAGAGATGAGGCTCTGATACCAATTGAAAGGATCGATATAGTTGACTAGAGGGGGGGTGAATAGGCAACTAACAATTTTTAGCTTTTCTTTACCAAATTAAACTTTGCATCAAAGTAGGTTGTCTAGATATGCAACTAGGTGAGCAACCTATATGATGCAAAAACAACAAGCACACAAGAAAGCAAGGGATACAACACAAATAAGCTTGCACAAGTAAAGGCACGAGATAACCAAGAGTGGAGCCGGTGAAGACGAGGATGTGTTACCAAAGTTCCTTCCTTTTGAGGGGAAGTACGTCTCCGTTGGAGCGGTGTGGAGGCACAATGCTCCCCAAGAAGCCACTAGGGCCACCATATTCTCCTCACGCCCTCACACAATGTGAGATGCCGTGATTCCACTATTGGTGCCCTTGAAGGCGGCGACCGAACCTTTACAAACAAGGTTGGGGCAATCTCCACAACTTAATTGGAGGCTCCCAACGACACCACGAAGCTTCACCACAATGGACTATGGCTCCACGGTGACCTCAACCGTCTAGGGTGCTCAAACACCCAAGAGTAACAAGATCCGCTAGGGATTAGTGGGGGGAATCAAATTTCTCTTGGTGGAAGTGTAGATCGGGGCCTTCTCAACCAATCCCGAGCAAATCAACAAGTTTGATTGGCTAGGGAGAGAGATCGGGCGAAAATGGAGCTTGGAGCAACAATGGAGCTTAGGGGTGGAAGAGGTGGTCAAGGAAGAAGACACCCCTTATATAGTGGAGAGACAAATCCAACCGTTATCCACGTAACCAGCCTGCGACCTACGGTACTACCGCCCCAGACAAGCGGTACTACCGCAAGGGCTCACGGTACTACCGCTGCTACGACAGGAGCTAGCCCAGACCTGAACCGCAAAGGCTGAGGGCGGTACTGCCGCTGACGCGGTACTACCGCTCCCCCTTGCGGTACTATTGCAAGTCAAGATTGGACTATCCTGGGAAGGGTGCAGATGAATAAAAATACATTTGTGCCAATTTTTGCTGAAAATCAAACAATGCAAAAATCCGACACGGTACTACCGCGCATGGCATGCGGTACTACCATGCAGGGAGCGGATGTAAAAAATTACATCCGCCCCTACTTCCGCTCATGTTGCTATGCCAGACCAGGACTCATGGTACTACCGCGCGCATGGGGCGATACTACCGCGTATGGCGTGGATGTAAAAAATTACATCCGCCCTTACAGCCGCACGAGCGGCTGAGTCTTGTCTGAGGCCACGGTACTACTGTTCCTTAGGAGTGATACTACCATGGGCACCTACGGTACTACCGCAAGGGCGTGCGGTACTACCGCGGGGGCCTGCGGTACTACCGCTCCTAAGAGCAGTACTACCGCATACCACAGAACAACAACACTAGGAATTCTTCTCTTTGCATATATATGAAGAAAACAGAGGATGCTCCAAAGTGCAAAGGGAAAGGCGGTGCAGAGGGAGTAAACATGTACGTGATGATTCCACCTGAACCTTTCCAACGCGGACGCCCTCTTAATAGTACGGCTTTCCTACGACTCAAATCCACCGAAAAGAAACATAAAAAAATGTCGTCTTCAATAGTCTTCGAGGGGCACCAAACCGTCTTGTGCCTAGTGAAGAAATGTCTGAAATACTCAAGGCACACGATTAGTCCGCAAAAGCATTGTCATCAATCACCAAAACACCTTAGGGATAAATATGCCCATACAAGCGTCAATGTGCCCGCTCACCGTTCATATGGAGCTTTCCACAGTGGAGCCGTTTGTACCCAGGTACACTCTACCCCCTGTCGATGATCTCCATAGCGAACACCACACCCGGCAGGTGTTCGGTCAAATGCCATTGTGCTTATTTTCAAATGGTCTGTCAGTTTTAGAGTACAAAGGATAATTAGCTACTCGACCATGGAGGATGAGTTGTGCGATGTGTGGCTCACCGTATGCGCGAATTTTCATAGGTAGGAGCAGAGAGGAGCCCTCTGGGAGCAAGTGCATGAAAAGTTTCACGAATGAAAACACATTGTGCTCTACGACATGTACATCATTCAACCACGCAATGTTAGGTCGTTGTTGTATTGCTGGCGCGCTATCCAGGTAGTGTCATCAGGTTTTGCAACTTGGTTAGTCAACTTGAGGCAATGTGGCCATTGCACGCGGACATGGAGGAGATGGTAAGTTTTACTTCCTCTTGCTCAACTTGTTGATTGATTCATTCACTCCATGTTGGTCTACAAATTATATGTAGCCCGCACACACCGCCATGGTGTATCATAGGATAGAGGTACGACCATTTACATGAACACACTGTTGGATGAAGCTGAAGGGAGAGTTTGCATGGAACGACATGATTCATTCATGAAAAACTTGCTAGACATCCGGGATCTAGTCGAATTAGAGATATAGTTGTACTAGACTTAATTTGTATGCTATGTATGGATGATTTGTACTATTTTCTATCCGAACTTTGATGAATATCGGCCGCTTTCCATGAATTTCGTCCGCTTGGTTAAAATGTGGTTTGAAATGTATGCGGCTAGCGTTGGATGGCATCCTTCCATAACTGTGTCCGCGGACTGGTCCCCTAATACGTTTCCAACGTATCTATAATTTTTAATTGTTCCATTCTACTCTAGTATTAATCTTGGATGCTTTAGATACATTTACAAGCAATATATATCATTTTTGTGACTAATCTATTAACTTAGTGTCCAGTGCTAGTTGCTATTTTTTGCCTGTTTTTGGTTTTCAGAATATCAGTACCAAACGAAGTCCAAACGCGACGAATTTTTTAGAGGTATTTTTTCTGGACTAAAGAGACACTAGAAGCTTGGGAGAAGATCAGATGATGAAACATGGGCCACGAGGCACCAGAGCGCGCCCAAGGGGTGGTTGCACCCTGGTGACTCATGGGGCCTACGTGGCTCCATTTGACCTAACTTCGTCTCTATAAATTCTCTAAAATTGTGAAAACAACATGGAGCCAGCGAAAATACTTTTTCCGTTGCCGCAAGTTTCAGAACCACGGGATCCCATCTGGAGGCCTTTTCCAGCACTCTGCCAAAGGGGGATTCGATCACAGAGGGGCTCTACATCAAGCTTGCTACCCTTCCGATGATGTGTGAGTAGTTTAGCACGGACCTACGGGTCCATAGTTAGTAGCTAGATCTCTCTCTCTCTCTCTCTCTCTTTGATCTTCAATACAATATTCTCCTTGATGTTTTTGGAGTTCTATTCGACGTAATCACTTTTGCGGTGTGTTTGTTGAGGTCCAATGAATTGTGAGTTTATGATCAGATTTATCCATAAATATTATTGGAGTTTTCTCTGAACTCTTTTTATGCATATGATTGTTATACTTTCATATTTCTCTCCGATCTATTGATTTGATTTGGCTAACTTGATTGATTTTTTTTTTGCAACGGGAGAGGTGTTTTGTAATGGGTTCGATCTTGTGGTGTTCAATCCCAATGACAGAAAGGGACATGACACATATTTGTATCGTTGCCATTAAGGATAAAAAGATGGGGTTTATTCATGAATGAGCTTATCTTGTCTACATCATGTCATTTTGCTTAAGGCGTCACTTCGCTCTTTATTAACTTAATACTCTAGATGCAGCTGGATAGCGATCGATGTGTGGAGTAATAGTAGTAGATGCAGACAGGAGTCGGTCTACTTGTCTCGGACGTGAGGCCTATATATATGAACATTGCCTTGGATATCGTCTAAGATTATTCGGTTTTCTATCAATTGCCCAACATTAATTTGTTTACCCACAATATGTTATTTTCATAAGAGAAGCCTCTAGTGAAAACTATGGCCCCCGGGTCTACTTTTATCATATATAAAATCCTAAAAATACCTTACTGCAATTTTACTTTATTTATTTTATTTTGTATTTTCGTTCTATCTATCTATCAATTACTACACAATTTAATCTTGCAGGTAACTGCCAAGGGATTGACAACCCCTTGTTCGCGTTGGATTGCAAGGATTTGTTGTTTGTGTGCAGGTGTTGTTAATGAGGTGTTGCTTGGTTCTCCTACTGGATTGATAACCTTGATTCTTAACTGATGGAAATACTTATCTCTATTGTACTGCATCATCCTCTCCTCTTCGGGGAAATCCGAACGCAGTTCACAAGTAGCATCCTCCAACCCGCGGATGGATGCGGGAGGATTTCTGCGGGTTGCTATTGGAGATGCCCTAATAACATTTACATTAGGGCGTAGACCGTAACAAAGGACTCCATGTTGAACATCTAGGGGGTTCATGAAACAAGGACTGCAAACAAGGATTTTCCATTTGGGCTTGAGCTTCAGCAATCATTTTGAAAATTAGCTAGACAAAATGAAAACCTCCATGATGGCAATGGGTTGCATAGGAAAAAAAAGTAGAATCCCTTAGCTAATATAGACATATCCTGCTATTTTTGGAAGAATGACAAACTATGAGGAGATGTAGCAACAAATAGTGCAATGGTAAACAAAGATAAATTAGACAAGTGATGCAATAATTGTTTGTGACATGTGAGAAATCAATAAATATGCGACAATGTTTACAGCAAAAAATGTGAGAAAATATAGGAAACAAAGAAGTATGGATGTCATGCAAGCCCATGGGAGAAACTGACATAACTTGTCGGACAAGAAGCAACAATTTTGTGCTATCACCACATATGTGAGATGCAAAGGAAGCATACAAATTTGATTTCTCGGTTTGGCATGTTTGAAGGATCGGGATGGACCCGAAGGAAGGTTGAATCGGTATCTACAAATTTAAGCTTTTTCCTTTATAAGGGTAGGCTATGTGGAATATAAAGTGTGCGAATGTAGCTACGGTGAGAACAATTTATAGATGTTTCACAAGGTCAAGAGAGCAAAGTAAAACACTGATGAACAAACTCACATAAGAGTTAATCAAACATGTGGAGATGAAGATGTAGCCCATGTTCACTTCCTTTGGAGGGAATTGAAGGGGTGTGAAACCACAATGGCTTCCTTCATCACAAAGGGGATGCTCAACCACTCGTGGTAGACCTTGAGGCGGCCTCCATGCATTTACAAATGACATGGTAAATCACATATTAATTCCTCCACGGTGACACCTACCACCTATGAGTCTCCAACCTCCAAAACAGGGACTACTCCAAAAGTGACAATGCTCCAAATCTCGCTCAAACAAGAAAATGATTGGTAAAAGTGTGAAAATGGATGGAACTTTCTAGGGTTGGCTTCCCTATTGAGTCTCCAACAACCAAAGGATAAGGGCTCGAGACAAATGGTAAAACTTGCTTCGCGCTTGATCTAAAATGAATGCTCAAGAGGTAATTATATTCAAAGTGAAAAGGGACACGTCCAGAGAGCGATAGGGGAGCCGGCAATCCAACACTAATCATCAAAATTTCCCTGTTTGTCCACCAACGCACAGCTCGAGCATGATAGCCACCCACGCACTGCACTCATAAACGACAAAGGAATACCACGTAGAAGAGGTAGACGACGCACGCGGGCGGTTGAAGAGGTATGCGACCCCTAGGCATCTTCAGGTAGCCGGTCGAGCAGGTTGAGATGCTCTTCTGCATCACTGCGTGTTTCTCGGCTGGGGAGGCGGGACGCGACATCACCAGCACTAGGGGAGCTGACATGGCCTGCATTTGCCCGAGGTCATTGATGGCAACACAAATCCCGAAGTTCTCGTGGTGAAGCGCGGTGGAGGTAGTCGTTGCGCTAAGTCATGGCACGCCATTTTGAATTAAAGCGCACTAGGAGGAGCCGCACCAGGGCCTACTCCGCCCCAGGCTACAATGCAGGGAGCGGCCGAGTGGGGCCCATGGTTGCACACCCTTGAGTTGGTCCAATTCGTGCCACGGAGACCACATGGCTGCTATGTTTACGGGGCCCATTGAATATGGGGCCCTTCATGCTCGCCATCAATCACATCCGCCTGAAGGAAATATGCCCTAGAGGCAATAATAAAGTTATTATTTATTTACTTAATTCATAATAAATGTTTATTATTCATGCTAGAATTGTATTAACCGGAAACATAGTACATGTGTGAATACATAGACAAAACCTATAGTCCCTAGTATGCCTCTACTTGACTACCTCGTTAATCAAGATGGTTATGTTTCCTAACCATAGACATGTGTTGTCATTTGATGAACGGGATCACATCATTAAGAGAATGATGTGATGGACATGACCCATCCGTTAGCTTAGCATTATGATTGTGTTAGTTTCATTGCTACTGCTTTCTTCATGACTTATACAAGTTCCTCAGACTATGAGATTATGCAAATCCCGAATACCAGAGGAACACTTTGTGTGCTACCAAATGTCACAACGTAAAAGGGTGATTATAAAGGTGCTCTACAGGTGTCTCCGAAGGTGTTTGTTGGGTTGGCATAGATCGAGATTAGGATTTGTCACTCTGTGTTTCGGAGAGGTATCTCTGGGCCCTCTCGGTAATACTCATCACTATAAGCCTTGCAAGCAATGTGACTAATGAGATAGTTGCGGGATGAAGTATTACAGAACGAGTAAAGAGACTTGCCGGCAATGAGATTGAACTAGGTATTGAAATACCGACGATCGAATCTTGGGCAAGTAACATACCGATGACAAAGGGAACAACGTATGTTGTTATGTGGTTTGACCGATAAAGATCTTCATAGAATATGTAGGAACCAATATGAGAATCCAGGTTCCGCTATTTGTTATTGACTGAAGACGTGTCTCGGTCATGTCTACATAGTTCTCGAACCCGTAGGGTCCACACACTTAACGTTCGATGACGATTGGTATTATGATTTTATGTGTTTTGATGTACCGAAGGTAGTTTGGAGTTCTGGATGTGATCACACACATAACGAGGAGTCTCAAAATGGTTGAGACATGAATATTGATATATTGGACGACTATGTTTGGACATTGGAATGGTTTCGGATGAGTTCGGGCATTTACCGGAGTATCGGGGGGTTACCGGAACCCCCAGGGAGTGTATGGGCCTTATTGGGCCATAGTGGGAGAGAGGAGGAGGCAGCAAGGTGGAGGGCGGCCCCCCAAGCCCAATCCAAATTGGGTGGGGGGCCGGCCCCCCTTTCCTTCCCTCTCTCTCTCCCTTCCTTTCTCTCCTACTCCAACTTGGGAAGGGGGAATCCTACTCCCGTTGGGAGTAGGACTCCCCCCCGTGGGCGCGCCATAGAGGGTCGGCCCTCCCCCTCCTCCACTCCTTTATAAACGGGGGATGGGGCACCCCTTAGACACACAAGTTGACAATTGTTTTAGCCGTGTGCAGTGCCCCCCTCCACAGTTACACAACTCGGTCATATCGTCGTAGTGCTTAGGCGAAGCCCTGTGCCGGTAACTTCATCATCACTGTCGCCACGCCGTTGTGCTAACAAAACTCTCCCTCGGCCTCAACTGGATCAAGAGTACGAGGGGCGTCTCTGAGCTGAACGTGTGCTGAATGCGGAGGTGACGTATGTTCAGTGCTTGGATCGGTTGGATCGCAAAGACGTTCGACTACATCAACCGCGTTAACTAAATGCTTCCGCTTTCAGTCTACGAGGGTATGTGGACACACTCTCCCCTCTCGTTGCTATGCATCACATAAATAGATCTTGCATGATCGTAGAACTTTTTTTGAAATTACTGTGTTCCCCAACAGTGGCATCTGAGCCAGGTCTATGCGTAGATGTTATATGCATGAGTAGAACACAAAGAGTTGTGGGCGATAATAGTCATACTTCTTACCAGCATGTCATACTTTGTTTCGGCGGTATTGTTGGATGAAGAGGCTCAGACCGATTGTCGGTGGGAAACGACACCTATGGGATCACGAGGATCCCTTCTGCGGTTGCGGGGGCGCAGGGTTGTGAGAAGAGCAGGATTAGTAATCATCACAAGGATCGTTTACCCTGGTTCGGGCCGTGAGGAATGCGTAAACCCTAGTCCTGCTTTGGTGGATGTATTGAATATTCTTGAGCTCTTGAACTATCTATGCTGGCCGTGTGGTTCAAAAGAGCCGAATCCCCCTCCAGTACGCCATGGGCCTCCTTTTATAGTCGAAAAGGGCTGTCACAGTGGCACACAGTAGGTGGAAAGGCCTACAGTGCTATGAGCTTATCGCTCGTATTACAGGACAAGACGCATTTAATGTGTAGCTTAGGTGTCTTCTTTCTTTATCGGGGACGGGAGCGAGGCCCGTCCCATCCGTCGCCGCTCCTCCTCGCTTCGACACGCGCCCTAGCCAGTGATGCATGCGACGCCGTGTAGGCAGGCAAGCAGTTGAGGTGGCGCGGTGGTGGAGCCTTCACGAAGATCTGCATGCCGCCACGCAGGTGTGTGCTGAGTTGTCTTGGAAGCTGCATGTTGCCACACAGGTGCCTGCCCAGCTGGTTGAGCTGGCAGCTGCATGTGAACGGCGGTGGAGACTTGGTTGGTACGGGCCTGGCAAGGGTCCCACTGACGCCCTTGGCAAGGGCCTTGCCGGGTGGCCCGACAAGGGTCTTGCCATGGCGCGCTGTCGTCCCCGGCAAGGATCTTGCCGGGGGTCTTGTCGGTTTCCTCGGCAAGAATCTTGTCGAGGATCGTTGCCTTCCAATCCTCATCTGATTTTGAATATTCTTTTTCTTCACAAAGATCTGCATGCCACCATGGAGGTGCCTCTCGAGCCCGGGCCCAACGTGGTTGATGGTGTTGGAGACCGTGGGTTCGAGGGTGGCTCACTTCGCTGGTGTGGGCGAGCCGCCCCGGCAAGGGTCTTGCCGGGGAAACCTGCTTTGTCCATCTGCTCTCTGTGGTCTCTGTCTTTGGCGTTGCGCTGATTGTTTCTGTGTTTGTGGCTCTGATTTCCTGTCTCTGCCCTGCTTAAGTGTGGCCGTGGGCGCGGCTCTGACTGCCCGCGCACAAATAAGGGGTACAAAAGAGCACCCCTATTTTAGTACACCGATAGGAGCCCCCGGGCCTGGTCCACACATAAGCGCGACACGTTGTTGGGCTCGGCCCAGAATGGTGCGCGGGTAGGCGGGGCAGTTTTTACCGTGGTAAAACTTTCCGTCCGCTGCGCTTCCCCATGACCCGCGTTGAATGTGCGACGTGGGGGTCGCGCGCGCGCGAGTGACCGAAGCACGCTGGCGTCATCTTGCGGTGGGCAACAAAGAGGCAGCTTGCGTGTCCCCTTGAGACCGCAGGGCCACCGCTCATTTACTGCCCTCACTTGGGAACCGTCGCTCCACGCATCCCATTGCGCCCGTCTCTTGCCCCATGTTTGCTGCATGCATGACACAAAGCAAATGACAGGTGCGCGGGATACGGGAAGTCGCGCGCGCGTGGGTTGATTCCCACGCGCCTTCAATTGGGCGGGAAGGGCGGTCGACGGCCCCGCCCGTTGTCACTTCAATGAGACGGATTGGCCGAAGGGGGTAGCCGAGCCCTACCCCCGCCCCTTTATAAAGAGGGGAGCGGGAGGAACGACGCCTCTCAATCCTTCGTCACCTGCTTCTCCCCATTCCTTCTTCCTCCTTCCTTCTGCCATGGCGAGGGGGCGTGGCGACGCTTCATCGGTGGCGGCGAGGGTCTCGGCTAGACGACGTGTCGCTCTTCCCCAAGAGCTCGTGGTGGCAGAGCCAGCCATTAGAGGAAGGGGGAGGGGGTGAGGTCGAGGCCGTCATAGTGTTCAGGGAAGAGGAGGACGGGGCAGCGCATCAGCCTCGCCTCCGCCAGCGGTCCCTCCCCCGGTGGAGGGCCACGTCGGGGACAACCCCTATGAGTTCTTCCTCAGGCTGCGCCAGCCGCCGCGCCGTCGTCTACGTCTCTCGACCCCATTTGCGTGGGAGATGGGGCTGGACCCACCACAGGCACTGCAGCTGCATATGAGGGGCTGTGGGAACAGCGGTACATGGGCCGACGTCGAGTTCCCCGCCCCCCACATCATGTATCTTCGCCGAGGGTGAAAGACCTTTTCCCGTATCCACAACCTGACGGAGGAGCTCACTCTCCATTTCAAGTTAATGGAGAGTGGCCTCCTCTCCGTCAAGGTCTTTGGGCACTTCGGGACTCGCGTAAGGTGCTGCGTGGAGAGCTCCTCTGATGACGAAGACTCCTCCTTGAGCGAGAGTGACGACGAGGACAGCGGTAGCGACGACGAGGGTAACGGGCGGCAGGACAACGGGTCCAACTAGGCGTCGGGCGCGCAGCTCCAGGGCGACACTGGCGACCCCATCATCCGTGTCGTCGGCTCCCTGAACTTCTTGGGGCCATCTCCTTGGGCGGCTGGCTCGGGAGGCTGGAGAAGACGAAGAGGGCAGGTGGCGGGCCGTCAAGCCGGAGTACACGGGCACTGACGCCTTCGTCGCGTATTGCCGGTCTTGCCGCCTCGTCTTCCAGCTCTTCTCCCATCATCATCATCACCAGCTTCCCTTCGGGGTGGCCACCGGGATGTTCTCCTGGTGCCTTCTGCTGCTCACACCTCGCCTAGGCGCCCCTTTTGCCCTTTTGCTTTCTTGTTTCAAATCCTGAGGAGAGGGACAAGAAAGGATTACGGGCACCTTATCTTTTCTCAACTTGTAAGCCTACGGGCCTTATTTAGATCTAAAACCTGTAATCTCCCTTTTCATGTTTATGTTCTGTACTTACTGTACCTGTATGGAATGTATTAATGGAAAAGGGGTGCTTGCCTGCTCTTGTGCGTGCGTGTGAGTAAAGCCCATACCAAGGAACAAGTCCTTGTTATTTTTAATATAAGCATCGTTGCCCGATAGCAGGCCTTGCCGTTCCCCCACTCCATTCGTCCATACTCACGCCTCTAGCGAAGGCAGGGACGAAGTGGGGGTGGGCCCTTCGCTTGCTTCCTTGCCGCCGCGGCTACAACCATATTCCGGCCCAAGAAGTTCTTGGGTGATAGGAACGAGGGGAGCACGACAGCCTTGGAACAAAACGAGGTTCCATACATCCCAAGCTTCATACGGGAATGCATGACAAGGGATGGGAAAACTTATCTGAATCTACAGCCCCCGGCAACCTTGACTTGCCGTGGGTGGACCTCTGTGTCTTCTGCCCTCGGCAAGCTCGGCTTGCTGGGCCTGGGGCGTTGGCTTGTTCTCTTCCTTCCACTTGGCTTGGCGAAAACATATCATGTACCCTGCGTACCAAAGAGTATGGATAGGAACAAAATGACGCAAACTTGACCTCTATGCTAGGGGTCAGTCACCGCTAAGCACTATCAACCCTAACCGAGGGAGAGACTCAATCTAGCATGCATGCTATAACTTAGGGCGCCAGCGCTTCATTTATTTATGCTCAGGGTCTGCACCTGGCTTTGTACAGAGGGTTACATGCCTTGCCAGCAAGGCTCGTACAAAAGGTGGCTTGCCAGGAGGCTCGGCAGCCACGCCTTATGGGTAAAACTTGCGAAGATGCTCGACATTCCAGGAGTTGCTCACTGGAATGGCATCTTCGGTCTCCAGGTGGACTGCGCCGGGCCTGGTGACTCGTGTTACCCGATAAGGGCCTTCCCACTTTGGCATCAACTTGTTGGAATTCTTGGCCGACTGAACGTGCCGAAGAACAAGGTCGCCTTCCTCAAAGCTCCGGGCATGAACCTCGCGGCTATATAGCGGCGCAAGGCTTGCTGGTAGCACGCTGCTCTCACAGCCGCCCGGAGACGATCTTCCTCAAGGAACGTTGTGTCATCTTGCCGCAATCGCTCTTGCTCAAGCTCATCATAAGCGAGCACTCGAGGCAACCCGTATGTGAGTTCCGTGGGGAGAACTGCTTCTGCCCTGTAGACCAGGGCAAAGGGTGTCTGGCCGGTGGCTCGATTTGGCGTTGTTCTGATCGACCAAAGAACCGTCGGTAACTCGTCAATCCAGCGCCTTCCACTCTTGCGCAGCCTGTCAAAAGTCTTCGTTCTTAAGCCTCACAGAACTTCAGCATTTGCTCTCTCTGCTTGGCCGTTGCTTCGTGGGTGTGCCACAGAAGCAAAACAGACCTTGCTGCCGAGATCCTCAATGTACTGCATGAAGGCACGGCTTGTGAACTGTGTGTCGTTGTCGGTGATGATCCTGTTGGGTACCCCAAAATGACAAACTACCCCCTTGAAGAACTTGATGGCTGACTGCGCTGTCACCTTCCTCACCACTTCCACCTCTGGCCACTTTGTGAACTTGTCGATTGCAACGTACAAGTATTCAAAGCCCCCGACGACATGAGGGAAAGGGCCCAATATGTCGAGCCCCCAGACCGAGAAGGGCCAGGAGAGAGGGATGGTTTGAAGGGCTTGAGCTGGTTGATGAAGCTTCTTTGAATGGAACTAGCACGCTTCACACTTGGTTACTAGTGCTATCGCATCCTGGAGGGCAGTGGGCCAGAAGAAACCTTGTCGGAAAACCTTGCCAGCAAGGGCCCTCGACCCTATTTGGGGGCCACATATGCCTCCATGTATCTCTACCAACAGCTCTAGTCCTTCCTCCCGGGAGATGCACTTCAATTTCACCCCATTCGGTCTTTTTCTGTACAAGACGTTGTCAACGAATTGGTACAGAGCAGACCGGTGGGCTACTCTCTCTGCCTCTTCCTGCTCCTCAGGAAGCTCTCCTATTTGGAGGAATCGGACGGTGTGCTGCGCCAATGCTGGATCCCGTGGCTCGATGACAAGGACCAAAGGCATCTCTTCTGCCACGGGAGCGGCCATCTCTATGGCCATGGCCTGAGGCCCTGCCAGAGTCGGTTGCCCCGCGGCAGGATCGGCATCCACGGCAACATCTTAGCCAGCGGCTCCGGGGAGCTCGGTGGGGAAGTACTTGCCGGGGCCTAGCTTCCTCCGGTTGTTCTGCCCGGTTGATGGTTCAACGGATGGTTGAGTTAACTGAAGCACAAAAGTACCTGGTTCCACAGGTAGCTTGAGGGCAGCGCGCTTTGACAGGTAGTCGGCGATGTCGTTTTCCGTCCGAGGGACATGCTTTGCTTGTATGCCATCAAAGCGCTCCTCTAGTTTCCTCAATTCATCCACGTAAGCTTCCATCAACGGGCTTTGGTAATCTTTGTTGATCTGCCTGACGACGAGCTGCGAATCACCCCTGACGATGAGCTTTTTGACTCCGAGGTCCGCCGTGATCCTGAGACCAGCAAGCAAGCCCTCGTACTCAGCGGTGTTGTTAGTTGACATCCCCAGGGGAAAGTGCATCTGGATGACATACATGAGGTGCTCTCCGTTGGGTGCGACAAGCAGCACACCAGCACCGGCGCCTTGCGGCAAAAAAGCCCCATCAAAGTACATGATCCAGTTGCGGCTCGTTTCCTTGCCGGGGAGAGTGGTCTCCTGTACCTCTTCGTCGGGCGTCGAGGTCCATTCTGCAATGAACTCCGCCAAGACTCTGCTCTGAATCGTCGAGGTGCTTTCGAACTTTAAATCAAAACTCGACAGCTCCAGGGCCCATTCCACAATCCTTCCCGTTGCATCTGGGTTATGCAATATCCGTTGCAACGGGAGGCGGGTGACCATGGTGATCTCGTGTGCTTGGAAGTAATGATGCAGCTTCCTCGAGGCCATAAGGAGGCCGAAGAGCAATTTTTGCACACCTGAGTACCTCGACCTAGCCCCCTGCAAGAGGGAGCTGATGAAGTAAACTGGGTGCTGCACCATTTTCTTCTTCTGCGCCACTTTACCTAGTCGCGCGGGCCCTGTCGCACTAGCGTCAGCCCCTGCCGAGGACTCAGTCTTGCCGAGACCGAGCCCTGCCAAGGAGGGTTCCGGCTCGCAATCCATTCATTCTGCCACCGCTGCTGCCTCTTCGTCGAACTCTCTATGTGCCAACACTGCGGCGCTAACCACCTGATTCCTTGCCGCTAGGTACAGCAGCAATGGTTCTTGTAGTTTGGGCGCAACCAGCACTGGAGTAGAGGAGAGGTACTTCTTCAAATCCTGCAGCGCTGCCTCGGCCTCCGGGGTCCACTCCATTGGGCCCGTCTTCTTCAAGATCTTGAAAAAGGGAAGGGCACGCTCCGCGGACTTGGAGATGAATCTGCTCATGGCGGCAACACAGCCAGTGAGCCGATGCATGTCTTTGATCCGTTTAGGTGCCTCAATCTGCTCAATGGCCTTGATCTTATCTTGGTTTGCCTCAATCCCGCGCTGCGACACAAAGAACCCGAGAAGCTTGCCGGACGGGACACCGAAGACACATTTCTCAGGGTTCAACTTGAGGTTGATCTTGCGCAGGTTTGCAAATGTTTCCTCCAGATCTTGCACAAGTGTTGCTTTGTCCTTGATTTTGACCACTATGTCATCCATATAAGCTTCCATATTTCTATGTAGTTGGGGCTCAAAACCAATTTGGACGGCTCTTGCAAAGGTTGAGCCAGCACTTTTCAACCCGAAAGGCATCCGTAAAAAGCAATACGTACCACATGGGGTGATGAACGCTATCTTCTCCTCGTCTTCTTTTGTCATGAAGATCTGGTGGTACCCTGAGTAGGCGTCGAGGAATGATAACAGGTCACACCCGGCCGTGGAGTCAACAATCTGGTCGATGCGCGGTAACAGGAAGGGATCCTTTGGACAAGCTTTATTGATGTCTATGTAATCAATACACAGTCTCCACTTCCCGTTTGCCTTGCGCACCACCATCGAGTTGGCCAACCACGTCGGACGGAGCACCCCCCCTTACCAAGTCTGCCACCTCTAGTTTTCTGATCTCCTCCGTGATGAACTCCTGCCTCTCCAGAGCTTGCTTCCTGACCTTCTTCTTGACGGGCCGTGCATGAGGACAGACAACAAGATGGTGCTCAATCACTTCCCTGGGAACGCCGGTGATGTCAGAGGCTTGCCATGCAAACGCATCAACATTCGCCCGCAGGAAAGTGACGAGCTCGCTTTCCTATTTGCTGTCGAGGGTGGAGCTTATGGTAAAAGCTCCCCCCGTGTCCTCCTCCGTGACGGGCACCTTCTTGGTCTCTGGTGGTGCAGCTCTAGACTTCTTGCTCTTGCCGGTGGAGCTCTCTGGCACGTCCTCAACGGGAGCGCAACACCCCGAAGAGGTGCGCTTGCCGGAGTGGGTGCGAGGGGTCTTGCTGGTCTTTTCCCCTCCGGGGACCCCGTCGGCAGGAGCAGGTGCCTTGGCGGCAGCTGCTGCAACTACTTCCCGGTAGAGTTGGTCGGCGCAAATCAATGCGTCTTTCTTGTCGGAGGGGACGGTGATGATGTTCATCGGCCCGAGCATCTTCAGCATGTTGTAGGCGTAATGTGAAGCCGCCATGAACTTGGCTAGTGCCAGGCGAATGAGGATCTCGTTGTAGGGCAACGGGATCTCGGCTACATCAAAGGCAATCCTCTTTGTCCTGTAGTTCAGCTCGCCTCCGAACGCCACAGGCAGCGTGACCTTTCCCTTCGGCTGGCTCCTCCCCGGATTGACCCCTTGGAACATGCCCGTCTCATCGAGGTCTCCATCAGGGATCTGCAGCCTCTTGATCACAACAGGCGAGATCAAGTTCAGACCCGCCCCGCCGTCAACTAGCATCTTCGTCACTTGAGGTTGCGGATTGTTGGTGAGACCAACAACGGCAAGCACCCGACCGCAGTAGTGCGGTCAGGATGGTCCTCGGTGTCAAAGATGATAGGCATGTTGGACCACTTCAGCGGCTTCCGTGCGTTGAACGATGGCTCCACCGCTGTGATCTCACGTGCCACTGCTTGAGCTGGCGGTGGGATGTATGCAGCGAGGCGCCACCATCGATGCACATGGCTTCTGTGGCTTTCTGGAACTCGTGGTCGCCGGACTCATCGTCCTCGTCGTGATCATCGTCTCCTGCTGATTATCTTTGCCACGGCAGCCTCCTTGGCCGCCACGCTTCTTGTCGGATCCCTCGGCACCCTCTTGGCCCTTCTCCTTGTCCCGCCGCTCATACTCGGCTTTCTTCTTCTCAGCGAGCAGCTCCACTTGCGAGCAGTTCTGGAGGTCATGGCCCTTGGTGCGGTGGATCTTGCAATACTGCTTGTCGAAGCACCCTGGCTTATTGGCAGCCGCCAAGGCCCGGCAAGCGACACACCCGGCAACCTCCTTGCCGGGGTCGCTCGCCTCGGCTTTCTTGGTGGCGCCGGTATCGTCGGACCCCTCAACGGCAAGCACGGTCTTGCCCTTGCGCTTCCTGTTACGGCGCCGGCCCTTCTTCGCCGAGGTGGTGGTATCATCCGTGGAGTCGGTTTCCATGCCGGCGTCTTCGTCGGGGTACTTCCTTCCCTCTTCAGCGCGAGCGCACCGATCGGCTAGAACATAAAGCTCGACCACATCCTTGACCTTGTTCATCGCCAGCTCCTCATGCATCTTGCGATTGCGCACATTCTGATGGAATGCACTGATCACGGCGGTAGGATGAACGTCGGGAATGTTGTACTGCACTCGGCTGAACCTTTGGATGTACTTATGCAAGTTTTCTCCTTCTTTCTGGAGGATGATATGCAAGTCGCTCGCCTGGCCATGAGCTTGGTGGCCTCCAGTAAAGGTGCCAACAAACTCATGACACAGATCCGCCCAAGAAGAAATGGAGTCCACCGGCAAGTGCATCAACCATGACATAACATTGGGCTTGAGTGCCAACCTTATCATCGTGGTCCCTAGCAACTTGCATCGTGATGGTGTAGATGCTGAGGAACTCCGACGAGTGAGTCTTGTCGTTGTACTTCTCGCCAACGTCGAGCTTGAACGTGCGGTGGGAGGGCCACTGGAACTGTCACAGCTCACGGGTGAAGGCCGGACAACCCACCTCGTAGGGTAGGCCACCGTAGCCTCCTAGTGTTGGGTGGTCCGTAGTGGGCCCTGCCCGCCTGTCCAACTGGTGGCACACGTCACGCTGGCGCTTGATGGTGGTTCGAGCGTCTTCATGAGCTCGCTCCCGAAGAACTTGACGTTGGTCGCGGTGGGTTCGCGGGTCGGACGATGCTATGGAGATATCATCATGAGTGTCATCGCGACGGACCGACACCCGCAGTGGCCGGTATGGAGGAGGGGAGTGCACCGTGGCCGCATCGCCTCCGGCCCGTCCTCCGCTAGCATGCGGTGGCTCGACGAAGCGACGGCCTACGGGTCCCACCGGCCGCAACTCGTCGTTGTTAGCGATGCCGACGAGGCTCCGGATGGTGGACCTCCATTTGTCAAGCTTCTCCGCAGCTGGAGAAAAGTCGAGGAGCAGCTGCGCGCGTGCTAGGGCTTCTGTTGGCGTGGGCGGGGGCGAAAGCTGTGTGAACCGTGATGCGCTTCTACTTCTAACCGCATTAGAAGGAGCCCCATCACGGCCCCGCAATCGTCCGCCACCTCCGCCAGCACCTCGGTGCGCATGCTGGCCCTCCTCATCATGTGAAGGGTGCATGGGACTCTTCCCAGGGCGGCGCCCAGGGTCACCAGCAGGGCGGCGCTGCTCATCGCGCACGACCTGAGAAGAGCGCTCCGTGGGTGCCGGTGTTGGTGTCTTGGAGGTCATCGCGCCATCGTCTGGCGGCACGATGCCGCCCCTGGAGGGCGCCATGCTGCCTGCGAGGGGGGGCAACCCCGTCTCTGGAGCTCGCGACGCGTGGCTCGTCGCCTGGCGTACGAACGACGCCACTCACCAGGCCTGGACCGCCAGGGTGTTGTGGATGTTCGCGGGCCGCACCACGGGTTCTCTCCGCGCCTGGCCCGTATCGGTACTGGCAGTCCGGTCCCAGACGAACCGATCACCGTGGTCGTCTTCTTCTTAGGAGCCATGGCGATGAAGAACTGCTAGGCCAACTACTAGACTAGATTCTCACAACTGCGCCCCCTACCTAGCGCGCCAAAGATGTCGGTGGAAAACGACACCTATGGGATCATGAGGATCCCTTCTGCGGTTGTGGGGGCGCAGGGTTGTGAGAAGAGCAGGATTAGTAATCAGCACAAGGATCGTTTACCCAGGTTCGGGCCGCGAGGAATGCGTAAAACCCTAGTCCTGCTTTGGTGGATGTATTGAATATTCTTGAGCTCTTGAACTAGCTACGGTGGTCGCGTGGTTCAAAAGAGCCGAATCCCCCTCCAGTACGCCATGGGCCTCCTTTTATAGTCGAAAGGGGCTGTCACAGTGGCACACAGGAGGTGGAAAGGCCTACAGTGCTATGAGCTTATCGCTCGTATTACAGGACAAGACTCATTTAATGCGTAGCTTAGGTGTCTTATTTCTTTATCGGGGACGGGAGCTTAGGTAGCTTAGGTTTCTTTACAGGCCCGTCCCGTCCGTCGCCGCTCCTCCTCGCTTCGACACGCGCCCTGGCCAGCGATGCATGCAGCACCGTGTAGGCAGGCAAGCAGCTGAGGTGGCGCAGTGGTGGAGCCTTCACGAAGATCTGCATGCCACCACCCATGCATGTGCTGAGTTGGCCTGGAAGCTGCATGTTGCCACACAGGTGCTTGCCCAGCTGGTTGAGCTGGCAGCTGCATGTGAACGGCGGTGGAGACTTGGTTGGTGCGGGCCTGGCAATGGCCCCGCTAACGCCCTTGGCAAGGGTCTTGCCGTGGCGCGCTGTCATCCCCGGCAAGGATCTTGCCGGGGGTCTTGTGGGTTTCCTCGGCAAGAATCTTGTCGAGGATCGTTGCCTTCCAATCCTCATCTGATCTTGAATATTCTTTGTCTTCACAAAGATCTGCATGCCACCATGGAGGTGCCTCCCGAGCCCTGGCCCAACGTGGTTGATGGTGTTGGAGACCGTGGGTTTGAGGGTGGCTCACTCCGCTGGTGTGGGCGAGCCACCCCAGCAAGGGTCTTGCCGGGGAAACCTGCTTCGTCCATCCGCCCTGCTTAAGTGTGGCCGTGGGCGTGGCTCTGACTGCCCGCGCACAAATAAGGGTTCAAAAGAGCGCCCCTATTTTAGTACACCGACACCGACATTACACGTATGCTTACGCGAGACTGGTTCTACCGACGTGCTTTGCACATAGGTGGCTGGTGAGTGTTTGTTTCTCCAACTTTAGTTAAATCGAGTGTAGCTATGCCCGGTCCTTGTTGAAGGTTAAAACATCACACTTGACAAAAAATCGTTGTGGTTTTGATGCGTAGGTAAGAACGGTTCTTGCTAGAAGCCCGTAGCAGCCACGTAAAACTTGCGATAACAAAGTAGAGGACTCTAACTTGTTTTTGCAGGGCTTGCTGTGATGTGATATGGTCAAGCATGATGTGATATAAATTGTTGTACGAGATGATCATGTTTTGTAACAAAGTTATCGGCAACTGGCAGGAGCCCTATGGTTGTCGCTTTCTTGTATGCAATGCAATCGCCATGTAATTGTTTTACTTTATCACTAAGCGGTAAAGATAGTCGTAGTAACAATAGGTGGAGAAACGACAACGATGCTACAATGGAGATCAAGGTGTCGCGCCGGTGACATTGGAGATCATGATGATGCTTCGTTGATGGAGATCATGAGCACAAGATGATGATGGCCATATCATGTCACATATTTTGGTTGCATGTGATATGCATCTTATTTTGCTTAGGACGTCGGTAGCATTATAAGATGATCCCTTACTAAATTTCAAGGTACAGCTGTTCTTCCTGAGTATGCACTGTTGCTACAGTTCATCGTGCCGAGACACCACGTGATGATCGGGTGTGATAAGCTCTACGTTCACATACAACGGGTGCAAGCCAGGTTTGCACACGCAGAATACTTGGGTTAAACTTGACGAGCCTAGCATATGCAGATATGGCCTCGGAACACTAAGACCGAAAGGTCGAGCGTGAATCATATAGTAGATATGATCAACATAGTGATGTTCACCATTGAAAACTACTCCATCTCACGTGATGATCGGGCATGGTTTAGTTGATCTGGATCACGTGATCACTTAGATGATTAGAGGGATGTCTATCTAAGTGGGAGTTCTTAAGTAATATGATTAATTGAACTTTAATTTATCATGAACTTAATACCTGATAGTATTTTGCATGTCTATGCTGTTGTAGATCAATGGCCCATGCTACCATTCCTTTTAATTTTAATGCGTTCCTAGAGAAAGCTAAGTTGAAAGATGATGGCAGCAACTACACGCACTGGGTTCGTAACTTGAGGATTATCCTCATTGCTGCACAGAAGAATTATGTACTGAAAGCACCGCTGGGTGCCAGGCCTGCTGTAGATGCTACTAATGACGTTAAGAACGTCTGGCAGAGCAAAGCTGATGACTACTCGATAGTTCGGTGTGCCATGCTTTACGGCTTAGAATCGGGACTTCAAAGATGTTTTGAACGTCATGGAGCATATGAGATGTTCCAAGAGTTGAAGTTAATACTTCAAGCAAATGCTCGAGTTGAGAGATATGAAGTCTCCAGCAAGTTCTACAGCTACAAAATGGAGGAGAATAGTTCTGTCGGTGAACACATACTCAAAATGTCTGGGTATCATAATCACTTGACTCGGCTGGGAGTTGATCTTCCAGTTGATTGTGTCATTGACAGAGTTCTTCAATCACTGCCACCAAGCTATAAAGGCTTCGTGATGAACTATAATATGCAAGGGATGAACAAGACTATTCCCGAGCTCTTCGCGATGTTAAAGGCCGCGGAGGTAGAAATCAAAAAGGAGCATCAAGTGTTGTTGGTCAATAAGACCACTAGTTTCAAGAAAAAGGGCAAAGGGAAGAAGGGGAACTTCAAGAAGAACGGCAAAAAGGTTGCTGCTCAAGAGAAGAAACCCAAGTCTGGACCTAAGCCTGAAACTGAGTGCTTCTACTGCAAAGGGACTGACCACTGGAAGCAGAACTGCCCCAAGTATTTGGCGGATAAGAAGGATGGCAAAGTGAAAGGTATATTTGATATACATGTTATTGATGTGTACTTAACTAATGCTCGCAGTAGCGCCTGGGTATTTGATACTGGTTCTGTTGCTCCTCTTTGCAACTCGAATTAGGGGCTACGGATTAAGCGAAGATTGGCTAAGGACGAGGTGATGATGTGCGTGGGAAATGGTTCCAAAGTTGATGTGATCGCGGTCGGCACACTACCTCTACATCTACCATCGGGATTAGTTTTAGACCTGAATAATTGTTATTTGGTGCCAGCGTTGAGCATGAACATTATATCTAGATCTTGTTTGATGCGAGACGGTTACTCATTTAAATCAAAGAATAATGGTTGTTCTATTTTTATGAGTAATATCTTTTATGGTCATGCACCCCTGCTAAGTGGTCTATTTTTGTTGAATCTCGATAGTAGTGATACACATATTCATAGTGTTGAAGCCAAAAGATTGAAGTTTAATAATGATAGTGCAACTTATTGGTGGCACTGCCGTTTGGGTCATATCGGTGTAAAGTGCATGAAGAAACTACATACAGATGGACTTTTGGAATCACTTGATTATGAATCACTTAGTGCTTGCGAACCGTGCCTTATAGGCAAGATGACTAATACTCCGTTCTCCAAAACAATGGAACGAGCTACTGACTTGTTGGAAATAATACATACCGATGTATGCGGTCCGCTGAGTATTGATGCTCGTGGTGGGTATCGTTATTTTCTCACCTTCACTAATGATTTGAGCAGATATGGTTATATCTACTTAATGCAACATAAGTCTGAAACATTTGAAAAGTTCAAAGAATTTCAGAGTGAAGTGGAAAATCATCATAACAAGAAAATAAAGTTTATGTGATCTGATCATGGAGGAGAATATTTGAGTTACGAGTTTGGTCTTCATTTGAAACAAAGCATATGGGTGCTAGTAAAGTGTGCAAGCTCCAACGATCCATTTATGGACTGGTGCAAGCCTCTCGGAGTTGGAATAAATGCTTTGATAGTGTGATCAAATCATATGGTTTTATACAGACTTTTGGAGAAGCCTGTATTTACAAGAAAGTGAGTGGGAGCTCTATAGCATTTCTGATCTTATATGTAGATGACATATTGTTGATTGGAAATGATATAGAATTTTTGGATAGCATAAAGGGATACCTGAATAAGAGTTTTTCTATGAAAGACCTCGGAGAAGATGCTTACATATTGGGCATCAAGATCTGTAGAGATAGATCAAGACGCTTAATTGGACTTTCACAGAGCACATACCTTGATAAAGTTTTGAAGAAGTTCAAAATGGATCAGTCAAAGAAAGGGTTCTTGCCTGTGTTACAAGGTGTGAAGTTGAGTCAGACTCAAAGCCCGACCATCGCAGAAGATAGAGAGAAAATGAAAGTCATTCCCTATGCTTTAGCCATAGGTTCTATCATGTATGCAATGCTGTGTACCAGACCTGATGTATGTCTTGCTATAAGCATAGCAGGGAGGTACCAAAGTAATCCCGGAGTGGAGCACTAGACAACGGTCAAGAACATCCTGAAATATCTGAAAAGGACTAAGGATATGTTTCTCGTTTATGAGGTGAAAAAGAGCTCGTCGTAAACGGTTACGTCGATGCAAGCTTTGACACTGATCCGGATGACTCTAAGTCGCAAACCGGATACGTATTTTTATTGAATGGAGGAGCTGTCAGTTGGTGCAGTTCCAAGCAGAGCGTCATGGCGGGATCTACGTGTGAAGCGGAGTACATTGCTACTTCGGAAGCGACAAATGAAGGAGTTTGGATGAAGGAGTTCATATCCGATCTATGTTTCATACCTAGTGCCTCGGGTCCAATGAAAATCTTTTGTGACAATACTGGTGCAATTGCCTTGGCAAAGGAATCCAGATTTCACAAGAGAACCAAGCACATCAAGAGATTCTTCAATTCCATCCGTCATCAAGTGTCCGAAGGGGACATAGAGATTTGCAAGATACACACGAATCTGAATGTTGCAGACCCATTGACTAAGCCTCTCTCACGAGCAAAACATGATCAGCACCAAAGCTCCATGGGTGTTAGAATCATTACTATGTAATCTAGATTATTGACTCTAGTGCCAGTGGGAGACTTAAGGAAATATGCCCTAGAGTCAATAATAAAGTTATTATTTATTTCCTTAATTCATGATAAATGTTTATTATTCATGCTAGAATTGTATTAACCGGAAACTTAGTACATGTGTGAATACATAGACAAAACCTATAGTCCCTAGTATGCCTCTACTTGACTAGCTCTTTAATCAAAGATGGTTATGTTTCCTAACCATATACATGTGTTGTCATTTGATGAACGGGATCACATCATTAGGAGAATGATGGGATGGACATGACCCAACCGTTAGCTTAGCATTATGATCGTGTTAGTTTCATTGCTACTGCTTTCTTCATGACTTATACAAGTTCCTCAGACTATGAGATTATGCAACTCCCGAATACCGGAGGAACACTTTGTGTGCTACCAAACATCACAACATAAAAGGGTGATTATAAAGGTGCTCTACAGGTGTATCTGAAGGTGTTTGTTGGGTTGGCATAGATCGAGACTAGGATTTGTCACTCCGTGTTTCAGAGAGGTATCTCTGGGCCCTCTCGGTAATACTCATCACTATAAGCCTTGCAAGCAATGTGACTAATGAGTTAGTTGTGGGATGAAGTATTACAGAACAAGTAAAGAGACTTGCCGGCAATGAGATTGAACTAGGTATTGAGATACCAACGATCGAATCTCGGGCAAGTAACATACCGATGACAAAGGGAACAACGTATGTTGTTATGCGGTTTGACCGATAAAGATCTTCATAGAATATGTAGGAACCAATATGAGCATCCAGGTTCCGCTATTGGTTATTGACCGGAGACGTGTCTCGTTCATGTCTACATAGTTCTCGAACCCGTAGGGTCCGCACACTTAACATTCGATGACGATTGGTATTATGAGTTTATGTGTTTTGATGTACCGAAGGTAGTTCAGAGTTCCGGATGTGATCACGGACATGAAGATTGATATATTGGACGACTATGTTTGGACATCAAAATGGTTCCAGATGAGTTCGGGCATTTACCGGAGTACCGGGGGGTTACCGGAACCCCCTCGGGAGTGTATGGGCTTTATTGGGCCATAGTGGGAGAGAGGAGGAGGCGGCCAGGTGGAGGGCATGCCCCCCAAGCCCAATCCTAATTGGGTGGGGGGCCGGCCCCCCCTTTCCTTCTCTCTCTCTCCCCCTTTATTCCTCTCCTACTCCAACTTGGGAAGGGGGAATCCTACTCCCGCTGGGAGTAGGACTCCCCCCTTGGGCACGCCATAGAGGGTCGGCCCTCCCCCTCCTCCACTCCTTTATATACGGGGGAGGGGGCACCCCTTAGACACACAAGTTGACAATTGTTTTAGCCATGTGCGGTGCCCCCTCCACAGTTACACACCTCGGTCATATCGTCGTAGTGCTTAGGCGAAGCCCTGCGCCGGTAACTTCATCATCACCGTCACCATGCCGTCGTGATAACGAAACTCTCTCTCGGACTCAACTGGATCAAGAGTACGAGGGACATCTCCGAGCTAAACGTGTGCTAAACACAGAGGTGCCGTATGTTCGGTGCTTGGATCGGTTGGATCGCGAAGACGTTCGACTACATCAACCGCGTTAACTAAACGCTTCCGCTTTCGGTCTAGGAGGGTACGTGGACACACTCTCCCCTCTCATTGCTATGCATCACATAGATAGATCTTGCGTGATCGTAGGAATTTTTTTGAAATTACTGCGTTCCCCAACACCGCCTGCATCTACTACTATTACTCCACACATCGACCGGCAAAACGAGATGTGCTTAGTCACTAAGGTAGGAGATTAAGCAAATCTTGGATGTGCAAAATGAGAAACTTAGAGAGAAATATCTAGGGCTTCCTAGTGATGTGGGGAGAGCCAAGAAGGGATCCTTCAAGTATTTGAAAGATAGAATATGAAAGCAAGTCCAGGGCTGGATGGAGAAAGCACTCTCTGTGGGAGGCAAAGAAGTGCTTATCAAGTTTATGGCCCAAGCAATTCCAACCTATTCAATGTCATGTTTTAAACTTCCCCGAGGGTTATGTCATATCAATGGCCTTCTGCGCAAGTTTTGTTGGGGATCAAAGAAGGGCGAGAGGAAAACAGCACGGGTCTCGTGGGAAGTGATGACCCAACCCAAGTTCATGGGAGGTATGGGGTTCCGGGATATCGAACTTTTCAACTTGGTGCTCCTTGCCCGTCAAGCATGGCGCCTCCTACAGCAACCTACTTCTGTGAGTGCACGTATCCTTAAGGCGGTCTATTATCCTACGAGCTCTATTCTTGATGCTGAGGTTGGTAATTACCCTTCACAGGTGTGGAGGTCCATCATGGAAGGATTGGTAACAGGGAGGACACCCATATATGGCAAGATAATTGGATCCACAGGATCACAAGTTGAGACCGATCTGTGCTCAGTCAGCAAACGCGCCTCTCAAAGTCGCATATTTGATTGACCATACTACAGCGACCTGGGATGCTGCAAAGCTGGATGAACACCACCTTGCGGATAAGGCAGAAATCTTGAATATCCCTCTCAACTTGAGACTACAGGAGGACTTTTGGGCTTGGCATTATGAAAAGAATGGGCTATTTTCTGTGTGGTCGGCTTACCGAGTTTTATCAGCAACTAAAAAGTAGCGCACGGACTGGTTGGAGCATGTATCTGGGCATTCTCGCATTGATGCCGATCGGAAATCTTGGGCAAAGGTATGGGGAATGCAACTTCCTCCAAAGATTAGAGTGTTTGCATGGTTTTGGCTCAGATATCTCTTCCTACCGGCGAAGTAAGGAACCACCACAAGATGGAGGATACGACTGTGTGTGCTTTATGCCACTCAGATCTCGACTCCTGTCGACATTCTTTGTTTGACTACAAGATGTCCCGATGCGTGTGGGTGTTAGCGGATAAAGAGCTAACGGAGGTCATTGTTTCAAACAGAACAGATGATGCGAAGTTTTGGATGTTCTGGTTAGTTGACACACTTCCGTGGGCAGATCTCACTCGAGTAATCATTACTACATGGGCAATTCGGTGGGCACGGCGACATGCTATCCATGATGATCAATACCAGAGTCCGATGAGCACATCCTGCTTCATTAAGGAATTCCTGGAGGACCTGGAACAGATCCCACCTCGCTCACCAACAAATTCTAAGGGCATGCATGTACGTACTAGAGACTTGCATGTTACCTACAGGGACACGCATGCAAGAGCAGTTCCTCCGCGTGCGACATGGATCCCTCCGCTTGAGTATGATGTGAAGATTAATGTTGATGGCGGCCTTTCGAGGAATGGAGCTAGGGGAGCGGCCGCGGCTGTGTGCCGGGACAAGTCTGGGAATTACCTTGGTGCTTCTGTCACTGTCTTCGATGGGCTGGCCAGCATCGCTTGAAGCTCAGGCATGCAGCGAAGCAATGTCCCTTGCCTTGGATCTTCACCTCTCGTCCTTCTGTATTGCGACTGACTGCGCATAAGTGGTTACAAACATTGCCAGTGTAGCTTCATGCCGCTACGCATTGATCATCTGGGAGATAAACTTTCGTCGTGGGGCTTTTGAGTCAGTCAACATTATACATGAGAAGTGGGAGCACAACAGAGAAGCTCATTCCCTGGCCGAAGCAGCTTCCTCTCTTCCATCTCGGCGCCATGTGTGGCTTTCAATTTTGCCCGATATAATCTGTATTCCCATGAACCTTCCTACTTAATAAAGGTTACAGATTTCTCAAAAAGAAACATCTGCCTCGACGAGGGCTCAACCCCGCATGAGGGAATGCACAGTGGTGCTATCTTAGAAGTGCCACGTAGGATAAATGATGAGGTGAAGGAGGGAGAACTCATAAGAAAAGGTTTTTCTTCTCTTATTTAAGAGAAGACGAGTCTCACCATGTTTTTAGGAATAACTAGTTATTGAAGATAAGGCTAACAGATGACCCATTGTAGGCATTTTTTTGTCATCTCTAAATTACATGCAAGACTTAAGATAAGACTATCTTATCAACCATTGTACATGCCCTGACGCGTCAAACAACACCCTACCATTTCTCCCTCAAAAAAAGAAAAAAAAACACCCTACCATTTCAGCATGGGATCCAGTGTTGGGAAATGTAGCATGCAATTTCAAAAAAAATCCTAAGCTCACGCAACATCTATCTAGGAGATGAGCAACGAGAGGGGGAGAGTGTGTCCACGTACCCTCGTAGACCGAAAGCGAAAGTATTAACTTAACGCGGTTAATGTAGTTGAACGTCTTCTCATATCAACCGGTCAAGTACCGAATGTACGGCAACTCCGAGTTCTGCACATGTTTAGCTCGATGACGTCCCTCGAACTCTTGATCCAGTAGAGGTACGAAGGAGATGAGTTCCGTCAGCACGACGGCATGTTGACGGTGATGGTGATGTGATCCGTGCAGGGCTTCGCCTAAGCACTATGACAATATGATCGGAGGAGTAAACGGTGAGGAGGGCACCGCACATGGCTAAGACAATTGATGTGCTTTGGGGTGCCCCCCTTCCCCCGTATATAAAGGAGGGAGAGGGGAGAGGGCCGGCTAGGGAGCCCCCCCAAGGGGGGAGTCCTAGTAGGACTCCCAGTCCAATTCGGACCCCCTTCCTTTCCGGAGAGGGAAAAGGGGGAAGGTGTAACGCCCCAGATCCGATGCGCCAGGTGTCTTCCAGTTATTCATCGTTGTTACCTTGTCATTTTCTTGCGTGTTGCATTTTGCCATGTCATCATCTGCATTTCATCTGCATGTTTTTCAAAACTTGCATCCGTTCGGGTTCCCCCGGTTCTCTCTGTTGTCCGTTCCGAGTCCAGACACACTCACACGCGCCCGCGGCACCTCTGAAATATTATTTTATAAGTGGCATAAAAAATCATTCTTGGAATGGGCCGAGATTTTCTGAGTGGCCTTGGTATATCACAGGTAGACAACCCGTCAAATTTCGTTCCATTTGGAGGTCGTTTGATGCCCCAACGGTTAACCGAGTTAACCGAAACCCCCTTTCTCCTTGCAGCCCAACACCCCTCCACACAGCCCACCTAGCCCATCAAACTCCCCTCTATGCTCTCCGCCGTTCGATCATGATCGTGTGGGCGAAAACCGCACCTCATTTGGACTCTCCTAGCTCCCTCTACCTATAAATAGGCCCTCTCCCTCGAAATTCCGGATCAAATCCACCCCTAACCCTAGTCCTCTTCATCCTCCCGCCGCCGGACATGTCCACACCAGCCTCCGGCCAATCAAGCGCCGCCACGTCGTCTCCCTAGCTTCCCTACCACAGTGGCCCGCCGAGCCCGTAGCGGGCCCGCGCAGGCCCATCCGCGCCCGGCGCCGCCGCCTGCGAGGCTCGTTCGCCCGAGCCCGCC
>NC_041383.1:398865269-398886297 GCF_002162155.2 Triticum dicoccoides | reverse complement strand
CGCCGGCGCCGTCGTCCTCCGCGCCCCCGCTAGCGCCGCCCCGCCGCCACATGAGCTCGCCAGCCTCTGCCAGAGCTCGCCGGAGCCACCCTCGCCGTCTCCGCCAGATCTGCCACCCCGTGCCTCCTCGTCGTCCCCGCCGGAGCTCGCCGGAGCTCTTCTCCGGCCGGATCCACCGAAGGGTGGATCAGATCCACCAGTGCACCGATCCAAACGCGCCTCCACCACCCCTGGATCCCTCCGTCCCGCTCCTCCCCGTCCCGTTTCGCGAGGGTATATTTCATTGTCCCAGATTTTCAACCTTATGTGCACATGTTTGCATGGTCATAACTTGATGCTCGTTGCTTCGTTTTGCGTGTATGATATGTTGAAATATTCATCTCAGAGTGCTCTTCATGATGGTCTAGTTTGCATTCATGTTAGGATTAATCTTGATGCCTTAATCTTTGTTGCCAAACTGCTAAATGATATAAGCTGCTGAAATCTGCTAGTTGTTAACTTCATATATGCATCTTGTGAGTGCCACAACTTTGTCTCTGTAGATGTTATGGTGATGATCTTGATATGCACATGTTATGCTCTTCATTCTCTACAGGTTGGTGTGCTTTGAATTCATGTTAGGGTGTGTCTTGACATATTAATCACTGTTGCAAAAGTGCATGTTGCTGTTAACTGCTGAAAACTGATGTAACTTGCTGATTTGTCATTTTTGTTGCATTTTATGTGTGCATCCTATGAGCATGATGTCTACATGTTTTAGGAGCATTTTTATGCCATTTTTAAAGGGGTGCAATCCGTGTATTTTTATATGCCCTTTAGTGAGTGCATCAAGCTTGTGAAGTGGGCTACTTGCTGTTAAGTTTCTGTCAAGTCTATTTCTGTCATATCATGTTGCCATGTTTGCTTGATGCTACCAATTAATCCATGCATATTCTGGAGATGCTTAGTTGACATATTTTGATGTGTATGTTATTCTCGATAATGCCATTCCATTTGATGCCCTATATATGTCCTATAGCATATGTTTTCATTGCCATGAACATGATTATATAATGTTCCATATTCATGTTAACTTCATAATGTTATGTTGTGAGCTTGATAGTAATTATTCTATCCTATTCTTGAGATGCTCCAATTACATGTTTTGAAGTATGCTATGAGTAATTTGTTCACATGACATGTTTGTTAATTTTTGATGTAATATGCCTCTGTTACATGCGTGCAAACATGCTATCATAATGTTGTTGTTTTACACTTGCTGAAACTGTTTCAACATTCAATCTTGTCTTGTTGATTCCTACTAATCCATGAGCCATATATATATGAGGCCATGATGTTATTTTCTCTATGTTATGTGTAATTTGATTCCATGCCCTTGGTTGCTATATAAACTTGATGTAGCTTGTTTCTTTCTTGCTCTCAAGTTGCCATCATATTAACTCTACTCATGTATATGCTCCTGTGCTATAAAATTGCTTTTTGTATTGATCATATTGGTTTAATCTTGATGCATATGAACCTGAACCTTAATAATATTTGAAGTGTGTTATCTGTAATTGAAGTCCATGTCATGTTTGTGCTCATAAGATTCCTGTAGCATGTTGTTTTGATGTTTGCAAAGTGCCTACTTGCTGTTTTGGGCAGATTGTTGTTATATCTTGATTGGAGTGTATGTGTTGCACCGTTGCTCCGTTTTAGGCATGCTCTATATGAAACTTGCTTAGAATTGCATGTAGTTTCATATTATCATGTTGCATCCTTGTTTTGAGGTGTTTTATTGATGTTTGAATGCATTTTGCATCAATGCCATGTTTAGCTTGTGTTGCTCATATCTTCTAGGTCGTAGCTCCGAATTAAATGAACTTTATATGTAACTTGAGTAGACTTTCGTGTAGATCATCTTGGCGCATATTAACTTGCTGTTTAACAACTTGAACATAATGTTTATTCAGATCTGGACTGATTTCAAAATTTGCATATGAGGACTTACCGGATTTGTTATATGTTGTTTCCGGCCTCATTTAAACTTGCTTTGATGTGTTATTCTTGTACTTCATGTCTTGCCATGAGTAGCATCATATAGCCTTTGTCATGCATCATGCTTGATTGTGCATCATGTCATGCTTATGTGTTGTGTGTTTACCATGTTGTTTGCTTCTTTCCAGTTGTGCTCCTTCTCGATAGTTCCTATTTCGTTGCAATAGTGAGGATTCGTTTGTCTACACTTGGTTAGTCTTCATCCGTTCGTCTTCTTCATGGACTCGTTCTTCTTCCTTGCAGGATTTCAGGCAAGATGACCGTCACCTTGGATCTCACTACTATCATTGCTATGCTAGTTGCTTCGTTCTATCGCTATGCTGCGCTACCTATCACTTGCTTATCAAGCCTCCCAAAATACCATGTCAGCCTCTAACCTTTTCACCCTTCCTAGCAAACTGTTGTTTGGCCATGTTACCGCTTTTGCTTAGCCCCTCTTCTAGCGTTGTTAATTGCAGGTGAAGTTGAAGATTGCTCCATGTTGGAACAGGATTATTTTGGGATATCACAATATCTCTTATTTAATTAATGAATCTATATACTTGGTAAAGGTTGGAAGGCTCGGCCTTATATCTAGTGTTTTGCTCCACTCTTCCCGCCCTAGTTTCCATCATACCAGTGTTATGTTCCTTGATTTTGCGTCCCTAACACGGTGTGGGTTTATGGGCCCCTCTTGACAGTTCGCTTTGAATAAAACTCTTCTAGCAAGGCCCAACATTGGTTTTAACATTTGCCATAATAATACTTAAATTAAATAATAAATTTGCATAAGGCGTCATGAACCCGAGGATTTTTCTACATAGCAGGGGGGCCAGCGCTGATGGTGTTGGTCCCAAACGGGCAGACTGTAGGGCCACCACAGGGCAACCCAAGGATCTGGTTTTACTCGTAGGCTGACCTATTCGGATGTGGCCTGAGACGAGATACGCGCGCCTACTATCAGGGTGTCGGCACGCCGGGAGGTCTTGCTGGACTTGTTTTACCATTGTTGAAATGTCTTGTGCACCGGGACCCCGAGTCTGATCGGATGTCCCGCGATGGAGGATTGTTTCCGTGGATCGTGAGCTTATAATGGGCTAGGTTGGGACACCCTTGCAGGGTTTAAACTTTCGAAAGCCGTGCCCGCGGTTATGTGGCAGATGGGAATTTTTAATGTCTGGTTGTAGAGAACTTGACACCAGATTCAAATTAAAATACACCAACCATGTGCGTAACCGTGATGGTCTCTTTTCGGGTGAGTTCGAGAAGAGAGCACGGTGGGGTTATGTTTGAACGTAAGTAGTTCAGGATCACTTCTTGATCATTACTAGTTTGCGACCGTTTGCGTAGCTTCTCATCTTATTCTTGTACTCGTAAGTTAGCCACCATATCGTGCTTAGTCGCTTGCTGCAGCCTCACCACTTATCCATTCCATACCCATTAAGCTTTGCTAGTCTTGATACCCATGGTAATGGGATTGCTGAGTCCTCGTGGCTCATAGATTACTACAACAACAGTTGCAGGTACAGGTAATGCGATGATCATGACGCGAGAGCGATGCTTGCTTGCTTTGAGTTCTTCTTCTGCTTCTTCTTCGATCAGGGGATAGGTTCCAGGCCGGCAGCCTGGGCTAGCAGGGTGAATGTCGTTGAGTTTTTGTTTGCGTTTCATCCGTAGTCAGATGTTGCTCTTATGTATGATGTTGTTGTATTCATGTGTCATTGTATGCCTTTTGTATGTATCCCCAACTATTATGTAATGGTACGATGTAATGATATCCACCTTGCAAAAGCGTCTCCAATATGCGCTTCTATCCTTGGTGGGACCTTCGAGTTCCTTTAGGATAGGGTCGCATATTGGACATGACAGAAGGGAGAGAGAAAGGGACAACGAAAAGGGGGGCGCCCCATCCCCAAGTCCAATTTGGACTCCCATGGGGGGGGCCACCTCCTGTGGCCTGCCTCCTCCTCTCCCCTATGGTCCAATAAGGCCCATTACTTCCTCGGGGGGGTCCGGTAACCCCTCGGTACTCCAAAAAATACCCGAACCATTCCGGTGTCCGAATATAACCTTCCAATATGTCAATCTTTACATCTCGACCTTTTTGAGACTCCTCATCATGTTCGTGATCTCATCCAGGACTCCAAACAACCTACGGTCACCAAAACACATAACTCATATAATACATATTGTCACCAAACGTTAAGCATGCGGACCCTACGGGTTCGAGAACTATGTAGACATGACCGAGACACCTCTCTAGTCAACAACCAATAGCGGAACCTGGATGCTCATATTGATTCCCACATTTTCTATGAAGATCTTTATCGGTCGAACCGCAGTGTCAACATACGTTATTCCCTTCGTCATCGGTATGTTACTTGCCTGAGATTCGATCGTCGGTATCTTCATACCTAGTTCAACCTCGTTACCGATAAGTCTCTTTACTCGTTTCGTAATGCATCGTCTCGCAACTAACTCATTAGTCACATTGCTTGCAAGGCTTCATATGATGTGCATTACCGAGAGGCCCAGAGATACCTCTCTGATACTCGGAGTGACAAATCCTAATCTCGATCTATGCCAACCCAGCAAACACCTTCGGAGATACCTGTAGAGCATCTTTATAATCATCCAGTTACGTTGTGACGTTTGATAACACACAAGGTATTCCTCTGGTGTCCGGGAGTTGCATAATCTCATAGTCGGAGGAATATGTATTTGACATGAAGAAAGCAGTAGCAATAAAACTGAATGATCATTATGCTAAGCTAACGGAGTAGTATTGTCCATCACATCATTCCACTAATGATGTGATCCCGTTTATCAAATGACAACTCATGTCCATGGCTAGGAAACTAAACCATCTTTGATCAATGAGCTAGTCTAGTAGAGGCATACTAGGGACACGGTGTTTTGTCAATGTATTCACACATGTATCAAGTTTCCGGTTAATACAATTCTAGCATGAATAATAGACATTTATCATGAATAAGGAAATATAAGATAACAACTTTATTATTGCCTCTAGGGCATATTTCCTTCAGTCTCCCACTTGCACTAGAGTAAATAATCTAGTTCACATCATCATGTGATTTAACACCAATAGTTCACATCTTTATGTGATTAGTTCACATCGTCATGTGACTAACACCCAAAGGGTTTACTAGAGTCAATAATCTAGTTCACATCGCTATGTGATTAACACCCAAAGAGTACTAAGGTGTGATCATGTTTTTCTTGTGAGAGAATTTTAGTCAACGGGTCTGCCACATTCAGAGCCGTATGTATTTTGCAAATTTTCTATGTCTACAATGCTCTGCATGGAGCTACTCTAGCTAAGTGCTCCCACTTTCAATATGTATCCAGATTGAGACTCAGAGTCATCCGGATTGGTGTCAAAGCTTGCATCGACGTAACTCTTTACGACGAACTCTTTATCACCTCCATAACCGAGAAATATTTCCTTGGTCCTCTTAGGTAACTAAGGATAAATTTGACCGCTATCCAGTGATCCACTCCTGGATCACTATCGTACCTCCTTGCCAAACTCATGGCAAGGTACACAATAGGTCTGGTACATAACATAGCATACTTTGTAGAACCTATGGCTGAGGCATAGGGAATGACTTCTATTCTCTTTCTATTTCTGTCGTGGTCGGGTTTTGAGTCTTACTCAACTTCACACCTTGCAACACAGACAAGAACCCTTTCTTTAACTGATCTATTTTGAACTTCTTCAAAATTTTGCCAAGGTATATACTTTGTGAAAGTCCTATTAAGCGTCTCAGTCTATTAGATCTTGATGCCCAATATATAAGCAGCTTCACCGAAGTCTTTCATTGAAAAACTCTTATTCAAGTATCCTTTTATGCTATCCAGAAATTCTATATCATTTTTAATCCACAATATGTCATCCACATATAATATTAGAAATTCTACAGAGCTCCCAATCACTTTATTGTAAATACAGGCTTCTCCAAAAGTCTGTATAAAACCATATGCTTTGATCACCTCATCAAAGCGTATATTCCAACTCTGAGATGCTTGCACCAGTCCATAAATGGATCGTTGGAGCTTGCACACTTTTTTAGCACCTTTAGGATCGACAAAACCTTCTGGTTGCATGATATACAACTCTTCTTTAAGAAATCCATTAAGGAATGCAGTTTTGACATCCATTTGCCAGACTTCATAATCATAAAATCCGGTGATTGCTAACATGATTCGGACAGACTTAAGCATCGCTACTGGTGAGGAAGTCTCATCATAGTCAACTCCTTGAACTTGTCAAAAACCTTTTGCGACAAGTCGAGCTTTATGGACAGTAATATTACCATCAGCGTCAGTCTTCTTCTTGAAGATCCATTTATTCTCTATGGGTCGCCGATCATCGGGCAGATCCACCAAAGTCCACACTTTGTTCTCATACATGGATCCTATCTCAGATTTCATGGCCTCAAGCCATTTATCGGAATCTGGGCTCATCGTAGCTTCTTCATAATTCGTAGGTTCGTCATGGTCAAGTAACATGACCTCCAGACCAGGATTACTGTACCACTCTGGTGCAGATCGTGCTCTATTTGACCTATGAGGTTTTGTAGCAACTTGATCTGAAGTTTCATGATCTCTATCATTTTATTTTTCTCCAGTTGGTGTAGGCATCATGGGAACAGATTTCTCAGATGAGCTACCTTCCAAATTGAGAGCAGGTACAATTACCTCATCAAGTTTTACTTTCCTCCCACTCACTTCTTTCGAGAGAAACTCCTTCTCTAGAAAGGTTTCGTTCTTAGCAACAAAGATTTTGCCTTTGGACTTGTGGTAGAAGGTGTACCCAATTGTTTCCTTAGGGTATCCTATAAAGACGCACTTCTCTGATTTGGGTTCGACCTTATTGAGCTGAAGCCTTTTGACATAAACATCGCATCCCCAAAATTTAAGAAACGACAGCTTAGGTTTCTTGCTAAACCACAGTTCATACAGTATCGTCTCAACGGATTTAGATGGTGCCCTATTTAAAGTGAATGCAGCTGTCTCTAATACATAACCCCAAAACGATAGTGGTAAATCGGTAAGAGACATCATAGATCGCACCATATCTAATAAAGTACAATTACGATGTTCGGACACACCATTACGTTGTGGTGTTCCAGGTGGCGTGAGTTGTGAAACTATTCCACGTTGTTTTAAATGAAGGCCAAACTCGTAACTCAAATATTCGCCTCCACATCATATTGTAGAAACTTTATTTTCTTGTTATGATGATCATCTACTTCACTCTGAAATTCTTTGAACATTTCAAATGCTTTAGATTTGTGTTTCATTAAGTAGATATACCCATATCTGCTTAAATCATCTGTGAAGGTAAGAAAATAATTATAGCCGCCGCGTGCCTCAATACTCATCGGACCGCATACATCGGTGTGTATTATTTCTATAAGTCATTGGCTCGCTCCATTGTTCCAGAGAACGGAGTTTTAGTCATCTTGCCCATGAGGCATGGTTCGCAAGTATCAAATTATTCATAATCAAGTGATTCCAAAAGCCCATCTGCATGGAGTTTCTTCATGCACTTTACACCAATATGACCTAAACGGCAGTGCCACAAATATGTTGCACTATCATTATCAACTTTGCATCTTTTTGCATCACTATTATGTATATGTGTATCACTATGATCGAGATTCAACAAACCATTTACTGGGTGTATGACCATAGAAGGTTTTATTCATGTAAACAGAATAACAATTATTCTCTTACATAAATGAACCATATCGCAATAAACATGATCCAATCATATTCATGCTCAACGCAAACACCAAATAACATTTTTTTAGGTCCAACACTAATCCCGAAGGTAGAGTGAGTGTGTGATGGTGATCTTATCAACCTTGGAACGACTTCCAACATACATCGTCACTTCACCCTCAACTAGTCTCTATTTATTCTGCAACTCCTGTTTCTAGTTACTAATTTAGCAACCAAACAGGTATCAAATACCCAGGGGCCACTACGAGCACTAGTAAGGTACACTTCAATAACATGTATATCAAATATACCTTTATTTACTTTGCCATCCTTCTTGTCCGCCAAATATTTGGGGTAGTTCCGCTTCCAGTGACCATTTCCCTTGAAGTAGAAGCACTCAGTTTCAGGCTTAGGTCCAGCTTTGGGCTTCTTCACGAGAGTGACAACTTGCTTGCCATTCTTCTTGAAGTTCCCTTTCTTTCCCTTTGCCCTTTTATTGAAACTAATGGTCTTGTTTAATCATCAACACTTGATGCTTTTTCTTGATTTCTACCTTCATCGATTTCGGCATCACGAAGAGCTCAGGAATTGTTTTCGTTATCCCTTGCATATTATAGTTCATCACAAAGTTCCAGTAACTTGGTGATAGTGACTAGAGAACTTTGTCAATCACTATCTTATCTGGAAGATTAACTCCCACTTGATTCAAGCGATTGTAGTACTCAGACATTCTGAGCACATGCTCGCTGGTTGAGCTATTCTCCTCCATCTTGTAGGCGAACTACTTGTCAGAGGTCTCATACCTCTCGACACGGGCATGAGCCTGAAATACCAATTTCAGCTCTTGGAACATCTCATATGCTCCGTGGCGTTCAAAACATTTTTGAAATCCTGGTTCTAAGTCGTAAAGCATGGTGCACTAAACTATCAAGTAGTCATCATATCGAGCTTGCCAAACATTCATAACGCATGCATCTGCTCCTGCAATAGGTTTGTCACCTAGTGGTGCATCAAGGACATTATTCTTCTGTGCAGCAATGAGGATAATCCTCAGATCATGGACCCAGTCCGCATTATTGCTACTATCATCTATCAACTTAGTTTTATCTAGGAACATATCAAAAAACATAAGGGAGCTACAACGAGAGCTATTGATCTACCACATAATTTACAAATACTATCAGGACTAAGTTCATGATAAATTAAAGTTCAATTAATCATATTACTTAAGAACTCCCACTTAGATTGACATCCCTCAAGTCATCTAAATGATATGTCATCCAAATCAACTAGACCATGTCCGATCATCACGTGAGATGGAGTAGTCATCAATGGTGAACATCTCTATGTTGATCATATCTACTATATGATTCACGTTCGACCTTTCGGTCTCCAGTGTTCCGAGGCCATGTCTGTACATGCTAGGCTCGTCAAGTTTAACCCGAGTATTCCGCATGTGCAAAACTGGCTTGCAACCGTTGTATTTGAACATAGAGCTTATCACACCCGATCATCACGTGGTGTCTCAGCACGAAGAACTTTCGCAACGGTGCATACTCAGGGAGAACACTTATACCTTGAAATTTAGTAAGGGGTTATCTTATAATGCTACCATCGTACTAAGCAGAATAAGGTGCATAAAGATAAACATCACATGTAATCAAAATATGTGACATGATATGGCCATCATCATCTTGTGCTTTTGATCTCCATCACCAAAGCAACGTCATGATCTCCATCGTCACTGGCTTGACACCTTGATCTCCATCGTAGCGTCATGGTCGTCTTGCCAACTATTGCTTCTACGACTATCGCTACCGCTTAGTGATAAGGTAAAGCAATTGCATGGCGTTTGTATTTCATACAATAAAGCGACAACCATAAGGCTCCTGCCAGTTGCCGATAACTTTTACAAAACATGATCATCTCATACAACAACGTATACCACATCATGTCTTGACCATATCACATCACAACATGCCCTGCAAAAACAAGTTAGATGTCCTCTACTTTTTTGTTGCAAGTTTTACGTGGCTGTTATGGGCTTCTAGAAAGAACCATACTTACCTATGGCACAAAAACCACAATGGTGATTTTTCAAGTTTGCTGTTTTAACCTTCACAAGGACCGGCCGCAGTCAAATTCGATTCAACTAAAGTTTGAGAAATAGACACCTGTCATCCACCTTTATGCAAAATTAGTTGCAAGTTTGTCGGTGGAACCGGTCTCATGAACGTGGTCATGTAAGGTTGGTCCGGGCTGCTTCATCCAACAATACCGCCGAATCAAATTAAGACATTGGTGTTAAGCAGTATGACGATCACCACCCAAAACTCTTTGTGTTCTACTCGTGCATATCATCTACGCATAGACCTAGCTCGGATTCCACTGTTGGGAAACGTAGCATGCAATTTCAAAAAAATTCCTACGCTCACGCAAGATCTATCTAGGAGATGCATAGCAACGAGAGGGGAGAGTGTGTCCACGTACCCTTGTAGACCGAAAGCAGAAGTGTTAACTTAACGCGGTTGATATAGTCGAACGTCTTCTCGAATCAACCGATCAAGTACCAAATGTACGGCACCTCCAAGTTCTGCACACATTCAGCTTGATGACATCCCTCGAACTCTTGATCCAGTAGACGTACGAAGGAGATGAGTTCCGTCAGCACGACGGTGTGGTGACGGTGATGGTGATGTGATCCGCGCAGGGCTTCGCCTAATCACTATGACAATATGACCGGAGGAGTAAACGGTGGAGGGGGGCAACACACTCGGCTAAGACAATTGATGTGCTTTGGGGTGCCCCTGCCCCCGTATATAAAGGAGGGAGAGGGGAGAGTGCCGGCCAGGGCGCCCCAAAGGGGGGAGTCCCACTAGGACTCCCAGTCCAATTCGGACCCCCTTCCTTTCCGGAGGGGGAAAAGGGGGAAGGGAGAGAGAGGGAGAAGGAAAATGGGGGCCACGCCCCCTCCCCTAGTACAATTCGAACTCCCATGGGGGGCGCCACCTCATGTGGCCTGCCTCCTCCTCTCCCCTATGGCCCAATAAGGCCCATTACTTCCCGGGGGGTTCCGGTAACCCCTCGGTACTCCAAAAAATACCCGAAACATTCCGATGTCGGAATATAACCTTCCAATATATCAATCTTTACCTCTCGGCCATTTTGAGACTCCTCGTCATGTTCGTGATCTCATCCAGGACTCCGAACAACCTTCGGTCACCAAAACACATAACTCATATAATACATATCGTCATCGAACGTTAAGCATGCGGACCCTACGTGTTCGAGAACTATGTAGACATGACCGAGACACCTCTCCAGTCAATAACCAATAGCGGAACCTGGATGCTCATATTGGTTCCCACATATTCTACGAAGATCTTTATCGGTTGAACCGCAATGTCAACATATGTTATTCCCTTTGTCATCGGTATGTTACTTGCCCGAGATTCGATCATCGGTACCTTCATACCTAGTTCAATCTCGTTATAAGTCTCTTTACTCGTTCCGTAATGCATCATCCCGCAACTAACTCATTAGTCACATTGCTTGCAAGGCTTCATATGATGTGCATTACCGAGAGGGCCCAGAGATACCTCTCCGATACTCGGAGTGATAAATCCTAATCTCGATCTATGCCAACCCAACAAACACCTTCAGAGATACCTGTAGAGCAACTTTATAGTCACCCAGTTATGTTGTGACGTTTGATAGCACATAAGGTATTCATCCGATGTCCGGGAGTTGCATAATCTCATAGTCGGAGGAATATGCATTTGACATGAACAAAGCAGTAGCAATAAAACTGAATGATCATTATGCTAAGCTAACGGATGGGTCTTGTCCATCACATCATTCCACTAATGATGTGATCCCGTTTATCAAACGAAAACTCATGTCCATGGCTAGGAAACTAAACAATCTTTGATCAACGAGCTAGTCTAGTAGAGGCATGCTAGGGACACAGTGTGTTTTCTATGTATTCACACATGTATCAAGTTTCCGGTTAATACAATTCTAGCATGAATAATAGATATTTATCATGAATAAGGAAATATAAATAATAACTTTATTATTGCCTCTAGGGCATATTTCCTTCATCCAGTGGATCACCGGTGCGACACGATCACCCTTCACCTCTCTCTCCTTGGTGACACTAAACTATCGCAACGTTCCCCCACACCAACTAGGAATTTGTGGGCAAGCATCAATGTGGGAGGGCTCACATGCAGTTCGCTTGTGTCGGACCTCCTCCTCCCTCAGTTCTTCTCTCGAGGATTTTGTGGCTACCGGCCAATTTTTTATGATAAATAGCGCCGCTTGGAGGGGTGTCAGCGCTTATTTTGGCGTGGGGGCGCCAGTTCCTAGTCGTGCCCCCAACTTCGGGCCCCCCAGTAGGCGATTTTCAGGTAGAGGGGCGGTGTCGACAGCAACGTGGTGGCGAAGGGAAAAGTGACAGTCCATCGCGCGGGAGGGCGAATCTAGGGATGGCTCACTGATGTCTACTACGCAACCTTCTTCTTTAGACGTTGTTGGGCCTCCAAGTGCAGAGGTTTGTAGGACAGTAGCAAATTTCCCTCAGGTGGATGGCCTAAGGTTTATCAATCTGTGGGAGGCGTAGGATGAAGATGGTCTCTCTCAAACAACCCTACAACCAAATAATAAAGAGTCTCTTGTGTCCCCAACACACCCAATACAATGGTAAATTGTATAGGTGCACTAGTACGGCGAAGAGATGGTGATACAAGTGCAATATGGATGGTAGATATAGGTTTTTGTAATCTAAAAATATAAAAACAGCAAGGTAACTAATGATAAAAGTGAGCAAAAATGGTATTGCAATGCTTCCAAACAAGGCCTAGGGTTCATACTTTCACTAGTGCAAGTTCTCTCAACAATAATAACATAATTAGATCATATAACAATCCCTCACATGCAACAAAGAGTCACTCCAAAGTCACTAATAGCGGAGAACAAACAAAGAGATTATTATAGGGTACGAAACCACCTCAAAGTTATTCTTTCCGATCAATCCATTGGGCTATTCCTATAAGTGTCACAAACAATCCTAGAGTTCGTAGTAAAATAACACCTTAAGACACAAATCAACCAAAACCCTAATGTCACCTAGATACACCAATGTCACCTCAAGTATCCGCAGGTATGATTATATGATATGCATCACAAAATCTCAGATTCATGTATTCAACCAACACAAAGAAATTCAAAGAGTGCCCCAAAGTTTCTACCGAAGAGTCAAGACGAAAACATGTGCCAACTCCTATGCATAGATTCCCAAGGTCACGAAACCTGCAAGTTGATCACCAAAACATACATCAAGTGAATCAGTAGAATACCCCATTGTCACCACGGGTATCCCACACAAGACATACATCAAGTGTTCTCAAATCCTTAAAGACTCAATCCGATAAGATAACTTCAAAGGGAAAACTCAATCCATTACAAGAGATAGAGGGGAGAAACATCATAAGATCCAACTACAATAGCAAAGCTTGCGGTACATCAAGATCATGCCAAATCAAGAACACGAGAGAGAGAGAGAGAGAGAGAGAGAGAGAGAGAGAGATCAAACACATAGCTACTGGTACATACCCTCAGCCCCGAGGGTGAACTACTCCCTCCTCATCATGGAGAGCACCGAGAGATGAAGATGGCCACCGGTGATGGATCCCCCCTCCGGCAGGGTGCCGAAACAGGGTCCCGATTGGTTTTTGGTGGCTACAGAGGCTTGTAGCGGTGGAACTCCCACTCTAGGTTTCTCTTCAGGGGTTTCTATATGTATAGGAATTTTTGGCGTTGGTCTCACGTCAGGGGGGTCTCCGAGCCATCCACGAGATAGGGGGGTGCGCCCAGGGGGTAGGGCACGCCCTCCACCCTCGTGGATGGCTCGTGGCTCTTCTGGCCCAACTCTTTTACTTCGGGGGCTTCTTTTGGTCCATAAAAAATTATCAAAAATTGGCACGTCAATTGGACTCCGTTTGGTATTCCTTTTCTGTAAAACTCAAAAACAAGGAAAAAACAGAAACTGGCACTGGGCTCTAGGTTAATAGGTTAGTCCCAAAAATCATATAAAATAGCATATAAGTGCATATAAAACATCTAACATGGGTAATATAATAGCATGGAACAACAAAAATTATAGATACGTTGGAGACGTATCAAGCATCCCCAAGCTTAATTCATGCTCGTCCTCGAATAGGTAAATGATAAAAACAGAATTTTTGATGTGGAATACTACCTAACATATTTATCAATGTAATCTTCTCTACTGTGGCAAGAATATTCAGATCCATAAGATTCAAAACAAAAGTTTAATATTGACATAAAAACAATAATACTTCAAGCATACTAACAAGGCAATTATGTCTTCTCAAAATAACATGGCCAAAGAAAGCTTATCCCTACAAAATCATATAGTTTGGCTATGCTCCATCTTAGTCACACAAAATATTCAAATCATGCAAAACCCCAGTTTTAGCCAAGCAATTGTTTCATACTTTAGTATTCTCAAACTTTTTCAACTTTCACGCAATACATGAGTGTGAGCCATGAACATAGCACTATAGATGGAATAGAATGGTGGTTGTGGAGAAGACAAAAAATAGGAGATAGTCTCACATCAACTAGGCGTATCAATGGGCTATGGAGATTCCCATCGATAGATATCAATGTGAGTGAGTAGGGATTGCCATGCAACGGATGCACTAGAGCTATAAGTTTATGAAAGCTCAGAAAGAAACTAAGTGGGTGTGCATCCAACTTGCTTCCTCATGAAGACCTAGGGCATTTGAGGAAGCCCATCGTTGGAATATACAAGCCAAGTTCTATAATGAAAATTCCCACTAGTATATGAAAGTGACAACATAGGAGACTCTCTATCATGAAGATCATGGTGCTACTTTGAAGCACAAGTGTGGTAAAAGGATAGTAGCATTGCCCCTTCTCTCTTTTTCTCTCATTTTTTTATTGGCTTCTTTGGCCTCTTTTTTTTATTGGCTTCTTTGGCCTATTTTTTTTCATTGGCTTCTTTGGCCTTTTTTTTATTTCCTCACATGGGACAATGCTCTAATAATTATGATCATCACACTTCTATTTATTTACAACTCAAGGATTACAACTCGATACTTAGAACAAAATATGACTCTATATGAATGCCTCCGGTGGTGTACCGGGATGTGCAATGAATAAAGAGTGACATGTATGAAAGAATTATGAACGGTGGCTTTGCCACAAATACGATGTCAACTACATGATCATGCAAAGCAATATGACAATGATGAAGCGTGTCATAGTAAACGGAACAGTGGAAAGTTGCATGGAAATATATCTCGAAATGGCTATGGGAATGCCATAATAGATAGGTAGGGTGGCTGTTTTGAGGAAATTAAATGGTGGGTTTATGGTACCGGCGAAAGTTGTGCGTCACAAGAAAGGCTAGCAAAGGTGGAAGGGTGAGAGTGCGTATAATCCATGGACTCAACATTAGTCATAAAGAACTCACATACTTATTGCAAAAATCTATAAGTCATCAAAACTAAGCACTACACGCATGCTCCTAGGGGAAGGGTTGGTAGGAGTTAACCATCGCGCGATCCCGACATCCACACATAAGGATGACAATCAAAGAGATACCTCATGCTTCAAATTTGTTACACAACGGTTACCATATGTGCATGCTACGGGACTCACAAACCTCAACACAAGTACTTCTCAAATTCACAATTACACCACTAGCATGACTCTAATATCACCATCTTCATATCTCAAAACAATCATAAAGAATCAAACGTTTCATAGTATTCAATGCACTTTATATGAAAGTTTTTATTATATCCCTCTTGGATGCCCATCATATTAGGACTAAATTCATAACCAAAGCAAATTACCATGATGTTTAAGACTCTCAACATAATATAAGTGAAGCATGATAGTTCATCTATTTGTTCAAAATAAAACCACCGTCGTGCTCTAAAAGATATAAGTGAAGCACTAGAGCAAACGACAAACTACTCCAAAAGATATAAGTGAAGATCAATGAGTAGTCGAATAATTATGCAACTATGTGAAGACTCTCTAACATTTAAGAATTTCAGATCTTGGTATTTTATTCAAACAGCAAGAAAAACCCAATAAAATAAAATGACACTCCAAGCAAAACACATATCATGTGGTGAATAAAAATATAGCTCCAAGTAAAGTTACCGATGAATGAAGACAAAAGAGGGGATGCCATCCGGGCATCCCCAATCTTAGGCTCTTTTCACTCCTTATTCCATAGTCCATAATTGAATCTTTACCCAAAACTTGAAAACTTCACAACACAAAACTCAACAGAAAACTCGTAAGCTCCGTTAGTATAAGAAAATAAATCACCACTTTTGGTACTGTTGTGAACTCATTCTTTATTTATACTGGTTTAATATCTACTGTATTCCAACTTCTCTATGGTTTATACCCTCCGATACTACTCATAGATTCATTAAAATAAGCAAACAACACATAGAAAACAGAATCTGTCAAAAACAGAACAATCTGTAGTAATCCATAACTCTCGAATACTTCTGTAGCTCTAAAAATCCTACCAAATTAGGAAAACCTGGCAAATTTGTGTACCAATCCAGGGCAAACAGAATTAGATAAAATCACGTTTCTATGAATTATCAAAACTAATTTACTGAGCACAAAAGTTTCTGATTTTCAGCAGGATCAACACAACTATCACTGTAAGCTATCCTAAAGGCTTTACTTGGCACTTTATTGAAACAAAAGCTATAAAACATGATTAATACAGTAGCATAATCATGTGGATACACAAAAATAGTAAGGGTAAATATTGGGTTGTCTCCCAACAAGCGCTTTTCTTTAATGCCTTTTTAGCTAGGCATGATGATTTCAATGATACTCACATAGAAGATAAGAATTGAAACACAAAGAGAGCACCATGAAGAATATGACTATCACATTTAAGTCTAACCCACTTCCTATGCATAGGTATTTTGTGAGCAAACAACTTATGGGAACAATAATCAACTAGCATAGGAAAGCAAAACAAGCATAACTTCAAGATTTTCAACACATAGAGAGGAAACTTGATATTATTGCAACTCCTACAAGCATATATTCCTCCCTCATAATAATTTACAGGAGCATCATGAATGAATTCAACAATATAACCATCACATAAAGCATTATTTTCATGATCCCCAAGCATATAAATTTTATTACTCTCCACATAAGCAAAATTCTTCTCATTCGAAATAGTGGGAGTATCATAAGAAACTCGAATACTATAAATTGTTTCCACGTTAAAGAGTAATGTTCAGAAAAAGGGTAATCATAATCATGATAAGTTTTATAAATATAATCATCACTACTTTTTATAGCATAAGTATCATCACAATAATCATCATAAGTAGCAACTTTGTTCTCATCATAATCAATTGAAACCTCTTCCAAGATAGTGGAATCATTACTAAATAAAGTCATGACCTCTCCAAATCCACTTTTATAATTATCACAATAAGATTCAACACCCTCCAAAATAGTGGGATCATTACTTCCTAAAGTTGACACTCTTCCAAACCCACTTTCATCAATATAATCATCATAAATAGGAGGCATGCTATCATCATAATAAATTTGCTCATTCAAACTTGGGGGACTAAAAATATCATCTTCATCAAACATAGCATCCCCAAGCTTGTGGCTTTGCATATCATTAGCATCATGGATATTCAAGGAATTCATACTAACAACATTGAAATCATGCTCATCATTCAAATATTTAGTGCCAAACATTTTAATGCATTCTTCTTCTAACACTTTGGCACAATTTTCCTTTCCATCATTTTCACGAAAGACATTAAAAAGGTGAAGCATATGAGGCAACCTCAATTCCATTTTTTGTAATTTTCTTTTATAGACCAAACTAGTGATAAAACAAGAAACAAAAAGAATCAATTACAAGATCTAAAGATATACCTTCAAGCACTAACCTCCCGGGCAACGGCGCCAGAAAAGAGCTTGATGTCTACTAGGCAACCTTCTTCTTGTAAACGGTGTTGGGCCTCCAAGTGTAAAGGTTTCTAGGACAGTAGCAAATTTCCCACAAGTGGATGACCTAAGGTTTATCAATCCGTGGGAGGTGTATGATGAAGAAGGTCACTCTCAAACAACCCTACAACCAAATAACAAAGAGTCCCTTGTGTCCCCAACACACCCAATACAATGGTAAATTGTATAGGTGCACTAGTTCGGCGAAGAGATGGTGATACAAGTGCAATATGGATGGTACATATAGTTTTTTTGTAATATGAAAATATAAAAACAACAAGGTAACTAATGATAAAAGTGAGCAAAACGGTATTGCAATGCTTCCAAACAAGGCATAGGGTTCATACTTTCACTAGTGCAAGTTCTCTCAACAATAATAACATAATTAGATCATATAACAATCCCTCAACGTGCAACAAAGAGTCACTCCGAAGTCACTCATAACAGAGAACAAACGAAGAGATTATTATAGGGTACGAAACCACCTCAAAGTTATTCTTTCCGATCAATCCATTGGGCTATTCCTATAAGTGTCGCAAACAGCCCTAAAGTTCGTAGTAAAATAACACCTTAAGACACAAATCAACCAAAACCCTAATGTCACCTAGATACTCCAATGTCACCTTAAGTATCCGCGGGTATGATTATATAATATGCATCACACAATCTCAGATTCATCTATTCAACCAACACAAAGAACTTCAAAGAGTGCCCCAAAGTTTCTACCGAGTCAAGACGAAAATGTGTGCCAACCCCTATGCATAGATTCCCAAGGTCATGAAACCCGTAAGTTGATCACCAAAACATACGTCAAGTGAATCAATAGAATACCCCATTGTTACCACGGGTATCCCACGCAAGACATACATCAAGTATTCTCAAATCCTTAAAGACTCAATCCAATAAGATAACTTCAAAGGGAAAACTCAATCCATTACAAGAGATAGAGGGGAGAAACATCATAAGATCCAACTACGATAGCAAAGCTCGCGGTACATCAAGATCGTGCCAAATCAAGAACACGAGAGAGAGAGAGAGAGAGAGAGAGAGAGAGATCAAAAACATAGCTACTGTTACATACCCTCAGCCCCGAGGGTGAACTACTCCGTCCTCGTCATGGAGAGCGCTGGGATGATGAAGATGGCTATCGGTGATGGATCCCCCCTCCGGCAGGGTGTTGGAACAGGGTCTCGATTTGTTTTTGGTGGCTACAAAGGCTTGCGGCGGCGGAACTCCCGATCTAGGTTTCTTTTTAGGGGTTTCTGTATTTATAGGAATTTTTGGCGTCGGTCTCACGTCAGGGGGGTCTCCGAGTCATCCACGAGATAGGGGGCGTGCCTAGGGGATAGGGTGCGCCCTCCACCCTCGTGGATGGCTCGGGACTCTTCTGGCCCAACTCTTTTACTTTGGGGGCTTCTTTTGGTCCATAAAACATCATCAAAAAATGGCACGTCAATTGGACTCCGTTTGGTTCCTTTTCTGTAAAACTCAAAAACAAGGAAAGAAACAGAAACTGGCACTGGGCTCTAGGTTAATAGGTTAGTCCCAAAAATCATATAAAATAGCATATAAATGCATATAAAACATCTAAGATGGGTAATATAATAGCATGGAACAATCAAAAATTATAGATATCTTGGAGACGTATCACTCACCAATAGAGCTGACCCATGCACCTTTTCGCTTCCGCCGGCGCCCACCAGGCCCCCCCCCCTCCCCCCCCAGCACGCTGGGTTCGGCTTGGGTTCGCCAGATGAATTTTTAGCCCAATCCGGTGCAAATCGGGTCCCTGGGGCAGCTGGGAGGATTTTGCTTCGCCAGAGGAGAAAAAGGGCTCCTGAGAGAGAAAAGAAGAAGGGAAAAGGAGAGGCTGCGATGGGATCCATGGTGACTTTTGTTGACGTGGAGTGGACCAGGCGGACATCCGAACGACCCTATACCTCCGCTTGTTTGGTACCAGTTTGGCGGGATATGATTGTCCGGACAAAGACAAAGTTTATAGATATTTGATGTATCCCGTTGGATGACTAAACATATCCAGACCATGCGGCTTAAACATTTTTTTTGAGAGCATGCAAATTGTGTGCCTTAACTGGCAAAGAGTAAAATACAAAAAATACTGACAAACTACTACCACAACCAAACTAGAAGCAAACCCCACGGAGCATACGTGCAACACTTGTTGAGGGTAAAATACAACCCAACTCATATTTTTTCTAGACCACGCAAATTACGTAACTTAACCTTATAGAAGGCAGGGGATAAAATACAAAAAAGACTGGAAAGCTCCCACCACAGCCTTGCGAGAAGCAAACCCCACGAAGCAGACGGGTTCGATGTGCCAATCATCACCAAGAATAGTCTGCTAGTGATAGACTTTTCAAATGTCAGCTTTGTTTATTGCGGAGGGAAACCAATCTTATTGCTAATTGTTTAACAAAGCACTGCTTTGGTGTTAGTTTATCTGAATTTTGGGCTTCAATGCCCCTGACTTCATTCTTCCGCACATTGTAAATGATATGGCTATCATATGAGGAATACGATTATTTACATTTTAAACAAACAGAGCAGTATAGCGTTTGTTGGGAGTAAAATACAATGCGGTTCAGATATTTCGGAGCGGTTTGATGTACAACGTTCAAATTGCCCTAAGACTAGTCACAATGGGGAGTAACTTAGACTAGTAATACATATGTTACTACTCGATGTTACCACCTCTATAGTGTGGAGTAACATATGGGTGGTGTCATGTAACACTTCATTTATTAAGTTATAGATTCATCTTGTTTTGGTATGTGGGAAGTAACTACATATGTTATCACATGTCTCTCTTTCTTCATTAATTGCTTTCCACATCATATATTTTGTCTAGATATGTGTGATGTTACCACCTATGTTACTTCCATTATGGGTAGTCTAAGACTACTCACAGTGGGAGTAATATAGGTGGTAACATCACACATGTCTAGGCAAAACAGATGATATGGCGAGTAATTAATGAGGAAAAAGAGGCATATGGTAACATAGCTAGTTACTGTAACATCACACATACCAGGACAAGACGAGTTTACAACCTAATAAATAAAGTGTTGCATGACACCACACATATGTTACTCCCCACTATAGAGGTAGTAACATACACATGTTACTGGTCTAAGTTACTACCCATCGTAACTAGTCTAAG
>NC_041383.1:398852370-398864896 GCF_002162155.2 Triticum dicoccoides | reverse complement strand
CGGGGGAAAGGAAAAAAAGCCCAAAACTTTCCGCGCCAGATTCCCACCCCGTGGACCCGCCGAGTCAGCGACTGCATCGTCGTCCTCATCTCATCGCCTCGGCTCCCGCACGAATCAATGGCAAGGCTGTCGTCGGTCAGCCTTCCATTGATCACGGGCGACGCAATGAAGGTGAGCCGCCGCGCGTCCTGCCCCTTCCCGCCACGCGTCCACGCTGCTGCCGCCCACTCGCCGTTGTAAACGCCGCCCCCTCCTCGCCGCTGGCCGCACTCTTGCCTCGCCACAACCATCTCTCTCTCGTCGTCGCCCCTCTCTCCTTCGTCGTCGACCATCCTCTCTCCTTTAACCGTCTCAAGCCCAACCGACGAAGCGGCGGCCAACGACTTCGGCCGCCTCCATCTACACGAGCGGGAGGCACGCCTCCTCAACGAGGCCAACTACCCAGCGCCGCCCAACATGTGCGTGCCGGGCTCGTGGAGGCTCAACGTCGGCAGCATCCCCATGCCCCCGCCGCCCTTCGACCGCTGAACGTCGTGGCGAGATCGCGCGGATCCTGGCGACGCTGCCGGAGGAAGCGCGGCAGCAGCCGGAGTACGCCCCCGACAACCACGTTCTGTGGACGGCGTACTTGCAGCACCGCCATGCCGACCAGCTCGCGTCCACGAACGGCGCTCCGACGCCAAGGGGGTGCCACAACTCCAACGATCGCTGTCAGTGGTAGGGTGTCCTTGGGCGCACGCTCCACGCCGTCCTCAAGCACATCGAGGGCAACAACGCGCCAGCGTTGGAGTACCCGACGCCCTCTTTCTCGCGCCTGGCATGGCGTGCAGGACGACGGCGCCGGCACCACCTTCTACAAGCTCCTGAACATGTAGTAGGCTCGAGGCAGTGGCGGCGTAGTTTTTTTAGTTTTTTAATTATGTCTTTAAATTTGTACAAATATGAATGAAAACCGCCTGAATTTGATCCAAATTCATGTCATTTTCTTCAAAATTTAGCCAAATTTGTATTTTCAAAAAACGGCCGAATTTGTATTTCAAAAAACGGCGTCTGGGGCCAACTTGGGGCAGAAGTTGGGAACCCGACCGCCCCCACCGGCGAAAAAAGCACCGGCTAGCCCCCAGGAGCCGATATTTCGGTCCCTGGAGGCACCGAACGGCTGGAGATGCTCCAACACCAACACAACCACGGAGCACACAACGTTGCCAGATAGATGGTCAAGCCCAAACTAAACATAATAATTCAACCTCATGTGTATCTCCCGGAAAAGAAGGGTTAGGGGTAATGTGTCCCGAACCTAATAATTTAGGGGATTAAACACACTTATCTCCAGGATCCCCAACAACAGTGTGGTGCTCCATCAAAATAGACAAGAAAAGATTTCTGTATAGTCCATTTCTTGATCGTGTCAACTGGACTGGAACTGGGTAGTAAAAAATTATCACAACAAATGTGAAATGTACAGAAGCTGAGCCCTCTATAGATACGCTGTGGTATTGCACTAACAGCTAAAGCTATACATTACAAAAATTACCACAAATTGCATTCTCTCTGAATATATGCAGTGAAACTATCAATTATCACATTCTCGCAAGCCTCGAGCAGGAGGGGACAACAGCATGCTCATAATAGAGTGCTAGACTTTGATATTCTTTGTGCCTCCCCCAGGTTTTCAAGAAATCTGCAAAGTCATCGGTAACACCATCAAATCATGATTCCCTCTCATCTAAATCTAATTTAATGGAAACCAACTGCAAAAATTGTAATCCAAATATTGTGTTCCAAGTAAAAATAAAATAAGGAAATATCTAACACCAAATAGAGTTATCACACTATGAAGCACTGCAAGGAGACTGATGGTTAAACAGTACATACCTCTTAGAATTTAGAACCACTGAACCTCCAAGGAAGAAACGAACTCCAGGATTTGCTGCATTATAAAGGGCTACTGATCTTGCTTCCTCATAAGTTGTCCCACCAACAATGAATATCACAACATCTTGAGGCCTGTGGGGATGCCACCACTTCAATAAATTAGCCTGTTGCATTTTGAAAACTAAACAAAAGCTAAAGTGTACCCTATCAATGATTTAGCTTTATTTTGTAGGATGTGCTCAAGGACGGACTGTACACGTCCATCAATAAACCAAGTTAGTGAATTACAGAAAGTAGTTTCACAGACACTTAACATGGCACATGTTTGACCAACCTGCCCTGCTGGAAATGGTTGCCAACAAGTGGATAGTCAGCATCCCGTAATCGCCCCTTGACAATTCCCTCCATCGTTTGGAAGATCAGAGGCTGGTGTTGGGTGTATACGTTCTCAACGCCCTGCAACCAATAAGCGCATAAGGAGCAAGCTACGGAAATGTAACATAACTGTGGGGACAAACTTTTGTGTCGACCTTAAGTCCACGAGCCATGTTGCGAGCAATATTTAATAGGTCACGGTTCCCATACAAGTCGCCTGTTCTTTTGTCAACACCAGCCTGCTTAAGCAGGAATTGAACAAGCTGCATAGAGAAGTAGTAACGCAGATTAGACTTACCCAAACCTCCAATAAAAATACAACTGACTACTTCCATCTTTTGCCTGTAGTATAAATAACAAAACAAACAACTGATGAAGATCCCATTAATTATGTTTATTAAACATGAGTAAAAAGATAATTTATAGTATTCAAGCCTAATTAACATCATGTTTAATTCACTTCAAGGAATGCTGGGTAGTCTGGTTTACAGAAATTATATTTCCTAGAATCTGAAGAACCATGTGTACCATCGATTCTAGAGATCTGCTGTATAATGGAGTTCATACGGTGAAATGAAGATATAAAATGTAAGAACTTATCACTAAAACTGTTAAAGTATATATATGTGGATTGCCCAACCTTCTCCATCAGTTCGGACTTTTGGTTCTACTCAGTGCATGAAACTTAATATGGTATCAGAACTAAGAGATCTTGGGTTCAAAACATCAAGCCTCGGCTTTTGCAGTTTGAATATTCTGTCCATGCTAGGCCTTATCTAGCCACACATGAGAGAGGCTCCACCAGTGTCGCCCCTCCCGTAGCTGCTAACGCCTCCGCGGCCACCCTCCTGCCAGCTCCCCTCGCACCCTCCATCGCCGCCCTTCTCTGCTCCGACCTGGACCTCCGCCGAAGACTTTGGCCATGTTTGGGTAAAGCACATTAGGGGCCAGCCATCAGGTGAAGATTATTTGGTGCAAGATGGCTATCTCTTCAAGAATGATCGTCTGTGCATCCCAAGAAGTTCACTATGGGTGTGTTTGGTAGGATGCATGGAGGGTGCATGAGCTTAAAAGTTCCCTATCCAATCCACTTTTCACTATTTGGTAGGGTTTATGAGCTCTCCTCAGCTATGTCCAACTCATGCTAAAAAGGGCCCTCAACCATGCTCACTTGCGAACACCTAGATGGACGTTCACTACTCTCGCTCAGGGCTCCGAGAAAATCTCCCCATGACCCACCACGAGCTAGGGTTACCTCCCGAAACGGAAAATTCCCCCATGACCGCTGCCACTCTCTCGACTCTCTCTCCCTATCTCGCAACAATGGCGAACCAAAGCGCAATTGCCGGATCCCTGGTTGCCGCCCCGTGACCATCGCCGCCACCCCCATCCAAGCTCTCCCTCGCCGCCCCTGGTGGCTGCCTCCGTCCCAGGTCACCGCTGCCCTAGGTCGACGCCTCGTCTGCTCGCCGCCGTCCAAGCTCGCCGGCGATCCAGCCGTATGTGCTTGCTGTGTGCATACTAGCTCGAATTTCCGGCCATTGTGCAGAGCACAATTTTGTACAAAGTCGTAGGACACCATGGCACTATTACAGTAGTTTCATAGATGTGCTAATTTCAGAGATAAAGCACTGTCTAGTAAAGTAGTATGTATATGTATAAATTTCAGACATGGCAAACTTATTTTCGGATGTGCTAATACAATTGACCCTATGTTGTGTTATTCTATCCTTTTTGTAATGCCTATTATTAGTCAAGTGTTGAATATGTTTTTTTCATATTTACATGTAGTTGAAATATTGGTTGAATGTTGTATTGGCGCCAAGAACTCCATTTAATTGTGCACACAATTTTTCTTTATGATGTGTTTGTAACTATTGTGGTATCCTTACAACCTTAAGAGGAGGTAACCACATCTACCTCAGATACAGGCCACCAAACAGAGTCTCAGCCCAGCATGTCTAACCAGATGCAGGCTACCAAACAAAGTCTCAACTCAGCATGTCTCAGTACATACAGAGCTACCAAACATCAGCAGTTGCATGTACTCAGCATGTCTCAAAGGGGAACAGCCATGCTAGGATGAGAACAGCTACCAAACACACCCTATGTGACAAGCTGATCAGAAAGCTCCGTTTAAGTTATCTTAGTGGCCATGTTAGACGCGACAATACTATTAGCTAACCTGGAGGCTCGTTACTTTTGATCACAACTAAAAGGAGATGCTGGAGAGTTCGTCCAAAGGTGCCCCATATGTGAAACTTGCAAAGGCTAGGTCCAAAACACGTGGTTATACATGCCTTTGCATGTTCCTGCTGCTGCATGGGAGAACATCTCTATGGAGTATGGACTTCGTCTTGTGGTTTGCCAAGAACAGACGAGGAATTGATCTGTTTGTGGTGGCCAACAGATCTCTAAAATGGTTCATTTAATTCCATACCGCAATGCTCGTCATGTGGCAAAACTACTCTTCCGTGAAGTGTTCACAGTTCAGACTTCATGGTTTTCCAAGGTCAATCGTCTCAGATCGTGATAGAAAGTTTCTTGCTGCATATTGGCTCACTTGGTGGACGCATTCAACACTGAATTAAAATCTTCTAGTACTGTACATCCACAAACAGAAATGGTGCAGAAGTTTTTGGGTAATCTGGTCTGTTGCATATGTGCGGAAAGAAAGGAACAATGGGATTTTGCTTTATCTTTTGCTGAGTTCTCCAATAACTCCAAGCAGGAGTTATTTTCTCTTTAAAGTTCCAACACATGTGGTGGAACTGGTGAAGCTACCATCAAGGGGGGACTCAAAATCAGCATTGTACTTTGCTGATAACTACAATGGATTATTCAAAGAAATTTGCAGTGTTTTGGAAGCACAAAATCAGAAGTACAAACGGTTAGCTGGCTGCAAAAGGAGGATGAAATCCTCCTCCTATGAAGGTGATAAGATGATAGTACATCTCAGAAAAGAAAGGCTACCTTTAGGTGTTCAATGGGAAACTTGGACAAAGAAAGTATGGCCCATTCCTTATTTTAAAGAAGATAAATGATAATGCTTATGTGATATATCTTCCGAGCACATGGGTATACCCAAAACATTCAATGTTGAAGACTTGACTCTCTACCATCCAGAACAAGCACTCTATGAAGATAACTCAAGGCTAAGTTCCAAAGAACTATGGGATAATTGTAAGGAACAGTAGAGGAAAAAAAACAGAAATCAAATTGACTTCTACATATTTCTATTCCATTCTAGATAAGTTGGTCCTTCAGTCATATGTTGCTGTATTTGTTTTCTTAACCTTTAAGTAATACTCCCTTCGAGTAGAGTCTTCTATCTATGAGTAGAAGCTGAGATGTCTTGACCTTTAAGTAATATTTTCTAGAGTCTTCTAGCTATGAGTAGAAGCTGAGATGTGAAGGCTTCACAAAGCCTATACATAGAAGCCCTCACCTCTAGGTTTGTAACTCAAACTACGTACCAATTACACTTAAAAGAACTTTGTGTTCTTATCTTAAGATCTTAGATCTTGTATTCTAGGAGTTCTGGTATTGCACTTGCACTCATGCAGCCATATCGGCCTATCGCCTCTAGAGTGATATCGAGCACATCATGTTGAAGTAGTTCCTTCAACACTTTGTACCAGCAAGGTGGAGTTGCTCCTCCACAACCTTGTGTTGCTTCAACTTTGGTATTTAGAATTCAGAAAACAATCAATACCATATTGGCTGTAGCCAGAGCAAACAATGGATCAGCACTTTCAGTCCATTGGCCAGCAAGAAGGTACTCCCTCCGTCCCATAATATAAGATTTATTACAACCGAAATAACATCTTATATTATGGGACGGAGGGAGTAGTTAACAAGAAACAGAAGAAATGGTTCAATGATGTATTAAACTGCGATTCATTACGCTTTAAACAGTACAAATAAAAACTAACTTCCATTGAAGAACTAGAAAGACCATTAACTGAAAAAGAAATAAAGCAACATGTGCAAAGAAAAAAAGGAGAAATGTTTTACCACAAGAACTAGTACAGTTCACATACCCCCGACTTGTATTTAGCAGAGCGAGAAGCCAATTTGTTGAAAAGCTGCATCAACTGAACTGGACTCTCTTTTTCATACCGCAAAGCATAGAGCATTACAAGTCGCAAACGATCAATATCAGATACACTTTCATTGTTAAGTAAGGAAGTAACAGCCTGCAAAAAAGCAACTGGTCAATGATTGGCAAAAATAATCAACTGGTCAGTTTCTCTGTGGAGTAAACCCTACTCACATTAATTCAACTAGCATCAAACTGATCAGACAAATGAGCCTTCTCATACATAATGTATTTCTATCTTAATGAGCAAGTCAACAGATAGGTCAGCAGTTCCAAGAATAGGTATGGTTTGAACACTAGCTGATGGCAGTGGTCACAGCAACAGAAATGTAAATTTTCTTTTAAAGAAAAATCAACTCCTTAAGCTGCTTCTAAGGGGAGGCACAATTCGACTTACATGGCTATTGACTGGTCAAAGCAACAACAAGAGTAGAATGGTTTCAAAACGATATATAAATAGGGGGGCAAGAGGGGGGGGGGATTTTTTTCAATAGCAAAGCAATATTTGAGAATGTAAAAGTTAGCAGTCTTACATCACAAACGTAGTAGCAGCTTTACATTTGATAACTAGCTCTAAAATCAAGCTATACCAAGACCAAGTTACCCTGAAAGGCGTGAAATAGTTTCCGGGCATCAAATGAATACCTCGAAGGCTGCTGCTTGTCCACTTGCACATGCTAGCTCTTGTTCCGTCTGTGAAACTTGCATAAGCTTCCTTTCCTCCACCATTCTGCTCATCTCGCTCACCAAAGCAACATGCTTTGTCACATTTCCATGTGTCTTTCGATATTCAGGATAGTTGCTCACAAATTTTGCCATATCATCTACAACCATTAGCATATCAGGCATTCAGAGTTTAAAACAAAGCACAAAACACATATATATTTCAGACTATAAACCAACAAACCGTATTGTACAAAGTGACATTGGCATAATGTTCGAGAACTAGAGATATATTGTCACATCCAAGATTTCGAAGGTAGTACTCGTGCTGGATTTCAGGGCGAGGGCGAGGTTACTTGGGCTTCTGGACGGCTGTGGTGGCGAACTCTGGCAACCTGGGTTGCTGCTGTACATGGAGCCTAATCTTCTTTAAGCTACAGCCTACGCCACTTTATATATAAGTGATGCATTGCATAATAGAAACATAGCCTAAACTGACACGGACTACTAGTTACTAATCAGGTGCTTTCTCCCAATATGGTAAGAACAAACAACTAGTAAGGTGCTTCTCCTGACCTAGCTTAATGCGAACAGATCCCATAGGGTGGAGATCAGGGTGGCTGCCCTCCAGGCACCTTGCAGCAGCGCACATATGTGCGGCCCCACATGACAGATATCTTCTTCCTGATCCCCTTTTATGACCCACAGCCTATTACAGTTATTTGCATTCCACTACCCACCCCCCAAAAAATTTCATAGCATGTTGGATTGTTAGTTATGGGCTTATGGGCCATCTATTCAACAAGCGCTAAGATTTTGTTCAACTGCAGCTACTAAAAGAGGATAGTTTTTTATGAAAATATTCATGTTTTAAAATATAAACTGACACCATAACATAGTAAGGAGAGGACAGGAACACAATAAGTTCAACACTTAAATCATTAGATGCACTTGTCCATAAAAGTACCAATAACAAATAACTAATATGATAGTAAGGATATTATAGCAAGATTAATTATTCAAAGAAATCAAACTAGTTGAGGATAAGAAGACAATATTTAAGTATAAGGTGTGAAATTACAAATGAAATGAAAAAAACTAGGTAAATAGACACAATTTCTCCGTGATCCATTTCTTTCATAGGAAACAACAAAAGCAAAAATCCATATCACTTACCTATACTCTGAAAATTCTGGCTGCTTTTTGAAAGATGTTGAAAGTCATCTACCATTCTTTTAACATTCATACCAAGGTCTCCAAAATTCTCAAACATGTTCACTCTAAAAAAGTCATCTTGTACTGCTGATAGAACCACCTCCTATATCAGCATATTTCACATCAATCATATTTGAAGAAAGTTCATGCAGTGTTTTAACATGGTATGAAAAGAAGAAATTCAACACTTCTCAACCTGCTGATCTTTAGGGACATTAGCGAACTCCTTAAGATCAACTTTGTTGTTCTCAATTCCAATAAGCTCATGGACCATCGCCTATGAATTCAAATTTGTAAACAAATCAATAGAAAAGTACATTCAAAACAGCCACAGATTATAATCTTTTAGAGTACCTGATATGTCCACTGATTAAGTAACGGAGTAACAGGATCATCCCTTCTGTCAATCACTAATAATAAGGAAGAGTTTTCAGTTCTTCTAAAATCAAACAGGCCACTTTCCTGCTCATACATCAACCTCTGCACATTCCAAATTGTAAGTGCATGAGCAACAAGTATTCCAAACAGAAGTCACAATGGCATCACAAAATCCTTAAAACAGAAGTAAGGCATAATTATGATACAGAATTGCGTACATTTTGTGGCACAGAAAAGATTTTCAATCTTCCTCTACTTCTATAAATTGCACTTCTTCCTACTCCCTTTTGTAGAATATGAAGTTTATCATGAAAATTCTCTAAAACATGCATAATTGACCAATGATTGTAACATAGTGCCACCCAGAGGCACTCATTTAGATAAATTGGAAACTACTGCCCTTATACTCGTACCACTCCACCCTTTTACATGAATAAAATTTAACTACAACTTTTTTGGTTGTATTCTCATTATCTCATTGTTGGTTCAATGGGTCAGAGCCATACTAACTCCCTTCGTAATCTCATTGTTGGTTCAACAATTCTAAGCAGTCCCGGAGAATACCTATCTGAGACGAACTTACAATCGATACAACTTTAATTGATAAATAAACCATTCTAACATGCTCTAACAATAAAAGCCTAGATTCACGTTGTGTAACTTAAGATCATTGATAAATAATGAAAAGGTATAAAAGAAATTCAAGCTTTCAGTAAGAACTGCACAAAAATCCACCTAGGACTAGCTTGCAGTGTGTGCAGAGATGAACATATCGCTTGGGAGGAAGAAGAGGCTATATGTAACCATGCCTTCAAGATCAGACAATGGAAGTACAATCGGACGGGCATAAGTGATGTGGATCACAGCACAGAAAGCAGATATGAACAGAATAATCAAAAGAGTACGAAAAGAACCATGTGTCAGTGTAGGCATGAGGCATCATCACTACTGTATAAAGGTTAAGTGTTTCTGTTTTCTAGTGAGTTAACACCTGAAGATGTGCTAGAGTAACAAAAATATAATAGTTGACAGTGATCTTTCAACAGTTTCAATCATTGGGATAAGCATGTAAAAAGATTTCTCTAGAATGCTTCATGTTGTAATATTTAATATTCTTGCCAAAAAAAAATATTTATATTGACATGTGCTGAAATCCTAAGTTGATGATTTTTTTTCATGGTCTCCATGTAGTAATATTTAATATTGACAGTGGACCCACCGTAGTTTCTTGTGCAATCCTTTTTGCAACATCTGATGTCCTTTGGTATCTAATAACAGGGCGACGCTTCAGAGCCAGGAAGACAGAAGCGATGCCATCAACAGCTCGATCGCAGAAGCTTTGCATACCAGGAGGATCAACCACCGTTGGAAGCATGTAGATGTGGTTATTGTGTATATTCAGAGTGAAATGGAAAGGATCAATGGCACAAAAGTCAGCATAGAACTCCTGCAAAACAAAACAGCATTCATATACCAACTCCATCCTCCCTTTCAACTCTCAAACACTTCATTCCAATGTGTACTTACAATCATGAACGACATATACCTGAATTTGCTGCACAACCTCCTGCTCATCAGAATCGGCAAGCACCTGAATCTGTGGAATCTTCAATATATTGGAGAAGACTGCAAGGAAACAAACAATAAATGAACAAAATCAGCAAAACTCTGCTGCGACAAGCCAAGCATTTGTCCCTCTTTCAGACCCCGCCACAAGGTACAACACTATCACCCAAACTGCTACATTGTATTGATTTTAATTTTATTATTTCTAGTTACGCGTAACTTTAAAAACTTCTTAGACAGTAGGGTGAGCAACATGTTTTCCAGAAAAGAGCAAGTAGTCTTGAGTAGTTGCTTTAGTATCTTGCTTGCCCCAATCTTCATGTGCTGGTTTTCATTTTGTTGGGGTTGTCTACCAAATTGTTTGCATCCCCATCGCAATCAACTCTTCTGATCTTCTCAAAGTAAAACACACAGAAAACTGAGAAAAGACGTGAACTAACAGGAATGTAGCAAGTTCACGGGTTGAATATAGCAAATGGGGATCAATTACGCACAGAGGTGGCACTCGGCAAATCGCGGCGCAGAGAGGTGGCGGCGAAGCTTCTGGACGTTGTCAGAGGACGGGCGGAGGAAGTAGACGGCCTTTAGGTGCGCCATGGACGCCCTGGAGCTGGAGGCGTCGTCGACCGTCTCCACGAGGAACACCTCTTTCCGCAGGAGATCCGACTGGCTGTACACTACGCTAACCATCCCCACCTGGAACGAGCCCGCGGATCTGGTGAGAAAAATGGGGAGGAGCAGAGGCCTGCCAGGGCTAGGGTTTCGGGGGGCGCGTACGTACGGTTTGGGGGTCGAGGATGAGGACCTTCATGCCGGAGATGTCCTGGAGCATGCGGTCGATGTAATCCCGGATGAGAGGGATCAGCACCATTTCTGCTGTTACTGCGCCTTGTTCTTCAGTGCGTTGTGGTGTAGGTGTAGGGGGTAGATCCCGAGTCGCCGGCGGCGAGGTCTCGGCGGAGCGGAGTAGGAACAGGGTGCGTTCGAGACTTGAGACGGCAGATGGCAAAGGGGAAAGAACCGGGGGTTGGAAGGAGAGAGTCGACGGCAGATGGCAAAGACGATCGGTTTGCTTCTTTGGTTCTACACAATTTCAGTTTGCAGCGAAACTTGCCACGCCCACGTGTATTGAAAGTCAATCTCACGAACTTTAACCAAATTTATTGAGAAAATTATCTATGTCTACAATATCAAATACTCCTATGTATCATATGAAAATATATTCATAATGAATCTAATAATATTGATTTTGCATTCTAAGAAACCTATAAGCTTGATGAAAATTTACAAGATTTGGGTGTGAATAAAAATCAAATACGCAACATCCTTTGAGTCAGAGGGTATAATAGACTTTTAAATCCCACCACTTCTTCTATTGTTATTATCAATTTTTTTTCACAATCACTAACATCACTAATAGGTTTGCAGTTGCTCGGCTGTCACGATGGACACCATCGACGCTGCCGGCATTGCCGCCTAATACTCCGCCGCACCACGTGTTGCACCGGAGGGCAACCCATGACGTCAAGAAAGCGGTGGGTGGAGCGTAGACCTAGAGCCGCGCAAACGGTGGTGGGCAGAACGAGTGGCGACGGTCGCCGAACAGGAAGATCAAGCGAGCGACGACGGCCATGATGGGAGTCCGGAGCACGACGAGTTTGGCCAGAGCGCGATACTAAGAGAGGGTCTGGTGCAGGTGAATTTGCGGGTACAAGGACACACCTTTTCCCAGCCCTTCCCCGATTTACATAGGGGTGGGAGAGAAACCCCAAGTGTCACATCCTATCGGGTGCCACGCATCAACGGCTACCTCCCCATGATGTGCATGACCTCTCGAAGACTGTTAGGAAGACGATGGATTAACGGCCCCACCTCAAAGACCAAGGCGAGACCAAGGGATGCACCTTTTCGGTCCTCCCACCCGACCAATTCAAGATCTTGGAGCTACAGAGACCCTAACGTGTCATAGAAGCGTTTGAGTGTTCTGTGACATCATGCAAAACTCGGATGTGATAATGGCACCCGAGAGGCGAACCCCCTATGGGCACTAGGCGAGAACTAAAATCTTCAGGACTCGGGCGCCATCAATCATGAGTACATCGGTACATGTAGCTGACCTCCATGGTCCCAGGCTGCTCGGGCCACGCCTGAATGAAGGGCGATCATGGTCCTCCATGGAGCACAAGTTGACCCCCTAACAAGAGGTGTCAGGCACCGAGACTTGATACTTGGTTCTAAAAAGAGATGTGATGTTGTTCCTCCACGATGTTGGTTGGGAAAGCCCCGTTTGGTCTGACATGCGGCACTCAGGACTCCGCTCGAAAGCATGGTATGCTCTACAATGGACCACTA
>NC_041383.1:398659056-398852260 GCF_002162155.2 Triticum dicoccoides | reverse complement strand
ATGAAGTAGATACCACTGAATCTTACTCGACAGTGGCTCAACCGCCACAATGCTCTCACTCGGTAGTAGCTCAACCGCCACAATGCTCCTACCCATGCGAGGTTGGAGCCGCTATGATTTTTGCCTTCTCTGTCTTTCAGGAATTCAACAATTCCCGCTCGCATCTTGACATGCAAGACAAGTGACACTAGGGAGCGACTGGCGAGGATATGACACTCAGATGCCATCAACCAAGCAATGGGTTAGCTACATTGTCTCCGATTGTCTCGATTCAGCCACTCGGGTCTGGGTGCCAACTAGATGCCGCCCCTACTTGGAACGCAAAGACATAGAGATCCACCGACACATGACATGGTCCGGCTAGACCAAGTGGCACGAGCCATTCTCTAGTACAATCTGAGCCATGTAACCCTAGTTCAAACGAGTATACAAGGCGAGTTAGGGCCCTCTCGGGAGAGACCTAAGTACCTAATACATTATGTAGCCATCTAACGCTAGAGTTTCCACCTAGCCCCTTCTTCTGCAGTTGTCGTCGCGGCTAGGAACTTGTAATCCAAGAAAGACCTCTCTCCAGCGATCTTCTCGATCGTCAGCAAGCACTCGAGTCATGTAACCACCATAGGTGGGAGTAGGGTGTTAGCTCTCCAAGGAGGGCTCGAACCTGAGTAAACTGCTTATCTCATGTGCTACCATCCCACTCTCACTCCCCTCCGAACAAAATTTGCCATCACTCGATGGTAGTGTCGGTCTAAGAACACCAGCAACAATGGTTGATAATTTTGGATTCTTAGGCCTTAATTGGAACAAAGGGGGGAAATTGAACAATATAAATCTTATAGGGAAATTTATCTGACACCATCAAAAACAAATTATATCACGTTATATGTTCATACGAGATTCCAATAGAATCGTCTATTGCATAGGAATTTTAGAAGAGACCAACCTTATATATATTTCTTATCTTTGTGCCTACAATGCCCCGATTTTCCTTTTGTAACATTTAGAAGACAAAATTTTAGTTTTTATGTTATTTTGGTTCATGTAAGAACCAAGGATACATGACATCTCAATTTTTCTTATTTATTTTAATTTCCTATGTTCCAAATGGGTCCCTAGTGTGTTATTTCCCCTAATTTTAGGTATACCCAAAAAGGGAACAAACGCTTTGTTTGTTTGGGCTATGACTCAAACATAAGTGCGTGTGAGATGGCTATTGAAGGGAAGCTGCTATAATGGAAAAGAGGGTGGATGATGCCTTAGTCCGACACGACACTGTTTTTGGGTGGGTGAGATAGCAAGTGTCAACATGCATTGAGGGACCGATCAAGGCACCCGTGGGAACCGAAAGGGAAGCGAGGTTACGAGAGAGCTCCGAAACTGCATTACAGTAAATACTATTGGTCCCCTTTGAAGCGGGCGAGAACATGTTTCATGGGAAGTCGTTTTAAGAAGCCCAGACAAACACACCATTGAATCCTTTAATTCATTAAGCTCCCAAGGATTAGAAGCTCCCACAATAAAATTGAGGTGTTCAATTTTAGATTTTTAACAACGATTTTGACTAAGTAATCGCCCTGGTGGGTCCCTTTGGTCGGTGCATGGTATTCATCCAAGAGAGGAGGCGGTGCGGGATTTGACTTATTCTGCACCATGCAACGGAGATGAGGGTTCGAAGGGTGAGCGACACTATAGAGAGGGAGTGATACGTCCATTTTTGCGTCATTATTTCCTACTATTACTTATCTTATTTTGAAGTTATATTTCATATTATGATGCAATTATAATGCCTTTTGTCTCTTAAAATGCAAGATACATCAAAAGAGGGACACTACCGGCAGCTGGAATTCTGACATGAAAAATATACAACGGATGGCAATTCTCTAGAGCTCAAAATGATGTGAAAAATTATGGAGATTTATTTTGGAATATATAAAAAATACTGGAAGGAGGAAGTACTAGAGAGGAACCTCGATGGCCCACAAGCTAGGGGGCGCGCCCTACCCCCCCCCCCCCTAGCGCGCCATGGTGGCTTGTGGGACCCATAGAGGCCCACGGCTAACGCCATCCTCCTATATGAGGCAATTTACCCTAGAAAAAATCATAGGAAGACTTTCGGGATGAGTCGCCGCCGTCTCGAGGTGGATAACTTTTGCTCTCTGATGGAGCGACTCCGCCGGGAAACTTCCCACCGGGAGGGGAAATTCAAAGCCATCATCATCACAAACGTTCCTCTAATCGTAGGAGGCCTCATCTTCATCAACGTCTTCACCTGTACCATCTCATCTCCAAGCCTTAGTACATCTCTTGTGCTCAATCTTTGTATTAAATCTCAGATTGGGACCTAGGGGTGTGTAGTAGTGTTGGTTGCATCTTGTAGTTGATGCTAGTTGGTTTACTTGGTGCAAGATCCATATGTTCATATTGTTGATTGCATATTTATGCCTACTGAACATGTTCAATATTATGAGTTTTGAGTAGTTCTATTTGTTCTTGAGGACATGGGAGAAGTCTTCTTATTATTATTCATGCAAAGTTGATCACTGTTTAATGTTTTGATATATGTTGTGTTGTTACTCCTCAGTGTCGTGTGAACGTCGACTACATGACACTTCACCATATTTTGGCCTAGGGGAAGGCATTGTGAAATTAGTTTGTAAACGATTGATTGCGGGAGTGACTGAAGCCTAACCCCCAGTTTATGAATTGTTCTATGAGGGGCTCTTTTGGATCCATATGTTTAATGATATGGTTATATTTTCTGGGGAAACATGGTAGAAACAAAAAAAATGCACCTACGATCACACAACAACAATATGAAGATGCATAATGGGTTGGATCACGATCGTTACCGTCATTGAGTTGCAGTGGAAGAAGAACGTGTCGGTGTAGATCATACTTGGTGTCCCTCGTACTGCTCACGAATAGTCTCTCGAACAGAAGACCGAAAGCACGACTGAGGGAGTTCCGGACTAGGGGGTGTCCGGATAGCCGAACTATCATCATCGGCCGGACTCCAAGACTATGAAGATACAAGATTGAAGACTTCGTCCCGTGTCCGGATGGGACTTTCCTTGGCGTGGAAGACAAGCTTGGCGATACGGATATGTAGATCTCCTACCATTGTAACCGACTCTGTGTAACCCTAGCCCTCTCCGGTGTCTATATAAACCGGATGGCTTTAGTCCGTAGGACGAACAACAATCATACCATAGGCTAGCTTCTAGGGTTTAGCCTCCTTGATCTCGTGGTAGATCTACTCTTGTAATACCCACATCATCAATATCAATCAAGCAGGACGTAGGGTTTTACCTCCATCAAGAGGGCCCGAACCTGGGTAAAACATCATGTCCCTTGTCTCTTGTTACCATCCGCCTAGACGCACAGTTCGGGACCCCCTACCCGAGATCCGCCGGTTTTGACACCGACATTGGTGCTTTCATTGAGAGTTCCTCTGTGCCATCGCAATCAGGAGGGATGCCTTTTCCCGTCTTTAAAGACGGCGCCGTCGTCAAGGGAGCTTTGGCCCTCGGGCAAACTATCCGGCTAGGCGGTTTTCTTATGACCGCCTGTTCGGCCGCCGCTCCGACAATGACCTCTCGAGTCATCAAAAGCGATCTTCACGTTAACTCGGAATTCGCCGAGCAGCTAGATCCGATGGAGCTCTCCTCCGTAAATGAGCTCTTGGATCGCATCGCCGCCCTGGGAGTCGCCACGGACTACGATCAGATTGGGCTTAAAACCGATCTGAGAGAAATTAACTCTCCCCAGGCTACCCACCATGTTGTCGTGGTAGAGGAACAACGCGGCGATTCTTCCCCTATGTTGAAGACCAGTTTTGTCCGGATTCCCGATCCCTTCATGCCGGATTCCCGCGGAGGGGCGGATGTCAATCAAGTACTGAACCTAAAGTCAAGCATCGGACCAGATTTGTTGGATAACATCCAGCAATCCAAGCTTTCAAATCCGGAAACTTCTCGGCCTTTGACCCTCAGATCGGGCGGGGTTCCGAATTTAATTCCGCCCGCCCACCCAAACATAAGCGATCTATCTCAGATACAGCAAGAGCCCGATGAAACAGTACATCACTACTGGGCCAGATTCCTCCTGGTCATGGACAGGATAAAAGACTGCCGTGAGGAAAGCGCAATCTCAATTTTCTGCAACAATTGCACGGACAAGGGAATCATGAACGCTATAAGTCGTCGCGAAGTTACACGCTTCGCCGATCCGGCGACCATAGTACAAAAATACTGTGCGATGGAGAGTGCCTGGAAAACCGAAACCAGGTTTTGGGACAATCCGGCCCTGAATACAACCCTAGTTAGAAATAAAAGGGTGCGTCATACTCAAGCACCTGGGTTAAAAACCAAAAAGCAAAAAAAACCTAAAGGGCACGGAACCGTACTGGAGGGATGGCTCAACGGACCCTGTAAAATCCACAGTACGGAGGGCGCCACTCCAACACATAGCCTTCGAGCATGTTGGATATTACGGCAGGTGGCCAAAAGTGGCGAAGGCTTTCTAGCCCCAGGAAACCAGCCCAACAGTACCAGTACGGTATTGATAGTCTTCGAGACTTTCGCATCAAAAAACATGCGGAAACGAACAATCCGCAGCCTCGCCGAAGTCTACCAAGTAGCAACAACAAATCCATGGAGCGACACGGCTATCACCTTCAATGCCAGCGACGAACCTAAATTCCGAACAGCTCGAGCACCAGTCGCATTGGTCCTCAGTCTGATAGTGGACGGCTTTCGTCTTACCAAGGTACTCATGGATGGCGGCAGCGGATTAAACCTCATCTACGAGGAAACCCTCCAAAAAATGGAAATTGACTGGAGCCGCATTGAGCGAAGCAGCACAACCTTCAGAGGAATAATCCCTAGTCGAGAAGTACGCTGCACAGGAAAAATCACACTAGACGTAGTGTTTGACTCGCCGGACAATTACAGGTCCGAAGAGGTCACGTTCCAAGTGGCCCCATTCGGCAGTGGATATCACGCCTTGTTAGGGCGAGAGGCATTCACAATCTTCCAAGCTATACCCCATTACGGGTACATGAAGCTCAAAATGCCCGGGCCCAATGAATAATCACTCTTGTCAGTGATCCAGATATAGCACTCCGCGCTGACAATAAGACAGCCGCACTGGCCCTAGAGGCACTATCCGAAGCCCTAGCGGCAGAGGAACTCACTGCGCTGCGCTCAACGGTGGATAGGGACGATGTGATACTCGATAAGAGGTCTAAGTCCACCTCTTTTAAACCAGCAGACGAAATAGTCAAATTCCAGGTCCATTCAACGGACCCTACAAATACGGCCTCCATTGGGGCACAATTACATCCTGATGTAGAAGCCGCACTACGAGAATTCCTTTGGGAAAATTGGGACATTTTTGCCTGGCACCCTTCAGACATGCCAGGAATCCCACGCAGGCTGGCAGAACACAGCCTAAATATCCTAAAAGGATTCAAGCCAGTCAAACAGGCTCTTCAGCGATTTTCCGAACCCAAAAGACAGGCAATGGGAGAGGAGCTAGCCAAACTCTTAGAAGCCGGATTCATCAGAGATATAAAACATCCGGATTGGCTAGCCAACCTGGTAATGGTACCAAAAAAGGACAAATCCTGGCGCCTTTGTGTCGATTTCAAAGACCTTAACAAGGCCTGTCCAAAGGATTCATTGTGCTTCCTCGACGCATACTTCGGATACCATCAAATCAAGATGGCGGAAAAAGACCAGGCCGCAACGACATTCATTACTCCGTGCGGACCATTCTGCTTCAACACAATGCCCTTCGGACTCAAAAATGCCAGCGCAACATATTAGCGCATGATTCAGACATGTCTGGCCACCCAGATGGGCAAAACAGTGGAGGCCTACGTAGACGATGTGGTCGTTAAGACCAAACACGTCGAAACTCTAATGGACGATTTGAGGCTTACATTCGACAACCTCCGAGCATACGACATTAAGCTCAACCCGGAAAATTGTGTTTTCGGCGTACCAGCCGGAAAGCTCTTGGGCTTCATTGTATCTGGTAGAGGAATTGAAGCAAACCCAGCCAAGATCCGGGCTCTGTCACAATTGGATATCCCAAAAGACCTCAAACAAATACAAAAATTGACGGGATGCGTGGCGGCTCTAAGCCGCTTCATCTCCTGTTTGGGAGAAAAGGCGTTGCCCCTCTATCGCCTCCTCCGGTGCACCGAACACTTTGAATGGACAGATGTTGCCACGGCCGGACTCGAAGAAATGAAGGCCATATTGGCAACAAATCCGGTCCTAGCCGCGCCCAACTTGGGCGAACCTATGTTATTATATATCGCGGCAACACATCAAGTTGTCAGCGCCGTACTCGTCGTCGAACGAGAAACAGAAGGGCAAAAATTCCCTCTTCAAAAACCAGTGTACTACGTATACACTGTCTTAACTCCATGCAAGTCCCGGTACCCACATTATCAAAAGATAGCGTACGCGATGTTCATGGCATCCCGGAAGCTGCGACACTACTTTCAAGAGTGTTCCATAATGGTGGCCTCCGAAGTACCTCTCAACGATATTATAAATAATCGTGACGCGATGGGTAGGATTGCAAAATGGGCCATTGAGCTCTTACCGTTTGACATAACCTACAAACCACGGCGAGCTATCAAGTCGCAAGTTTTGGCTGACTTCATCGCCGAATGGACCGAAGCCGAACTCCCTAAAGAGTACGGCGCATATTCCAATTGGATCATGCATTTCGACGGCTCCAAAATGTTGGCTGGCTTGGGGGCTGGCATCGTCTTGACGTCCCCAACCGGAGACACAGTCCAATACCTACTTCAAATAATGTACACAGACTCCAACAATGCAGCCGAATACGAGGCCCTTCTACATGGCCTCCGGATGGCAATCTCCATGGGTATTCAACGCCTAGAGGTGCGCGGGGATTCAAACCTCGCAATATCCCAAGTAAATGGAGACTTTGACGCCAAGGATCCAAAAATGGCAGCCTACCGTAACGCCGTCCTAAAAATGTCAGCCCGGTTCGAAGGACTCGAATTCCACCATGTAGCCCGGAATAATAACCAGGCAGCAGATGTGTTGGCACGCATCGGCGCAAAACGCGACGCCGTCCCTCCAAACATCTTCCTGGAACGGCTCTTTAAGCCATCCGTATTATCGGAAGAGGAGCCCGGAAATAACAACCCGGAACCAACTGCACCACCCAACACAGAACATTCTGACAAAATCGGTGGCTCAGCCAATGAAATAACACCTTCAGCCCACGAAATAATGGCAGTAATTGCCCCATGGACGGAACCATTCCTAGCCTACTTAATCAGGCAGGAACTTCCCGAAGACCAAAATGAGGCCCGCTGCATAGTTCGGCGATCTAAAGCCTACAAGGTCCATGAGGGAGAACTTTATAAGAAAAGTACAACCGGAGTCCTTCAAAGGTGTATCTCCAAAGAGGAAGGGCGAAATCTCCTGGCTGAAATTCACGCCGGACTCGGCGGGCACCACGCTGCAGCCCGGGCCCTTGTAGGCAAGGCCTTCCGTATAGGATTTTATTGGCCGACAGCCCGGGCAGATGCTCAGGACTTAGTCCAACGATGCGTTGGTTGCCAGCTCTTTGCTAATCAAAGCCACATGCCACCCACCGCCCTCAAAACTATACCCATCACTTGGCCGTTCGCGGTCTGGGGGCTTGACATGGTTGGACCCCTTAAAGGGGGAACCCACAAGCACAAATACTTATTGGTCATGGTGGACAAATTCACCAAATGGATAGAGGCCAAGCCGGTTAAAACGGCAGAATTCGGACCTGTGATAGACTTCATATCCGGGGTAGTACACCGTTTTGGCGTCCCCCACAGCATCATCACTGATAACGGCATGAATTTCACGGCCGACGAGGTTAAACTCTAGTGCAAAAACATGGGCATCAAGCTCGACTACGCTTCAGTCTACCATCCTCAACCTAACGGTCAAGTGGAACGAGCAAATGGTCTAATCATGAGCGGCATTAAACCCATATTAGTGCGGTCCCTCACAGAATCTAACACGCACTGGGTAGAGGAGCTCGACTTCGTACTCTGGGGGTTGCGGACCACGCCAAACCGCACTACCGGATTCACACCATTTTTTATGGTATACGGCGCCGAGGCAGTTTTGCCCTTCGATATAATTCATGACTCACCTCGCGTGCGCATGTACGAAGAAAGAGAAGACGAGTTGGATCGGCAGGACAGTTTGGACGCCTTAGAGGAGGAGCGCGACGTGGCAAAATCCCGTTTCGCATTCTATCAGCAGCAGGCTCGAAGATATCAAAGCAGAGAAGTACGGGCCAAAACTTACAATGTTGGCGAGCTAGTTCTATGCCTGCCGGACAAGAAAAAGGTCAAACTTAAGCCCAAGTGGGAAGGTCCCTTCATCATCGACCAAGTCCTTACCGGCGGTGCATACCGTCTACGCAACGCATCTAACAACCGACTCGAGCCAAACCCATGGAACACAGCCCGTCTCCGAAGATTCTACGCCTAGCGCCGGACTCAGAGTTCGTCTCCTTCCTCCGTCCACCTTTCATATTTTTTTCGCTGTCTTTGTTTTCCCTCCTTTTTCCTCCCTCTTTCAGTACAAGCCTCTTGAGGGCTGATCTGCGCTTTGTTCGCACTCACTCGATGTGCTACTCGCACTCGTTATACCTGGGGCTTCTTTAACAGAAGCTTATCTATATGGGCTTCATGCCCAACACATGTGTCATACTTCCGCATGTACCTTTTACTCACCATTATATGCATCGATATGACTTAAGTTTTGGCCAAGCCGGGTTGCCTGGCTCCTGTGCTTACCCCTACGTTCCCGTTTGTTCGGCTAGGAGGTAAAGGGAGCACCTCTGCGATTGTTACTGCCGGGTCAGCCGGATGTGTACCTCAGACTGGGTGAAGCCGAAGGCTAGCGTTCTTAAGGGAATATTCGGTCGGTGACCTGAAAGATGATTTATTACTTATTTATTTTTCTGCCCCCAGATGCTTTTTCTGCTCTTTTCGCAGTCCGGTCATGCACTTTAGGGCATGCCTCCCAGGGAAAGGAACCCCTAACGGAACTATTCTCCCTGGAAAATGTTTCTTACTAACCATGTAATATAACATAGCTAGTTGGGCACTTGTCTGATAAAGCACTTATGACCCCTACGCCTTGTCTCCATGCATGCCCCGGTTTTTTTATAACTGTAAGGGTATTCGGACACACTCCAGACTATTGGGTCCCGAGGTTGAAGCGAAAAGGTCCGCAAAGACAAACGATCTACAATCCGGCTAGAAGGCACTTTATATGTCATTTTAAATTACATCGTCAAACTGACTGATTGTACTCCTCTTCAATCCCATCTAACAGGCTGTCTAATTTACAGTCCTATTGGGAATATTTCGCGGCGAACTCTACTTGGCCGTACATCAGGCTCACATGGATCTCCTTCCCATCGGGCCCCGCAAGTCCGACCTCGGCCATGTGGTTTGGATCAGACTTCGGGTACCGCGTCTTCACCATGGCCCAGGCCTCCCTAGCGCCTTGACGGCAGGCTGATATCTTCCACAGACGGAGACGCCGCCGTACTCCCTGAAGCTTCTCAGCAAGCCCTCCAAGACCCTCGGGTAGGGAGACGGAAGGCCATAAGGCCTGAACGACGCCTCTCATCGCCTGCCAAACACGTTCGTGCAGTTGTAGCAGCTCGGGAAGAGGGTCTCCCGTGGAACCAGGCATCTCCTCCGCCGGACGACCCGTGAGCACACCTACAGACAAATTTCTGTCAATCGACTTCCTCGCCGAACTTTTCTTTTCAAAAGAGTTTGCTCAAGCACTTACTATAAATGCCGCGACGAAGCCGCCGATTCTCCTTTACGGAGTTAGATAGCTGGACCCGAACATCTTTTAGTTCTTCGCCCAGCTGGGTGTTGGCATCTTGGAGTTTGTTCCTCTCCTGCTGCACCCTCATAAGCATCTTCTCGCCGGCCTTCAGCTGGTGCAGCAGATGTTGCTTGTCCGGATCTAGTCCGGCACCCTCTGCAATATTATTGTCAGACTATACACACGCCGCACTTCATAAACTATTTCTCTTTTCGAAATATGAATTACCAGAGGGGGTCTCTGTGGCTCCCCCGACAGCGGCTAGTGCGGCCTCAAGTTGGGCCTTGCATTCTTGAAGCTCCTGGGACAGGTGGGTATTCTTCTCTGTTAGATCCTGCATAACAAATGATCCTTAAATCAGTTAGTTTAACTATTTTAAGTCTCGGGGGCTACTGACATATATAACTATTAAAATTCCTCACCCATATGTCTTTTACATACTGCTCCGTGGCTCTGGTTAAACCATCTTGAGCAGCACGGAGGTGCGCGTCTCCCGCAATAAAGGCATTTAGCGCCTCTAGGGAGAAACACGCGTCATGAAGAACTGTCCGACGGCGCCTGTGATTCATGGTGCTCTCCACCTCAGACCTGGTGGCGGATAACCTATCGGCATCCTCCGTTGGAGGAGCATCCGGCTCGCGCCTTGCACTCGCCTCCCTCTCCGGACCAGGCGTTGGAGCTTGGCTGGTGGAGGCTTGGTTGGCAACCTCTCCGGACTCAGTCCGGCGAGCGCTCTTTCTCCTGGAAGAATCACGAGCATTAATATACCTCCCAGGAGTCTTTCCCTTAAAGGACAATGGTGTGCCATACCTTTGCGGCGACGTTTTGATTCGCGCCGCACTCCTCTTCCGCCTGCTGGGCCGCACTGACCTTGGTTGGTCGGTTGCCGCGGGCTCGGCTTCCCGCCAAAAAGGCACCTTCTGCGAGGCACCGGCGGTACACGGTGGTCAGAAATAAGCATTAAAAAGGTAACGGTGTCAGGACTTCGGTCGTACTCACCTGGGAAGCCGGGGATAAACCGGGGTAGTCAGCCATAATGGCGACTAGAGCATTGTCTATGCTGAGCTGGTGGAACACCCCGTCAATCAGTTCCACCGTTATGTCTGGATCCTCTCCGGCGGCCGGATCAAGGGATCTTCCCGGATCCTCGGGTTGTGGAGTTGGGCTTCTTATGCCCTCCACATCCCGGCGCAGTTCCTGCGTCGAAATCATAAAGTAAGACACTTATCTTTGAAAGCATGGATCAGATATATAAATATCCGCTTACCCAGCTCCGAGGGTTATTCATGGAGAATCCATTCAATGGACTCGTGCGGAGGAAGTCCTCCTTCTCCCCCTTGTACAAGCCGTACAGGATCTTCACCAGATCGGCGGCCGATCCCGGCCCCTTGCAGCCATGACGGGTGGCGTCATTCTCCCCGTTGAAATCCGACATGGGGTAGCCCCTATATTGGAGCGGCTGCACCCCTCGCATAATGCATGTGGCCATGACTCCAATCATGGTTAATCCGGAATGGGCCAGTAACCATATCCGGCCCATCAGATAATGAACGCTCCTATCATCTTCCAGTTGAGGGCTCCGCGGGTGCCAACTCAGGCGTTTCTTCAAAGGAGCGTTGCTAAACTCCGGGAGGCCGATCCGAACTGGATCCGGCAGCGGGGTGTCTTCCATATAGAACCACTCTGAAGGCCAGTCTTCGGACGCCTTCTTCGGGGTTCCGGATAGATATCCGGTCCCGGCGATGCGCCATATTTCGGCTCCGCCCACTTGATATATCGACCCCTCGTGAGAACGGGGTACGAGGCAAAACAGTCTCTTCCACAGCGCAAAATGGGGCTCGATGCCCAAGAACAGCTCGCAAACAGCTACAAAGCCCGCGATGTGCAAAATGGAGGCAGGTGTGAGGTGGTGAAGTTGGAGTCCGTAGAACTCCAGGAGCCCCCGGAGAAACGGATGTATGGGAAATCCGAGTCCCCTTATTACATAAGGGACGAAGCATACCCGCTCTCCTTTGGAGGGATTGGGGACGCTCTCCGCCTGCTTCCCACCCTTGTAGGTGGCCAGTCCAGCTCGAACCGGAACCATAAAGGCTGGGGGAAGGTATCCCTCTTCTTGGAGCGTCACTAACTCGCTATGCGGGACTGAGCATCTCCTCCAATCTCCTGGCTGAGGACTGGGAGCGCGAGAAGAGGAGCCGCGTCGACTATCCATGTTGGAATGGATTCTTGTCAGATGCGCTTCGATGAGTACTTGCGGAAGGAGGATGGTGTGATTCGGATCTGGATCCACGCCTCTCTTATAGGCGGCTTATTCGCGCAGCTAGGGGGGTAAAACGTAAAAATACCCTGGCTTTTCGCATTCATGCAACACGTGGAAGAGGGCCATTATTGGACGTGGAAGCCAAGGAGCGCAACATTTATGAAGAAACCGGACACTATTCGGCTAGCACATGGAACATGGAGGAGAACCCGCCTTGCAAACGCCGAAGACAACATACGCGCCGGACTCGTCATCATTGAAGCCTGGTTTGGGGGCTACTGAGGGAGTCCCGGACTAGGGGGTGTCCAGATAGCCGAACTATCATCATCGGCCGGACTCCAAGACTATGAAGATACAAGATTGAAGACTTCGTCCCGTGTCCGGATGGGACTTTCCTTGGCGTGGAAGACAAGCTTGGCGATACGGATATGTAGATCTCCTACCATTGTAACCGACTCTGTGTAACCCTAGCCCTCTTCGGTGTCTATATAAACCGGATGGCTTTAGTCCGTAGGACGAACAACAATCATACCATAGGCTAGCTTATAGGGTTTAGCCTCCTTGATCTCGTGGTAGATCTACTCTTGTAATACCCACATCATCAATATCAATCAAGCGGGACGTAGGGTTTTACCTTCATCGAGAGGGCCCGAACCTGGGTAAAACATCGTGTCCCTTGTCTCCTGTTACCATCCGCCTAGACGCACAGTTCGGGACCCCCTACCCGAGATTCGCCGGTTTTGACACCGACAACAACCTCTCTACTTGGTTGCACGCATGCAGCCTTCATGATCCGGTAGCTCTTCGCCTTCCGGAAGTAATCGTCGCTGGAGAATTAGAGGGAGGAGATTAGAACCGCACTGGACTACTAATTATGAGGACAAGAGGATTAGTCTAGTTCTAATTAGTCAAATAGGACCGAGTAGAACAATAACTAGAAGAACTAGAGGAGGCTCCAAAACTTATATGAAAAAGAGCACAAATCCTCATGTATATATAGGTTGGAGGGGAGAGGGATGGCTGCCACCAAGAGGGAAAGTCCCCCTTGGTGCGCCAACCTAGGAGGGGGAGTAGGAGTCCTCTCCCTCTCTTGATTTGGCCTCCTTCCTTAGGGAAGGAGGCAATTTCCCACTTGGGCCTTTTTGGCCCAAGTTGCCTTCCACCTCTTAGCCTTTTTAGGCCCGTTGATATTTATTTAAATATATAATATTCTAAATACTCCTAGACCATTATATATATATATATATATATATATATATATATTTAACAACCCCTCAAAAAATATTTTTAACATCTCCGAAAACTTTTTCCACCTATATATAATTTATCGGTAATACCCGGTATTACCCGATACTCACGAAACCCTTCCGGTGACCTCAAAACGCTTTGGATCCTCTTGGAGCTATTCCGAATATTCATGAAATAATTCCACAAATATATTCTCATGACTCCCATCCTAGTAACACTCAGCAGATCATGATTGCCTTAAGCTTGTAACCCCGTAGTTTCGGTAACTCATAGACATGAACGAAACCGTTCGTTCAATGACCGACAGCGGGACCGCAAACGTCCATCCTATGAGCACACAAATGATATTCGAGTGATCCTTTGGTTATTATGTGATGTTCCCTTTGCTTCGCGATACTTCGCAAAACCCGAGATGCATCAGTATCCTCCTGAGTCATCACCATGCTTACTATACCAAAATCCTCGTTACCGGTTTTGTTCTTCTTTGTCGTTATTGTGTTCTGGCACACATGTGTATGGTCAGACGGTGATTTATGTTGTCACACCAAGAGGTCCCTAAGACCATCTCTCCATCGCCGGAGGAGCAAATCCCACTCTCAAGCTATCTAGTCCCTTGTCAAACTTTTCGATGAACCTGTAAGTTGATGTTCTGATAACCGTGTTACAGATGACGTTTGAGCAACCCCAAAGCCAACCGTACGGTAAGAAGTGATTATGATATTCTCATGGTTTAAGGAGAAAAATCACACATTAACACTCCATGTTATTACAATTGATTATAGACGATATTAACTCAATTCATAACAAACAAGATTGGGTCGATTCAATATGACCGTTCTTCCAACGTCATAATCTCAATGTTGTTTTAGGACCATCGTTACACTTAACGATATCCTAAGATCCAGAAAACATGATCACCAACAACGCTTGAGCTAGTCTTAGAGGCGAGACTAGGAACCTTTTATTTACCGTTTATCATTTCATATGTGCATATGAGTCTTCCACTGAATCACATATTTAGGATCATAACAGTTATAGCATAGATTATAAACTCTTAATTATGGATATGAATACAGATATTATTGCTTCTAGGGCATATTTCCAACACTCTCCCACTTGCACTAGAGTTAATAATCTAGTTTACATAGTCTCTTTAACACCTATGGCTATCCGGTGTTGCTCCTGCTTGCTTGTGGTAGAGCCTTCATCATCAGGTTTGACAATTCAAATCCGTGTGAATCTTGGGAATATTCACATAGCCCTTCTCAACATACTGTCAGACAATGTGATACTTGCGTTCAATTGTGTCTAGTCTTCATGTGCGATCTTGGTTCCTTTGCTTGAGCAACGGCATCACTACTATCACAATAGAGAGCCATTGGATTCATGACACTTGGGACTACACCAATTTATTCAAGAAACTTCTTGATCTAGAATGCCTCCTTTGAAGCTTTTGAAGCTGCAATATACTTTGCTTCTGTCGTAGAATTTGCAACTATGTTTTGTTTGAAACTCTTCCAAGCAACCCCACCACCACTAAGTGTAAAAACATAACCTGATTGAGATTTATAGTCATCTGTGTCAGTCAAGCTAGCATCGGTGTAACCATTTACAACGAGTTCTTCATTCGCTCCATAAACAAGGAGAATGACCTTTGTTCTTCCGAGGTACTTAAGAATATTCTTTATTGTTGTCCAATGAGCCAATCCTGGATCACGTTGGTATCTGGTACTAACACTTAGCGCATAAGAAACATATGGTCTTGTATAAATCATAGCACACATGATGGAGCCAATAGCAGAGGCATATGGTACTCCGCTCATTTGCACTCACACATCAACTGTCTTGGGACATTGATTTCCGCTAAATGTTATGCCATGTGACATTGGGAGAAACCCTTTGTTTGCATTCTCCATTTTAAACCTCTTTAAAACCTATGTACATGCTTTAGCTTAGTGCTATTATACGTCTTGATCTATCTCTATGGATCTGTATGCCCAATATATATGCAGCTTCACCTAAGTCTTTCATTGAAAACACACTCTTCAAATAGTCTTTTATTGTGCCAAGATACTTAGTATCATTCCCAATCAACAATATGTCATCTACAAATAATATCTTAAATGCTACAGAGCTCCGACTAAACTTCTTGGATACGCAAGCTTGTTCATCATTTCTAATGAAGCTAAACTCTTTTACCACTTCATCAAAATGTTGATTCCAAATCCTCGAGGCTTTGCTTCAAACCATAGATTGACCTTTGAAGTTGGCATACCTTTCTGGCATCCTTTGGATCAACAAAACCTTCTGGTTATATCATGTATACATCCTCTTTCAGATTTCCATTTAGGAAAGCAGTTTTGACAGCCATTTTCCACATCTCGTAATCAAAATATCCAACTATAGCCATCATAATCCGTACAGACTTTAGCATTGCTACTAGAGAGAAAGTTTTGTCATAATCAACTCCCTCAACTTGCGAAAACCCTTTCGCAACTAGCCTTGCTTTATAGATGCACTACTGGAATCAGGATCTTTGCCGTTAGCCATGGCTGACGACAAAGGCATGCCTCGCAGATGGCAAAGACCTTTGCCGTCAATCAGCGGACGGCAACATGTCTGGCTGAATAAGCTACGACAAAGGCCTCTTTGGCGTCTGCTAGCAGACGGCAAAGATGCAAAGGCCTTTGCATCTGTTTTTCTCTTGAAGATCCATTTATATTGTATGAGCTTTACTCCCTCTGGAGGATCAACCAAGTTCCAAACTTGATTCTCATACATGGACTCCATTTTAGATTGCATAGCTTCGAGCCATTGTTTTGAGAGGGGCACCACCATCGCTTCCTTGTAATGCGCAGGTTCATCTTCCTCTAAGATGAGTATTTCATTGTGAAACCATTCAGGAGGTTCAATAACTCTTCTTGACCTACGCAGTTCAGTTACAGTCTTAACTGGAGTTTCTGCAGCTGGTGTAGTAATTTTTGGTTCATTTGTGTGGACAGTTTCCGGAACAGATTCTGTATTGCTATTTCTCAATTTTGGAGATTCAATAATCTCATCGAGCCATACTATCCTCCCACTTACTGCTTTAGCGAGAAACTCCTTCTCGAGAAAGTGCCCATTTTTAGCGACAAACACTTTCTCTTTGGACTTTTGATAGAAGGAATGCCCAACTATTTCTTCGGGATAACCTACAACGTAACATTTGTTTGCTTTGGGGTTGAGCTTATTTGGTTGTAAATGTTTTACATATGTCTTGCAACCCCAAATCTTGAGATGCAAAAAATGGGTTTCTTCCCATTCCATAACTCATATGGTGTTGTCTCTACAGACTTATACGGTGCTCTGTTTAAAGTACATGTTGCTGTTTCATGTGCATATCCCCAAAATGATAAAGGCAGATTGGTAAAGAGAAAAGTCCACATTACAACCCTCAATTAACCACTCGGTTTAACATTCAACTCTCAACTACAAAACTGCTCATCCTACACCCCGAATTAATCACTCAGTTCAGAAATCAACCCTCCGTCAGGTTTTGGCCCATTAAAGTGGTTTTTGTTGGGAAATGTTGCATGGAAAACAAAAAATATATTCTACGCACATGCAATGATCTATCCATGGATATGCATAGCAACGAGGGGGAGAGTGTGTCTACGTACCCTCATAGGCCATAAGCGGAAGCGTTTTACAACGCGGTTGATGTATAGTCGAACTTTCTTCGCGCTCCACCGATCGAGTACCGAACGTATGGCACCTCCGAGTTCTGCACACGTTCAGCCCGGTGACGTCCCTTGTCTTCTTGATGCAGCAAGACATCGAGGAAATAGATGAGTTCCGTCAGCACAATAGCGTGGTGACGGTGACGGTGACGTGATCCTCGCAGGGCTTCGCCTAAGCACCGTGAGAATATGACCGGGGGTGTAAACTATGGAGGGAGGTGCCGCACACGGCTAACACCAAATACTATCGTCCTATATATCAATCTTTACCTATCGACCATTTAGAGACTCCTCGTCGTGTCTGTGATCACATCCAGGACTCCGAACAATAGTCAGTCACTAGATCATATAACTCATATTATAAAATCTCGTCATCAAACGTTAAGCGTGCAGACCCTACGGGTTCGAGAACTATGTAGACATGACCTACCTCTTCGGTCAATAACCAATAGCGGAACCTAGATGCTCATATTGGCTCCTACATATTCATGAAGATCTCTATCCGTCGAACGGTTATGACAACATCGGTCGAACGGTTATGACAACATACGTTATTCCCTTTGTCTATCGACATGTTACTTGCCTGAGATTCGATCGTCGATATGTTCATACCTAGTTCAATCTCGTTACCGGTAAGTCCCTTTACTCGTTTCATAATACATCATCCTTTAACTAACTCATTAGTCACTTTGCTTGCAAGGCTTCTTATGATGTGTATTGCCGAGAGGGTCCATTGATACCTCTCCGAAACTCGAAGTGACAACTCCTAATCTCGATCTATGCCAACTCAACAAACACCTTAGGAGATACCTGTAGAGCATCTTTATAATCACCCAGTTACGTTGTGACGTTTGATAGCACACAAGGCATTCCTGCGGTATTCGGGAGTTGCATAATCTCATAGTCAAAGGAATATGTATTTGACATGAAGAAAGCAATAGCAGTAAAACTGAACGATCATTATGCTAAGTTAACGGATGGGTTTTGTCCATCACATCATTCTTCTAATGATGTGATCCCGTTATCAAATGACAACTCATGTCCATGTTTAGGAAACCTTAATCATCTTTGATCAATGAGCTAGTCTAGTAGAGGCTTACTAGGGACACAATATTTGTTTATGTATTCACACATGTATTTAAGTTTTCGATCAATACAATTCTAGCATGAATAATAAACCTTTATCATGAATAAGGAAATATAAAATAACAACTTTATTATTGCCTCTAGGGCATATTTCCTTCAGTCTCCCACTTGCACTAGAGTCAATAATCTAGTTCATATCGCCATGTGATTTAACACCAATAGTTCTACATCGTCATGTGACCAACACCCAAAGGGTTCACTAGAGTGAGTAATCTAGTTCACATTGCCCTGTGATTAACACCCAAAGAGTACTAAGGTGTGATCATGTTTTCCTTGTGAGAGAAGTTTAGTCAACGGGCTTGTCACATTGAGATCCATATGTATATTTGCAAATTTCTATGTCTACAATGCTCTGCATGGTGCTACTCTAGCTAATTGATCCCACTATCAATATGTATCCAGATTGAGACTCTGAGTCATCTGATTTGGTGTCAAAGCTTATATCAGCGTAACCCTTTACAATGAACTCTGTATCACCTCCATAACCGAAAAATATTTCCTTAGTCCTCTTAGGTAACTAAGGATAAATTTTGATCGTTGTCCAGTGATCTACTCCTGGATCACTATTGTACCCCCTTGCTAAACTCATGGCAAGGTACACAATAGGTCTAGTACACAACATGTCATACTTTATAGAACCTATGGTTGAGGCATAGGGAATGACTTTCATTCTCTCTCTCTCTTCTGTCGTGGTCGGGTTTTGAGTCTACCCAACTTCATACCTTGCAATGCAGGCAAGAACTCTTTCTTTGACTGATCCATTTTGAACTTCTTCAAAACTTTGTCAAGGTATGTGCTTTGTGAAAGTCCTATTAAGCGTCTCGATCTATCTCTATAGATCTTGATGCCTAATACATAAGTAGCTTTACTGAGGTCTTTTATTGAAAAATTCTTATTAAAGTATCATTTTATGCTATCCAGAAATTCTATATCATTTCCAATCAGCAATATGTCATCCACATATAATATCAGAAATGCTATAGAGCTCCCACTCACTTTCTTGTAAATACATGCTTCACCATAAGTCTGTATAAAACCATATGCTTTGATCACCTCATCAAAGCGTATATTCCAACTCCGAGATGCTTGCACTAGTCCATAGATGGATCACTGGAGCTTGCACACTTTGTTAGCACCTTTAGGATCGACAAAACCTTCTGGTTGCATCTTATACAACTCTTCTTTAAAAAATCCATTAAGGATTGCAATTTTGACATCCATTTGCCAGATTTCATAAAATGGCAATTGCTAACATGATTCAGACAGAATTAAGCATCGCTACGGGTGAGAAAGTCTCATCGTAGTCAACTCCTTGAACTTGTCGTAAACCTTTTACGACAAGTCAAGCTTTGTAGACAGTAACATTACCATCAGCGTCAGTTTCTTCTTGAAGATCCATTTATTCTCTATAGCTTGCCGATCATCGGGCAAGTCCACCAAAGTCCACACTTTGTTCTCATACATGGATCCTATCTCAGATTTCATGGCCTCAAGCCATTTATCGGAATCTGGGATCATCATAGCTTCTTCATAGTTCATAGGTTCGCCATGGTCTAGTAACATTGCTTCCAGAACAGGATTACCGTACCACTCTGGTGCGGATCGTGCTCTGCTTGACCTATGAGGCTCAGTAGTAACTTGATCTGAAGTTTCATGATCATCATCATTAGCTTCCTCTCCAGTTGGTGTAGACATCACGGGAACGGATTTCTCTGATGAGCTACTTTCTAAATTGAGAGAAGGTACAGTTACCTCATCAAGTTATACTTTCCTCCCACTTACTTCTTTCGAGAGAAACTCCTTCTGTAGAAATGTTCCATTCTTAGCAAAAAAGATCTTGCGTCTGTATCTGTGGTAGAAGGTGTACCCAATTGTATCCTTAGGGTATCCTATGAAGACGCACTTCTCCGATTTGGGTTCGAGCTTATCAGGCTGAAGCCTTTTGACATAAGTGCGCAACCCCAAACTTTAAGAAACCACAGCTTAGATTTCTTGCCAAACCACAATTCATACGGTGTCGTCTCAACGGATTTAGACAGTGCCCTATTTAATGTGAATGCAATTTTCTCTAATGGATAACCCCAAAACAATAGTGGTAAATCGGTAAGAGACATCATAGATTGCACCATATCTAATAAAGTATGGTTACAATGTTCAGACACACCATTACACTGTGGTGTTCTAGGTGGCGTGAGTTGTGAAACTATTCCACATAGTTTTAAATGAAGGCCAAACTCGTAACTCAAACATTCGCCTCCACGATCAGATCGTAGAAACTTTATTTTCTTGTTACGATGATTCTCCACTTCACTCTGAAATTCTTTGAACTTTTCAAATGTTTCAGACTTGTGTTTCATCTAGATATACCCATATCTGCTACAATCATCTGTGAAGGTTAGAAAATAACGATACCCGCCACGTGCTTCAACACTCATCGGACCGCATACATCGGTATGTATTATTTCCAGTAAGTCATTAGCTCGCTCCATTGTTCCGGAGAATGGAGTTTTAGTCATCTTGCCCATGTGGCATGGTTCGCAAGTATCAAATGATTCATAATCAAGTGATTTCAAAATTCCATTGATACGTCTCCAACGTATCTATAATTTTTGACTATTCCATGCTATTATATTATCTGTTTTGGATGTTTAATGGGCTTTATTATACAATTTTATACTATTTTTGGGACTAACCTATTAACCGGAGGCCCAGTCCAAATTGCTGTTTTTTTGCTTATTTCAGTGTTTTGCATAAAAGGAATATCAAACGGAGTCCAAACGGAATGAAACCTTCGGGAGAGTCGTTTTTGGAACAAACGCAATCCAGGAGACTTGGAGTGGACGTCAAGGAAGCAACGAGGCGGCCACGAGGCAGGGAGGCGCGCCCAGGGGGGTAGGCGCGCCCCCCACCCTCGTGGGCTCCTCGTGGCTCCCCTGACCGACTTCTTTCACCTATATATACTCATATACCCTAAAAACATCCTAGAGCACCACGAAACGCTATTTCCACCACCGCAACCTTCTGTACCCATGAGATCCCATCTTGGGGCCTTTTCCGATGCTCCACTAGAGGGGGAATTAATCACGGAGGGCTTCTACATCAACACCATAGCTTCTCTGATGAATTGTGAGTAGTTTACCACAGACCTTCGGGTCCATAGTTATTAGCTAAATGGCTTCTTCTCTCTCTTTGGATCTCAATACAAAGTTCTCCTCGATCTTCTTGGAGATCTATTCGGTGTAATTCTTTTTGCGGTGTGTTTGTCGAGATCTGATGAATTATGGGTTTATGATTAAGATTATCTATGAACAATATTTGAATCTCCTCTGAATTCTTTTATGTATGATTTGTTATCTTTGCAAGTCTCTTCGAATTATCAGTTTGGTTTGGCCTACTAGATTGATCTTTCTTGCAATGGGAGAAGTGCTTAGCTTTGGGTTCAATCTTGCGGTGTCCTTTCCCAGTGACAGCAGGGGCAGCAAGGCACGTATTGTACTGTTGCCATCGAGGATAAAAAGATGGGGTTTATATCATATTGCTTGAGTTTATCCCTCTACATCATGTCATCTTGCCTAATGTGTTACTCTGTTCTTATGAACTTAATACTCTAGATGCATGCTGGATAGCGGTTGATGTGTGGAGTAATAGTAGTAAATGCAGAATCGTTTCGATCTACTTGTCGCGGATGTGATGCCTATATACATGATCATGCCTAGATATTCTCATAACTATGCACTTTTTCTATCAATTGCTCGACAGTAATTTGTTCACCCACCGTAATACTTATGCTATCTTGAGAGAAGCCACTAGTGAAACCTATGCCCCCGGGTCTATTTTCCATCATATAAGTTTCTGACTATTTTATTTTGCAATCTTTACTTTCCAATCTATATCATAAAAATACCAAAAATATTTATCTTATTATCTCTATCAGATCTCATTTTTGCAAGTGGCCATGAAGGGATTGACAACCCCTTTATCGTGTTGGTTGCAAGGTTCTTATTTGTTTGTGCAGGTATGAGGGATTTGAGTGTAGCCTCCTACTGGATTGATACCTTGGTTCTCAAAAACTGAGGGAAATACTTACGCTACTTTGCTGCATCACCCTTTCCTATTCAAGGGAAAACCAACGCATGCTCAAGAGGTAGCAAGAAGGATTTCTGGCGCCGTTGCCAGGGAGTCTACGCACAAGTCAAGACATACCAAGTACCCATTACAAACTCTTATCCCTCGCATTACATTATTTGCCATTTGCCACTCGTTTTCCTCTCCCTCACTTCACCTTTGCCTTTTCTCCGCCTTCTTCCCGTATGTCTTTTTGTTTATGTCTCCATGTGCCTTCTATTTGCTTGCATCTTTGCTTGCTAAAAATCTATTGATATGGATCCACTTAAAGTGTTCTACTTGGATCATCTTCAATCTATTCGTGGTCGTGCTGAAACCCCAACTAGTCTAGTTGAGGGAAAATCTTTAGATGAGCATGCTCATTTTGTGCGTCATTGTTTGTCTGAAAAGGGGAAGCTCTTATGGTATCAAATAAATAGTTTGCTATGCTATGCTTGGAATCTTTGTGAAATTTATGACTTTACTTGTTGCTCTAAGAACCCTAAAAAACACCTTCCCTACCTATGTGAGTTTAATGATAATGAAATCTTATCTTCTTATGGAAAGGGTGTTTATAGTTACTATGATATCGAACAAATTGAAGAATTTGTCGTTTTTAAGGGTGCTCATGAAGTTGCTTCTTTGACTGAAAAGTATGATATTACTCTCTACAAATCTGAAAATTCTGACATACTTAAATATTGCTATGAAAACTATGCTTATAATGCCTATGTTAAGGAATTTATTGAGAGAATGACCGTTGCTTTGGAAGAAAATAATGATATGCATGAACCTATAGATAATTATTATTCCGATGATTTGATTGAAATATCCCTTGATGAACATGATGCTTGCTATTCTTGTGGCCATGATGCCAATATTTATGAAGACGAATTTGCTATAGTTCCTTATGTTAAACATGAGATCGTTGCTATTGCACCCATACTTGATAGTTCCTTCGATAAAAAGCATGATTGCAATAATCTTATTATAAATTCTCTTAATGTCAATTGTGTTAATGATATGCAAAACCTCAAGCTTGGGGATGCTAGTTTTGCTATGTCTACTACTTGTTGCAATGATCATGATTGGGGTGATTCTTCCTACACTCTTGAAAATTTATTTAAGCCCCATGACGAATATGAGATTGATAATAATGTTTGCAATAATATTGAAAGTGGGTTTGGAAGAGTGTCAACTTTATATCCCACATATTTGGATAATGTTCAATCTCATGAAGTTTTTGATAAAAGTGGGTTTGGAGAGGTCATGACTTTAGTTAATGATATTCCCACTATTTTGGAAGAGTGTCAACTTTGCATGCATGTGGATCATGTAGAGAAAATTTTATTTGAGAGCTATATTGTTGAATTTGAATATGATCCCACATGTAATTATTATGAGATAGGAAAATATGGTTGTAGAAATTTTCATGTTACTAAATTACCTCTTGTTATGTTGAGATTGTTATTGTTTCTCACTTCTTTCTTGCATATGCTAGTTTTTGCTTGTCTTGATAATTTATTTGCCTATAAGATTCCAATTCATAGGAAGTATGTTAGACTTAGATGGGTTTTTCATATGTTTTATGATGCTCTCTTTGTGCTTCAATTCTTGTCTTTCATGTGAGCATCATTGAAATCTCAAGGCCTAGCTAGGGGTGTTAAACGATAGCGCTTGTTGGGAGGCAACCCAAATTTATTTTTGTTCTTTGCTTTTTGTTCCTGTTTAGTAATAAATAATTCATCTAGCCTCTGGTTAGATGTGGTTTTATGTTTTAATTAGTGTTTGTGCCAAGTAAAACCTATAGGATCTTCTTGGGTGATAGTTAATTTGATCTTGCTGAAAAACAGAAACTTTTGCATGCACGAGAATAATTGTAATAAATCACAGAAACGTGAATTTCAGTTGATTCTTTTTGAAGAAGATTAATGAACAAATTATCTAGGACTTCCTATTTTTCTAGAATTTTGGGGGTTCCAGAAGTATCCGAAAGTTACAGATTGCTACAGAATGTTCAGTTTTTGACAGATTCTGTTTTTCGTGTGTTGTTTGCTTATTTTGATGAATCTATGGCTAGTATCGGGGGGGTATGAACCATAGAGAAGTTGGAATACAGTAGGTTTAATACCAATATAAATAAATAATGAGTTCATTACAGTACCTTAAAGTGGTGGTTTGTTTTATTTTGCTAACGGAGCTCATGAGATTTTCTGTTGAGTTTTGTGTTGTGAAGTTTTCAAGTTTTTGGGTAAAGATTTGATGGATTATGGAATAAGGAGTGGAAAGAGCCTAAGCTTGGGGATTCCCAAGTCACCCCAATGTAAAATTCAAGGACAACCAAAAGCCTACGCTTGGAGATGCCCCGGAAGGCATCCCCTCTTTCGTCTTCGTCCATCGGTAACTTTACTTGATGCTATATTTTTATTCACCACATGATATGTGTTTTGCTTGGAGCATCTTGTATGATTTGAGTCTTTGCCTTTAGTTAACCACAATCATCCTTGCTGTACACACCTTTTGGGAGAGACACACATGAATCAGAATTTCTTAGAATACTCTATGTGCTTCACTTATATCTTTTGAGCAAGATAATTTTGCTCTAGTACTTCACTTATATCTTTTTAGAGCACAACGGTGGTTTTATTTTATAGAAATTATTGATCTCTCATGATTCACTTATATTATTTTGATAGTCCTTTAGAACAGCATGGTAATTTGCTTTGGTTAAAATTTTAGTCCTAATATGATGAGCATCCAAGATAGGTATAATAAAAACTATCATATAAAGTGCATTGAATACTATGATAAGTTTGATACTTGATGATTGTTTTGAGATATGAGGATGGTAATATTAGGGTCATGCTAGTTGAGTAGTTGTGAATTTGAGGAATACTTGTGTTAAAATTTTGTGATTCCCGTAGCATGCACGTATGGTGAACCGTTATGTGATGAAGTTGGAGCATGATTTATTTATTGATTGTCTTCCTTATGTGTGGAGGTCGGGATCGCGCGATGGTTAACTCCTACCAACCCTTCCCCTAGGAGCATGCGTGTAGTACTTTGTTTTGATAACGTGTAGATTTTTGCAATAAGTATGTGAGTTCTTCATGACTAATGTTGAGTCCATGGATTATACGCACTCTCACCCTTCCACCATTGGTGCCTCTCTTGTGCCGCGCAACTTTTGCCGGTATCATACACCCACCATATACCTTCCTTAAAATAGCCACTATGCCTACCTATTATGGCATTTCCATAGCCATTCCGAAATATATTGCCATGCAACTTTCCACCATTACATTTATTATGACACGCTCCACCATTGTCATATTTGCTTTGCATGATCATGTAGTTGACATCGTATTTGTGGCAAAGCCACCATTCATAATTCTTTCGTACATGTCACTCTTGATTCATTATCCCGGTATACCGCCGGAGGCATCCACATAGAGTCATATTTTGTTCTAAGATTCTTGAGTTGTAAGTAGATAAAAGTGTGATGATCTTCATTATTAGAGCATTGTCCCATGTGAGGAAAGGATGATGGAAGCAATGATTCCCTCACAAGTTGGGATGAGTCTCCGGACTTTATGAAAAAGAAAAGAGGCCAAAGAACCCAAATAAAAAGAAAGAGGCCAAAGAAGCCCACAAAAAAGGAGAAAAAAAGAGAAAAGGAGAGAAGGGACAATGTTACTATCCTTTTACCACACTTGTGCTTCAAAGTAGCACCATGATCTTCATGATAGAGAGTCTCCTATGTTGTCACCTTCATATGCTAGTGGGAATTTTTCATTATAGAACTTGGCTTGTATATTCCAATGATGGGCTTCCTCAAATTGCCCTAGGTCTTCGTGAGCAAGCAAGTTGGATGCACACCCACTTAGTTTCTTTTGATGAGCTTTCATACACTTATAGCTCTAGTGCATCGGTTGCATGGCAATCCCTACTCACTCACATTCATATCTATTAATGGGCATCTCCATAGCCTGTTGATATGCCTAGTTGATATGAGACTATCTTCTCCTATTTTGTCTTCTCCACAACCACCATCCTATTCCACCTATAGTGCTATGTCCATGGCTCACGCTCATGTATTGCGTGGAGATTGAAAAAGTTTGAGAATACTAAAGTATGAAACAATTGCCTGGCTGAAACCGAGGTTGTGCATGATTTAAATATTTTATGTGATGAAGATAGAGCATAGCCAGACTATATGATTTTGTAGGGATAACTTTCTTTGTCCATGTTATTTTGAGAAGACATGATTACTTTGTTAGTATACTTGAAGTATTATTACTCTTATGTCAATATTAAAATTTTGTCTTGAATCTTTCGGATCTGAACATTCATGCCACGATAAAGAAAATTACATTGAGAATTATGCTAGGTAGCATTCCACATCAAAAATTCCGTTTTTATCATTTACCTACTCGAGGACGAGCAGGAATTAAGCCTGGGGATGCTTGATATGTCTCCAACGTATCTATAATTTTTTATTATTCCATGCTATTATATTATCTATTTTGGATGTTTAATGGGCTTTATTATACACTTTTATACTATTTTTGGGACTAACCTATTAACCGGAGGCTCAGTCCAAATTGTTGTTTTTTTGCCTATATCAGTGTTTCGCAGAAAAGGATATCAAACGGAGTCCAAACGAAATGAAACCTTCGGGAGAGTCGGTTTTGGAACAAACGCAATCCAGGAGATTTGGAGTGGATGTAAAGGAAGCAACGAGGCGGCCACGAGGCAGGGAGGCACGCCCAGGGGGGTAGGCGCCCCCCACCCTCGTGGGCCCCTTGCGGCTCCCCTGACCGACTTCTTTCGCCTATATATACTCATATACCTTGAAAACATCCGAGAGCACCACGAAACCCTATTTCCACCGCCGCAACCTTCTGTACCCGTGAGATCCCATCTTGGGGCCTTTTCCGGCGCTCCGCTGGAGGGGGAATCGATCATGGAGGGCTTCTACGTCAACACCATAGCCTCTCTAATGAATTGTGAGTAGTTTACCACAGACCTTCGGGTCCATAATTATTAGCTAGATGGCTTCTTATCTCTCTTTGGATCTCAATACAAAGTTCTCCTTGATCTTCTTAGAGATCTATTCGATGTAATTCTTTTTGCGGTGTGTTTGTCGAGATCCGATGAATTGTGGGTTTATGATTAAGATTATCTATGAACAATATTTGAATCTCCTCGGAATTCTTTTATGTATGATTTTTTTATCTTTGCAAGTCTCTTTGAATTATCAGTTTGGTTGGCCTACTAGATTGATCTTTCTTGCAATGGGAGAAGTGCTTAGCTTTGGGTTCAATCTTGTGGTGTCCTTTCCCAGTGACAGCAGGGGCAGCAAGGCACGTATTGTATTGTTGCCATCGAGGATAGAAAGATGGGGTTTATATCATATTGCTTGACTTTATCCCTCTACATCATGTCATCTTGCCTAATGCGTTACTCTGTTCTTATGAACTTAATACTCTAGATGCATGCTGTACAGCGGTCGATGTGTGGAGTAATAGTAGTAGATGCAGAATCGTTTCGATCTACTTGTCACGGACGTGATGCCTATATACATGATCATGCCTAGATATTCTCATAACCATGCACTTTTCTATCAACTGCTCGACAATAATTTGTTCACCCAACGTAATACTTATGCTATCTTGAGAGAAGCCACTAGTGAAATCTATGCCCCCTGGGTCTATTTTCCATCATATAAGTTTCCGATCTATTTTATTTTGCAATCTTTACTTCCCAATCTATATCATAAAAATACCAAAAATATTTATCTTATTATCTCTACCAGATCTCACTTTTGCAAGTGGCCGTGAAGGGATTGACAACCTCTTTATCAGATTGGTTGCAAGGTTCTTATTTGTTTGTGCATGTACGAGGGATTTGAGTGTAGCCTCCCACTGGATTGATACCTTGGTTCTCAAAAACTGAGGGAAATACTTACGCTACTTTGCTGCATCACCCTTTCCTCTTCAAGGGAAAACAAACGCATGCTCAAGAGGTAGCATCCATCCGCATGGAGTTTCTTCATGCGCTTTACACCAATATGACCTAAACGGCAGTGCCACAAGTATGTTGCACTATCATTATCAAATTTGCATCTTTTGGCATCAATATTTATGAATATGTGTATCACTACGATCGAGATTCAATAAACCATTTTCATTAGGTGTATGACCATAGAAGGTTTTATTCATGTAAACAGAACAACAATTGTTCTGTGACTTAAATGAATAATCGTATTGCAATAAACATGATCAAATCATATTCATGCTCAACGCAAACACAAAATAACATTTATTTAGGTTCAACACTAATCTTGAAGGTAGAGTGAGTGTGCAATGGTGATTGTATCACCTTGGAATCATTTTCAACACACATCATCACCTCAACCTTAACTAGTCTCCGTTTTATTCTGCAACTCCTGTTTCGAGTTACTAATCTTAGCAACTGAACAATATCAAATACCCAGGGGCTACTATGAATACTAGCAAGGTAAACATCCATAACTTGTATATCAAATATAGCTTTGTTCACTTTGCCATCCTTCTTATCCGCCAAGTATTTGGGGTAGTTCCGCTTCTAGTGACCATTCCCTTTGCAGTAGAAGCACTTAGTTTCAGGCTTAGGTCCAACTTTGGGCTTCTTCACGGGAGTGGAAACTTGCTTGCCATTCTTCTCGAAGTTCCCTTTCATTCCCTTTGCCCTTTTCTTGAAACTAGTGGTCTTGTTAACCATCAACACTTGATGCTCTTTCTTGATTTCTACCTTCACCGATTTTTAGCATCACGAAGAGCTCGGGAATCATTTTTGTCATCCCTTGCATATTATAGTTCATCACGAAGTTCTAATAGCTTGGTGATAGTGACTAGAAAATTCTGTCAATCACTATCTTATCTGGAAGATTAACTCCCACTTGATTCAAGTGATTAGTACCCAGACAATATGAGCACATGCTCACTGGTTGAGCTATTCTCCTCCATCTTGTAGGCAAAATACTGTCAGAGGTCTCATACCTCTTGACACGGGCATGAGTCTGAAATACCAATTTCATCTCATGGAATATCTCATATGCGCCGTGGTGTTCAAAACGTTTTTGAAGTCCTAGTTCTAAGCTGTAAAGCTTGCCAAACGTTCATAACGTTTGCATCTGCTCCTGCAATAGGTCTGTCACCTAGCGGTGCATAAAGGACATAATTCTTATGTGCAGCAATGAGGATAATCCTTAGATCACGGACCTAGTCCGCATCATTGCTACTATCATCTTTTAACTTGTGTTCCAGGGCCATGTATGTACATGCTAGGCTCGTCAAGTTTAACCCGAGTATTCTGCATGTGCAAAACTGTCTTGCACCCATTGTATGTGAACGTAGAGTCTATCACACCCGATCATCACATGGTGTCTCAGCACGATGAACTGTCACAACAGTGCATACTCAGGGAGAACACTTATACCTTGAAATTTAGTGAAGGGATCATCTTATAATGCTACCGCCGTACTAAGAAAAATAAGATGCATAAAAGATAAACATCATATGCAATCAAAATATGTGACATGATATGGCCATCATCATCTTGTGCTTTTGATCTCCATCTCCAAAGCATCGTCATGATCTCCATCATCACCGGCTCGACACCTTGATCTCCATCGTAGTGTCATGGTCGTCTCGCCAACTATTGCTTCTACAACTATTGCTTCTACAACTACCGCTAACATATAGTGATAAAGTAAAGCAATTACATGGCATTTGCATTTCATACGATAAAGAGACAACCATAAGGCTCCTGCCGGTTGCCGATAACTTTTACAAAACATGATCATCTCATACAATAACGCATATCACATCATGTCTTGACCATATCACATCACAACATGCCCTGCAAAAACAAGTTAGACGTCATCTACTTTGTTGTTACAAGTTCTACATGGCTGCTATGGGCTTCTAGCAAGAACCGTTCTTACCTACGCATCAAAACCACAACGGTGTTTCATCAAGTTTGTTGTTTTAACATTCTTCAAGGACCAGCCGCAGTCCAATTCGATTCAACTAAAGTAGGAGAAACAGACACCCGCCAACCACCTTTATGCAAAACTAGTTGCATGTCTGTCGGTGGAACCGGTAGGGAGGAGACAGGGGGCGAGCAGGGGCTAGACCCCCCAATGATCGGCCCCCCTCAATGAATCGGAGCAGATACTAACACAGATCCTAGTATATAGTACGTACTAATGGCCGTAAAATTATTCCTTAAGTACCGTTCAACTAGTACTGCATACAAAGGCCCAATAGGTGAATTGATTTCCCAAGTTTTGTGGCGCTGCGTGTATGTACCCATGCCCAAACATAGCCCATGTCTCATCTTTAGGCCCCGTGGAGAATTTTGACCTAGCTTTCCTGTCTTCCAAGTCGTTCACAAAACCAGATCAATCATGGTTTTCTGCTAGCCGCCATCAGCCACCCTAGCCAATCGACGAACGACAGCACTGCGGTGCCGTGCTACCCAGCAAGCCCCCGTCTCTACCTTTGCAGATCCTACAGCGGCCATGATCTAGTCTGCAAACGCTGAAGTCTAATCCCCGGTGATGATCCTGTCGCAAACGCTGAAGTATAAAGGTATGACATACTTAGTTAACTGGCTCTCTTGCGATTTCATCTCAGAGACTCAAACTATTGATTAAGTAGTACAAATTACTAGATGTGTTTTTCAGTTATATGGGAGATGATTCATGGTATTTGCTTGTAGTACATCTTAGTTGTTATTTCCTCCTCAGGCTGCCTTTTGGCATTTTCGTTTTTATAGAACGTCATCTGCACCCTGTCCTTCTATTTCGATGGAAGCAGGGCTGACTGCATTCGTAAACTTATGATATTTGTGTTTCACTGAAAATAAATACCTCCAAAGTTCAATCGGATGAGATTATCTTATTGTTCGATGATCTTGCTAGTTGTAGACCTAAATTTAATCCTGTAGAAAGGAAGCCCTTTTGTGAATTGCAAAAACTGTATTACTATGTTTTGATAAGTCACTGTGATACATTATGACACGTTATTCTCAAAAATGTCTTCTAGTACAAAATAACACACATTTAGGTGTGTATTCAAGAAAAAAATGCATGTACTATCCTTATCTCCTTCTCTCCCCTCATGCCTAAATCCTGGCTCCGCCCCTGGGAATCAGTCTCATGTGCGCGGACATGTAAGGTTGGTCCGGGCCGCTTCATCCCACAATACGGCCGAATCAAAATAAGATGTTGGTGGTAAGCAGTATGACTATCACCGCCCACAACTCTTTGTGTTCTACTCATGCATATCATCTACATAGACCTGGCTCAGATGCCACTGTTGGGAAACGTTGCATGGAAAACAAAAAATTTCTACGCACACGCAATGATCTATCGATGGAGATGCATAGCAACAAGGGGGAGAGTGTGTCTACGTACATGCATAGACTGTAAGCGCGTTTTATAATGCGGTTGATGTAGTCAAACTTTCTTCGCGCTCCATGGATCGAGTACCGAAAGTACGACACCTCCGAGTTCTGCACACATTCAGCTCAGTGACGTCCCTCTTCTTCTTGACCTAGCAAGACGTCAAGAAGTAGATGAGTCCCGTCAGCACGACGGCATGGTGACGTTGATGGTGAAGTGACCCTCGCAGGGCTTCGCCTAAGCACCGCGAGAATATGACCGGGGGTGTAAACTGTGGAGGGGGGCGCCGCACACGACTAACAATTGATGTTGTGTGTTCTAGGCGCCCCCTCCCACATATATAGGTGGGGGAGGAGGGAGCAGCCAAGGGGCGACCCAAGTTGGATCTGAATCCTACTTGGGGTTTCCCCAAGTGGCGCCCCCTGCCTTATTTCATCGGAGAAGAAGGGGAAGGGGAAGAGAGAAAGGAAGGGGGGCTAAACCCCCCTTTTCCTTCTCCCAATTTGGCCTCTTGCCATAAGGGGGTGCACCATCTCTTGTGGGCTGGTGTGCTCCCCTCTCATGGCCCATATGTCCCATATATTTCCCCCGGGGGTTCCGGTAACCCCTCAGGTACTTCGATAAATACCCGATACATTCCGGAACACTTTTGGTGTGCGAATATTATCGTCCTATATATCAATCTTTACCTCTCGACCATTTAGAGACTCCTCATCATGTCCGTGATCACATCTAGGACTCCAAACAACATTTGGTCACCAAATCATATAACTCATAAAATACAATATTGTCATCAAACGTTAAGCGTGCGGACCCTACGGGTTCGAGAACTATGTAGACATGACCGAGACACCTCTCCGATCAATAACAAATAGCGGAACCTGGATGCTCATATTAGCTCCTACATATTCTACGAAGGTCTTTATCAGTCGAATCGTTATGACAACATACGTTATTCCCTTTGTCTATCGACATGTTACTTGCCCGAGATTCGATCGTCGGTATCTTCATACCTAGTTCAATCTCTTTACCGGCAAGTCTCTTCACTCGTTCCCTAATACATCATCCTATAACTAACTCATTAGTCACTTTGCTTGCAAGGCTTCTTATGATGTGTATTACCAAGAGGACCCATTGATACCTCTCTGAAACTCGGAGTGACAAATCCTAATCTCGATCTATGACAACTCAAAAAACACCTTCGGAGATACCTATAGAGCATCTTTATAATCACCCAGTTACATTGTGACATTTGGTAGCACACAAGGCATTCCTCTGGTATTTGGGAGTTGCATAATCTCATAGTCGAAGGAATATGTATTTGATATGAAGAAAGCAATAGCAATAAAACTGAACGATCATTATGCTAAGCTAACAGATGGGTCTTGTCCATCACATCATTCTCCTAATGACGTGATCCCGTTATCACAACTCATGTCCATGGTTAGGAAACCTTAACCATCTTTGATCAATGAGATAGTCTAGTAGAGGCTTACTAGGGACACGGTATTTGTTTATGTATTCACACATGTATTTAAGTTTCCGATCAATACAATTTTAGCATGAGTAATAAACCTTTATCATGAATAAGGAAATATAAAATAACAACTCTATTATTGCCTCTAGGGCATATTTCCTTTAGTTTTGACTTTGTTGACTGCTGACTGGGTATCACCACATCACCTTTCATGTAGGACCCACTTAGGGAAAAAGAAAATAAAAAATCCTTCTTCTCTGCTATCTCTCTGTCACTGCATTTACTGCTCCCAACCACTCGACCTCCAACCTCCTCCTCGTACGACTGTCCGCACACCTCCTTGCTACTTGTGAGATGCGTTGGGATTTCCTCGAACAGGAGAGGATGATATAGTACAGTAGAGATAAGTATTTCCCTTAGTTAAGAACCAAGGTTATTAATCCAGTAGGAGAACCATGCGAAACCTCGTTAACAACACCTACACACAAAAGAACAAATACTTCCACCCAACGAGGTCAAGGAGGTTGTCAATCCCCTTGGTGGTTATTTGCAAGGATCAATTCTCGTAGTGATAGATAGATAGAATAAAACACAAAATAAATAATGGTAAATAAATTGCAGCAAGATATTTTGGATTTTATATATGACAAAAGTAGACCCGGGGGCCATACTTTTCGCTAGAGGCTTCTCCCTCGAACAAAAAGCATACGGTGGATAAAGAAATTACTGTTGGGCGGCAATTGATAGAAAAGCGCATTCTTCTCTAACGTATCTATACTTTTTTTTATCGTTCATTGCTATTATATTATCAATCTTGGATGTTTTATATGCATTATTATGCTGTTTTATATCATTTTTGGTACTAACTTATTAACATAGTGCCCAATGTCAGTTGTTGTTTCCCCTTGTTTTTGTCTTTATAGAAAATCAATACCAAACGGAGTCCAAATGGAACAAAACTTTTTGACGATTTTTCTTAGACTACAAGACACCCTGGAAGCTTCGGGAGGAGGCCAAAAGGGCCACGAGATGGCCACAAGCACAGGGGGCGCTTCGGGGGGGGGGGACCCCCAAGCTCGTGGGCCCCTCATGGCTCCTCTAACCCTAATTCTTCTTCTATAAATACCCAATTATTCCCCGTAGACCAGGGGCACACAAAATACTTTTTCGCCGTTGCAAGTTTCTGTCTTCGTGAGATCCCATCTGGGGACCTTTTCCGGTACTAGGGGGATTCGATCACGGAGGGCTTCTAATCAACCTTGCTACCCTTCTGATGATGTGTGAATAGTTTACCATAGACCTACGGGTCCATAGCTAGTAGCTAGATGGCTTCTTCTCTCTCTTTGATCTTCAATACAATGTTCTCCTCGATGTTCTTGGAGATCTATTCAATTTAATCTTCTTTTGCGGTGTGTTTGTTGAGATCTGATGAATTGTGGGTTTATGATCGGATTATCTGTGAATATTATTTCAGTCTTCTCTGAACTCTTCTATTCATGACTTATACAGCTTTGTAACTTTCTCTAGTCTATTGATTTCTCTTGGCCAACTAGATTGATTTTTATTTCAATGGGAGAGGTGCTTTGTAATGGGTTCAATATTGCAGTGCTCAATCCCAGTGACAGAAGCAGACATGACACATATTTCTATTGTTGCTGTCAGATTTAGGGCTTCACAAACCCAAGGGAAGTTCAAACTCTGGTGTGCGTACGAAGAACTCAATCTCCCCAGCCTACCAACTCATCGCTCTCATAGCCTAGCTCGATGAACGGGAAAGGAAAGAGACTTAGCAGTTTACCCAGGTCCGGGGCACCTTGCGGTGTAAGACCCTACTCCTGCTTTGTGGTGGATGAGCCTCGCGGTGGGCTGAGGATGAACCAGTACAGAGGAAGAACAACATCAAGAGGTCTGTTCTTGTGTGCCGATGGACTAAGGAAGGAGTGGATTCAATTCGGGGGTTCGGATGGAATAAGATCCCCCTCTATGGTGGTGGCTAGGCTATATTTATAGTGGCCTCGGTCCTCTTCCTCCAAAATGAAGGCGGGAAGGGATCCCACAATGGCTAGTTTGAAAGGGGACAAGAAGTACATCCTATCCTGATGAAAGGTGATCTTTGCCTGCAAAGCTTCTGGCCGTGACACCATGGTGGGCTCGGAGATGACCTCCGTCCTGCCGCCTTGGCAGTCTTGCTCTTGTAGCACGGGAATGGAAACCTTTGGCTGATTCCTCGGGACTCCACGCCTACGCTCGCCTCCTTAGCATCAAAGAGGAAACCTGATGCTCTGTGCCCGCTGGCGCCTGCCCAGCCTTGGTCGTCATGGCTTGCGTCACTTGATCCTCACGAGATGGGCGCTTGCATAGGAATCTCTGCTCCTCAGGAGCCAGCCTAGGAGGCTGCTCCTTCCGAAGGTCTTGGCGTCGTCCACCTCGTGAGGCTTGGCCCCTTGCAAGGGTCTTGTTGTCGGTGTCAAAACCGGCAGATCTCGGGTAGGGGGGGCAAGCTATATGTTTGAGGACTAATGGTAACTATGGACAAAGGACACAGTGTTTACCCAGGTTGGGCCCTCTTAATGGAGGTCAAAACAGAGATCGTGCCCACTTAATACGCGATTGCACATCAATGATATTTGGGTAATCCAACCGTTTGCGGCGCATGCTTTCATTTGGAATAGGCGAGATTCAAGGCACGAGTGGGGGCGGTTGGCATTTTTACTGCCTATAAGAGGGCAGTAGATCTTTACTTTCTTCCCCACGCCTTCACATCTCCTCAGCCTTCCAATCTCCCAAGCTCTCTGCGCTCGCAAAGTCTTCGTCTTCCTCACCACCACAACCACCTCCTCCGACCATGGCCGGAGTTGGCTCCAAGGGCAAGTGGGAGCCCTCCTCCGTGACGGAGAAGGAGATAAAAGATCTTCGGAGTGCGGGGTACCTCGCCGCCGACATCAAGCACATGCTTCCCCCCCAAAGATCAAGTCATTCCCACTCTGGAGCCCAACGAACGGGTCGTCTTCCTTCCCCACTTCCTTAGAGGGTTAGGTTTTCCACTCCACCCGTTCGTCCGCGGACTCATGTACTACTATGGGCTAGATTTCCACAATCTAGCCCCGAACTCTTTCCTCCACATCTCGGCGTTCATCGTCGTGTGTGAGGCTCTCCTCCGCGTCCACCCACACTCAGCCTATGGCTCAAGGTCTTCAACGTGAAGCCGAAGGTGGTCGACGGGCAGCATGCAGACTGCGGCAGAGCTATGATTAGCAAGCTACCGAACACCACATGGCCCAAGGGGGCCTCTGTGGATACCGTGAAGATCTGGCAATAGGAGTGGTTCTACATCACCGAGCCGTGCATCACTAAATGAGAGGCCATTCCGGAATTCAGATCCGGACCCCCCATGAGGCTCACCTCCTGGAACGTGAAGGGCCTCGGCTGGGGTCCCAGACGGAGGTGCAGGCGCTGCAAATGCGCATCACCAACGTGCTGGGGAAGAACGTTGGTCTAACCAACATGGTTTAGATCATGCTCTTCCGCTGCATTCTTCCCTGCCAGTGCCGGGCTTCCCCTATGTGGGAATTCAAGCCGGAGGAGCCGCAGATGCTACAACATTTCCTTGACACCACGCACGAGGGAATGTGGAAGCTGCTCTTCAAGGCACAAAAGAGCTGGCCCATGGAGACCGAAGATGCCGGCCTCAACGCCATGAATCCAGCCTCTCTGGTAAGTACTCGATATCTCCAAAGACATACCTAGTTCATACATATACGTTTGATCTATGCCGAACTCATCAACCCATCCTTTGTTACAGGGCTGAACCAAAAAGTCGGAGCGGAACAAGAGTCTGAATCCGCTGCCCAAAAACCTAGTCACTCCTCAGCTGGAGGAGATGCTGGTCCCGGTGCCTTATAAGCCGCCGGAGAAGAAGGCCAAGAAGAAGAGCAAGGGGCCCAAGGACAGGCCCTGCCGAAAAGGTCCTCTGGAAGCTGTGTCCGAAGAGACCGAGCCCGTCTCCTCCCATAAGGAAGACGAGGACGAAGAGGAGGAGGAGGAGGAGGAGGAGGAGGAGGAAGTGGAGAGCGACTCCCCCTCATGACGAGGAGGGGAAAGAGTACGGCCTCTGAGAACCTGGAGGGGGCGACGTGATACATCTCCAACGTATCTATAATTTTTGATTGTTCCATGCTATTATATTATCTGTTTTGGATGTTTAATGGGCTTTAATATGCTCTTATATATTATTTTTGGGACTAACATATTAACCGGAGGCCCAGTGCCAGTTTCTGTTTTTTTTCCTATTTCGTTGTTTTACAGAAAAGGAATACCAAACGGAGTCCAAACGGAATGAAACCTTTTCGAGGATCTTTCTTGGACCAAAAGCAATCCAGAAGACTTGGAGTTGAAGTCTCGGACTCTACAAGGAGGCCACGAGGCAGGGGGCGCGCCTAGGGGGGGGGGTAAGCACGCCCCCCACCCTCATGGGCCCCTCATAGCTCCATCGACGTACTTCTTTCGCCTATATATACTCTTATACCCTAGAAACATCAGGGGGAGCCACGAAAACACTTTTCCACCGTCGCAACCTTCTGTACCCATGAGATCCCATCTTGCGGCCTTTCCCGGCGATCTGCCGGAGGGGGAATCGATCACGGAGGGCTTCTACATCAACACCATTGCCTCTCCGATGAAGCGTGAGTAGTTTACCACAGACCTTTGGGTCCATAGTTATTAGCTAGATGGCTTATTCTCTCTCTTTGATTCTCAATACAAAGTTCTCCTCGATGTTCTTGGAGTTCTATTCGATGTAATATTCTTTTGCGGTGTGTTTGCCAAGATCCGATGAATTGTGGATTTATGAACTTGATTATCTATGAATATTATTTGGTTCGTCTCTGAATTCATATATGCATGATTTGATATCTTTGCAAGTCTCTTCAAATTATCGGTTTAGTTTGGCCTACTAGATTGATCTTTCTTGCAATAGGAGAAGTGCTTAGCTTTGGGTTCAATCTTGCGGTGTACTTTCCCAGTGACAGTAGGGGCAGCAAGGCATGTATTGTATTGTTTCCATCAAGGATAAAAAGATGGGGTTTATATCATATTGCTTGAGTTTATCCCTCTACATCATGTCATCTTGCTTAATGCGTTACTCCGTTCTTATGAACTTAATACTCTAGATGCATGCTGGATAGCGGTCGATGTGTGGAGTAATAGTAGTAGATGCAGAATCATTTTGGTCTACTTGACACGGACATGATGCCTATGTTCATGATCATTGCCTTAGATGTCTTCATAATTATGCGCTCTTCTATCAATTGCTCGGCAGTAATTTGTTCACCCACCGTAATACATGCTATCTCGAGAGAAGCCACTAGTGAAACCTATGGCCCCTGGGTCTATTTCTTATTATATTACATCTCTTTTATTTACATCACATTTCGTTTACTATTTTGCAATCTTTACTTTCCAATCTATACAACAAAAATACCAAAAATATTTACTTTACTATCTCTATTAGATCTCACTTTTGTGAGTGACCGTGAAGGGATTGACAACCCCTTTATCGCGTTGGTTGCAAGGTTCTTGATTGTTTGTGCAGGTACTAGGTGACTTGTGTGTCGCATCCTACTGGATTGATACCTTGGTTCTCAAAACTGAGAGAAATACTTACGCTACTTTGCTGCATCACCCTTTCCTCTTCAAGGGAAAACCAACGCATGCTCAAGAGGTAGCACGACGCCGAATAAGGGGCAAGTGGTCCTCTCGGATAGTTCGGACCCGGAGTCTGAACGCTGGCCGGAGAGGGTCCAAAGGGAGAAGCCCCTGGCCGAAACGTAAGTGTCAGAAACTTACTCGTTTAATTATCGCTTTAATCTGCCTATGTCATGCCCAATCCTTTTTATGCTTTTCAGCCCTTCGCGCGAGATCCCGATCCCCTCTTCTTTGGAGGGGCACTCTCTAGCCCCTAGAGAGGCAGAGAGTGACGACCCATCTCACGCCCTCTCTCCCCTTGCCATGGAGGATACCGAGGTGTCATCCCAAAGGCCGTCTCCTGGCCAGGGAGGGGCGGACGAGACCGTCCAGAAGGCGCCCGAGGACAACACCTCGAACGCTGTAGAGTGGGTCATGGCGACCCCCATGACCACCGAGGGTGGGGGGCTTCAACAGTCCGGGCCCTCATCGAACACCGCCCCAGAGACCAGTACAACTCTGGGTTCGGACCAACATCCCCCTTCAAAAGAGGGGGGAGGAACAGGAGCTCCATCGGTGGCCTTTGCCAATCCGGAGGCTGCTAACGCTATGCAGGAGGCACTGCAACGTGCCTCCTTCATGGAGGAAGGGTGCGGTCATGGAAAAGGTTTGGTCCGTGAAGAGCAGACTGACCGAAGCCTTCAATAGCCTATTAACAGGCTTTGAGGTAAGCGATGTAATATTCTTTACTAGCCTTTATTTTTTGTACACATATATGTGTTTAGGCGAAACCCATGTGTAGACAGTAGCCCCTAAGACTATGTCCCGATTAGGATAATCCGGACAGAGGATCAAAACATGTTGATAATGTGTCGTATATATTGTTGGACAGGCTTCGATGTTGGCGGCTACTGCCTAGGCCGTAGAGATAGCCGAGCTCAATTGGAAGCTTTGGCTATCTGAGAGGAACTCGACCGCATGAACAAGCGGTTTAATGAAACCCAAGGTATGTGAAAGTACTTCATACCCGAAAGTGATGTTTGTATGTAGTCATGTAAACTGACTACAAATGTTATAAAATACTCACGGTTGGCGCAGCTGAGGTCGAATCCCTCAAGGGCGCCCTCGCTGAAGCCAAGAAGGAGGCGGAGGTGAGCAAGGCAGCCGCGGACAAAGCGGCCAAGGATTTAGAGGAGGAGCAAACCCCCCGTCGACGACATGAGGCGCGGGTGGGGGAGGTCGAACAGGACCTCAAGGATGCCATCGCTAGGTGCGAGTCCTTGGAGTAGAAGAGTTCGAAGCAGGCCTCCGAGCTCACCAAAGCTCTTGAGAGCCTGAAGGAAACCCGGGTTGATTCCCAGGGCGCTCGCCAGGAGATCCAAGAGGCGAGGCAGATTGCGGCTGGTAAGGCATTTATCATGCAAAGTAGATATACTAGTAAGAGATATATTTTACTGACCCGACTTTGGAGTTCTCCAGGCACCTTTGGGGATCTGCCGAGGGGTATTACGGATACCACCACATTCTTCCGAGCAGAAGAGGGGAGCTCAACGGAGAAGTTGTTCTCGTCGCAGTACCTTGCGCGAGAGCTTCCAGTGCCCCTGAGTGACAAACTGAAGCAGCTGTCCGAGCTGCACAGGGTGGCCGGACTGGCCATGAAGGACGTAATAGTTCGTCTATGGCCGGCCGAGGCCATACCTAGTAGCCACTTCGGACTCGTGAAGAGGCTAGTGGAGGCGCTTCCCTACATCGATGCCCTTAAGCGGCCGTCCTGCATAGAAGGTGCTCGGATGGCCTTCGGGCGTGTCAAGGTGCAGTGGGCGAAGATGAAGGCCACCGAGATTGCCACCTCAGGGCCACCTGAAGGCAAGGAGCACCGGTGGCCGAAGAAGTACTTCGACGAGGTCCTCGAGGGAGCCCGTATTGTAGAGGGCCAGTGCTCCAAGGACATCATATTTGAGTAGTTGTGTCCGGTTTGTAAGAGTCATGTAATGAACTCATGATGTAAAAATGGTTATGCTTTTTATAATTAGTTTATCCTCCTATTTGGCTGTTTATATATCTGAAAGTTTACCAGTCGTCGGCTTCAGCCCCCACGTAAATATAACAGGGGTGTTCGGGAACGCATGACAACACTTAATCCAACGTCTTGGTCCGATGTAGGAGGCGTCTTGCGGAGTGAACTAGGCAATCAAACTATGCGGCTTTAGCACTTTCACTTAGCCATAAGAGTCCATTGGTAGCACTAAGTACTTGCCCCTCGTTGCATGAATGGCAATCCGGAGTGCGGCGCCTTTGCAACGCGGCTGGTCGAAAACCCAACCCCTCGTATAACACGGCATAAATTGCCAACGATTAGTAGTATAACACTAAGTCACCAGATCACTGACCCGCTCTCGCCCATCATGACAGTCAGTTTTCGGCTTTCTCTACTGAGGTACTTAACCGGACGAACCAAAAATACAATCGCAGTAGTTCTCCCTTTACTACCTTAGCCGAACTTGCGGAACGTAAGGTGGCAAACATAGGAGCCAGGCAACCCAACTATAGACCAAAGACATGATTCAGAGCCGATGCATATAATGCCATATCCAGGACGCTGAAGAGTTCCCTATAGGTGCTTGGACTTAAGAATTTTGCGGGCCGAATACAACCCCCGGAATGAAGAACGTGTTGAACCACGTATGTTAGTCGAACATAAGGGGGAGCACAGATGACAAGGAAAAAACCAAGACCCAACCAAGAAGGTGATAATCATCTGCGTCCTTTATATCTTTATTGATACGTCGATGACAGGCAATGTCGTTCAATATTAAGGTCATATTACATGCCCAAAGAGAAGAATTTTTTTTACATAAGGGAATGTCTAACATAGGGCCTAAAAATCATAGTTCGGAAAAGAAACTCCAATGATGCCCTGCCGCACGTCTGTACCTTTTCTCCTTATCAGTAAGTCCTTTGAGAGGAGTATTTGATGGTTGGAACGCGCTAGCCTTAAAGGGATCTCCTGCGACAACCATCTCGCAAGAAAAAAGATATATGCAGTCCAACTATGGTCAAGCCGTGCAATGGACCTCTTCCGCAGTGTGCCTCTGGCTCCGCCCAAGGTATTTTTAGTACATAATTATGTACGCGCGATACATAAGCCGTAACCTAGTGGGGCGATCGGCGGAGGCCGAACTGCTAATCCAGGTCCAGATCCATTGATTTATCACTATTATGCACGGACCAGACTCGTTTGGATACGTTGTTGGCTTTATTGGCCGGTGAACTGTTCGGCTTGATAAGGCCGCCATATACTTCGACTGCAAGGGACGCAGTGAGCTCTTCGGTACAGAGGGAGCGCTCCATGTTACCATTGACTATGATAACCCACAAGGTCCGGGCATTTTAAGCTTTAAGTAAGTGTAGTGCGGGACTGCGTTGAAGCGGGCGAAAGCAGTTCGTCCGAGCAGTGCGTGAAAATAGCCACTGCAAAAAGGGACAATGTCGAAGATCAACTCTTCACCGCAGAGGTTGTCTAGGGAGCCGAATACTACCTCTAGCATTAGTGAGCCCGTACAATGGGCCTCCACTCCTCGTATCACACCTTTAAAGGTAGTGTTACTAGGCTTGATTCATGATGGGTCGATCCCCATCTTATGGACAGTATCTTGATAAATCAAGTTTGAGACTGCTTCCTCCATCTATAAGGACTCTAGTGAGGTGGTATCCGTCAATGATTGGATCAAGAACCAGGGCGGCCAAACCCCCATGATGGATATTGGTTGGGTGCTCCCCGCGATCAAAGGTGATCGGACAGGCTGACCATGGGTTAAACTTGGGGGCGACAGGCTCTACGGCATAGACGTCCGGTAGTGCGCGTTTGCGCTCCCTGTTGGGGATATGAGTGACATATATCATGTTCACTGTCTTCACTTCGGGGGGAAACTGCTTCTGACCCCCGGTGTTCGGCAGACGGGGCTCGTCATCACCTTCGCTTGGAGGCCCTTTTCCCTTGTGTTCGGTATTGATTTTACCGGCCTATTTGAAAAACCAACAATTCCCGTTGGTGTCGTTTGCAGGCTTATCAGGTGTGCCATGAATCTGATAGGGCTCTCGAGAATTTTATCTAAGCTGGATGGCCCATCCTTGTTGCCTTTGAAAGGTTTCTTCCGCTGACCGGACTTAGGACCGCTAAATCCGACATTGACTGCCATATCCTCTGTGTCGTCATTGTTGTTGCTCCGATGTTTCGTTTTTATTGCGGCGAGGTTTACCATTGTTGTCCCGCACCTCAGAGGTGCCGAGGTCACTCGAGTTGTTGCTTCTACGAGCCAACCAGCTATCTTCGCCAGCACAAAAGCGGGTCTTGAGTGCCGTTAAGGCTGCCATGGTCTTCGACTTTTCCTACCTAAGGTGTCGGGCGAGCCATTCATCCCAAACGTTGTGTTTAAAGGCTGGTAAGGCCTCGGTGTCCGGATAGTCTACTATCTGGTTCTTTTTAGTTAAGAACCGATTCCAAAGTTTGCGGGCTGATTCAGCTGGCTGCTAAATTATGTGACTCAAGTCGTCAGCATTCGGTGGCCGGACATAAGTGCCCTGAAAGTTGGCCCGAAAAGCATCTTCCAAGTCTTCCCAGGTTCCAATGGAGTTTTCTAGGAGGCTGTTTAGCCAGTGCCGTGCTAGTCCTTTCAGCTTTAGAGGAAGATATTTAATGTCATGGAGATCGTCTCCTCGAGCCATGTGAATGTGGAGAAGAAAATCTTCAATCCAGATGGCCGGATCCGTCATTCCATCATACTGTTCGATGTTTACGGGTTTAAACCCTTCCGGAAATTGATGTTCCGTGACCTCATTGGTGAAGCATAGGGGGTGTGCGGCCCCTCTATATCGTGTAATGTCGCGGCGGAGATCGGCTGACATCTGAGTTCGGTTCTGATCCTGAACATAGTAATAGTCGTCGCGCCGGGCTGCATAGCGATTATCTCGACCGGGGCATGGCCCTTGATCCGTAGATTGATCTGGACTGACCAGCTTTATTGGCTAGGTCACGTTGCAAGTCATACATGTATCCCACTACTATCGTCTCCCTGCCTCTTTGGCGAGGGGGTGCGGGTTGGTGTTCGGCTTGATATGTCGTTTTATCGCGCCCACATGGTGGTTGGTCTGGTTGGTCTACCTAATTATACTTCAAAGATATTGGCTCAAGGGCTTCATCATCGAATTGTGGCAGCAGCTTGCGCTTAGGGTAACTTTTAATAGGTCGCTCGTGGCCATATTCCTCAGCGTCCAGGACCTTAGTCCACCTTTCATTCAGCGTATCTTGCTCGGCTTTGAGCTGCTGCTGATTCTTCTTCAGGCTCCGGGCTATAGCAATGAGTTGTCGCTTGAAGCATTCTTGATCGAGAGGTTACTCTGGGACGATAAAATCTTCGTCGCTGAGGTTAACCTCCTCTTCGGTTTCTGGCATATAGTTGTTGTCTTCCGAATCCTCGTGATCAGCGTGTCCGAGACTATATTCACCCTCTTCCCTTTCGTCCTGTTCGGATGTGGGCTTGACGGAGTATTCAGGATCTTTGGCGTCGTCCAGAGTCTCATTATCTCCGGTGCCAGTATTGCTGTCCTTAGCCCGATGCGATCATGAGCGGCACCGCTGATGTCGGTGCTTTGGTGGTTTATCGACGGGTTTGTCCTCATCTAGGCTTGGGTTATCCTCGTCGTTCTTTTTATCTAGAGTGTCCACCATGTACTCATCGTAGGTTGAAGTGGCCGTCCAGCACCCCGTGATGGGTGGGACTTGGCTTGGTTCGGCGTCGGCATCGTCGTCCATGCCGTCGATGTCTTCGGACGCATAGTCCAACATGTTGGTTAAGTCCTCGACAGTGGCTATTAAGTGGGTGGTGGGTGGGGCATAAAATTCCCCGCTCTCAGCCCCTAGTCCAAGCTGGGTACAGTTCGAAGGCAAGGCCTCTGTAATGGCGAGAGACTGCATCAATCCCAATGCTTTGTCTAAGAGCGGAAGTGGGACCCGAAACTGTGGATCTGCTGGTCTAAGTTCGGCATGGGACGCCTGATTGGACCCTCTGAGTGCAGACCTCGGTAGTTCGGGATGGTTGCCCAGAGCTAAGTCTAAGATTGCATCTGGGTCTTCAGTCAGGAGTTTCACAAGGGGAAGAAGTCCGGCGGGACTCACGCTCCCGTCTTCGGATGATGGGACCTGCCCCAGATCTAAGGCTGAGGTGGGTGTTAACCCCTGGACGGGATCTTACAAGGGATTCGAAGACTCTTCTTGGCGGGGACACAGAGTGGCGCCCGAGGCCGCGAACCCATTGAAGACTATGTCTCCTCGGATGTCAGCAACATAATTCAGGTTTCCAAACCTGATATGGTGGCCCGGGGCATAACTAATAATTATCGACCTGCTCAAGGCGGCTGGTCGAGTTGGCACGAAGCACAAAGCCACCGAACACAAAGACCCGCCCAGGGAGAAAGGTTTCCCTGGACGCAGCGTCATCATTGGTGAAGAGATGAGCCATCGATCCTTCTATCGATGATACGACCGAGCTCTCAATGAAAGCACCAATGTCGGTGTAAAAACCGGCAGATCTCGGGTAGGGGGGCCCAAGCTGTATGTCTGAGGACCAGTGGTAACTATGGACAAAGGACAAAGTGTTTACCCAGGTTTGGGCCCTCTTAATGGAGGTAAAACCCTACTCCTGCTTGATTATATTCGAGGGTACAGGGGTTACAAGAGTTGATCTACCTCGAGATCGATTTGGCTAACCCTAGATTAGCTAGCCTAGCAATGTTGTGATCCTGCCTCCTATCTACCCTCCGGTTTATATAGACACCGGAGGGGCTTAGGGTTGTACAAAGTGGGTTTTATAGAAAGGAATAACATATCCGGACACCTATACTTGCCATACATGCATACGGGAGTCCCCACCAGATACGTGAGGTGATCTTCTGCCTTGTATCTTGATGACCCATCAGTCCGGCCCGCATCGATAGACCAGTCGCCCGAGGACCCCCTAGTCCAGGACTCCCACACTTGTCTTGTCGATGTTGAAAGTGAGTCGTACCAAGCTGTCGAGGGAGCCATGTTGTGGGCCACCGTCAGGCAAGTCTGGGTACCCTAGTTTCCAGAACACCGACAGTAGCCCCCGGGCCCAAGGCGAGCTCGGACTTGGCTTCGAAGCAAAGCCAAAGGGCAAAGGCGAAGCGCCGCGGGCCCCAATCGCCTGTGGACCGAGTCGACTCATGGCACTTGATGGGATGTGGGCGTCTCTACTTCCCCATGCTGCCTCGGCAACCATTCGACTTGACAACAGCCTTCTGCATGCAAAAAACATCATCATTACTGAGGATCATGGGAGGCCGGCGGTTGGCCTCCCTCTGGCTATAAATGGAGGGGGGCGGAACCCCCTGCTCATCTCCGTATTCTTGCCACTTGCTCCTCCTTCTTCCTTATTGTCCCGCCATCTCGTCGAAACACCCATGGAACCAGTGAGGAGGTTTTCTGTGATGGAGAAAGGGAAGGCCCCCAAGGAGGGGCCAGGCTCGCCGCCGTCCAAGAGAGGCCATGGGTGGCCCCAAAAGCACGCGGCGACCCCGGCGGCGGCCCCTCGGGGGCGCGGGCGTGCTCCTTCAACAGCCGGTGTTGCTTCCGGCAGCCGTGGTGGTGCTTCTACTCGTGGTAGGAGCTGCCGCGGATGGGGCGACCACAGCGACGGAGAGAGGCGCGCGGCAATCACCCGTCCACCATAGCCGCGCTCCCACTCCACCGATGCATCTCCGGAATTCATCGTGTGATCAGAGAGGCTAGCGGGCACCTGTTCCAGCTTCCGCATTTCTCCGTGAGTGTGCTGCTAGCCGGAGGGCCTGGTGTCCTCCGGTTGTAGGCCTCCGGCTGCTGCAGCAAGGCCTCATGGGTGGATGTTGAAGTCACCGTCGCCGGAAGCCAGTTCCTAAACCGCGGGTGGCAGTCGTTTGCTCGTGCACGGGGCTTGCACGGGAGATGCACCCTCAACTTCAGGTATGAGGACGTCGCGACCCTCTACGTCAGGGTGTTTGGGGAAGGCGGCTAGAGCTCGGGGTGCTACCCGGAAAGCGACAACGATGGTGATGGTGGTGAGCTTGCCCTTGATGACGGTCGCGTCGCCTCCAGCGACGACGGCTCCGCCTCCCGGAAGAGCACCAGCGACATTGACTACGACAAGCCTCTGCATCGCCAGGTTCAAACCGAGGAGGGTGACGAGCCACACCGCCATCACTCTTCGGTGAAGTGGGATGATGCGGAGCATCCCTCGCTCATCCCCATGGACGTACCTACATCTCCCTCAACATCACTTGGACCCATGACAAGAGCTAGAGCAAAGGCTATCGAAGATAAGGTGAACTCACACCTCTCCGAACTTCCTCTCTCTACTCACAAGACTTGGCTACTACCTCATATGGACACTCTATGTGTGATCAGGTACTTGGAGGAGAGCCACGGGACAGCTACACCCAATAGCCAAGGTGGCAAGAACTCCAAGCATGGACATCAAGAAGAAGAGCCAATTATGAAGCTACAGGCACCGGACGACCGGCCAGTCCCGGACGTCCGAGCCCTGGGAGATGCTACAACAAGGGAAGGAAGGCAGGACAGAGCTACAGGAACGGACGACCGGCCCAGTCCGGACATTCGACGACTCCCAGGGCCACGGATGACCGAGGCCCTCCGGACGTCCAGCAGCTGGGCACCTGAGAGGAAATTAACGGAAGACCGAAGCCACCGGACGACCGGGCGACCAGCACCTGAGCCGAAATTACAGAAGTCCGACACCTACGGACGTCCGGACCGTCCCGAAGCCCCGGACGTCCGACGTCTTCCGGACGTCCGACACCTGAGTGACCGCAGCCACGGGCAGGAGCCCTTGTACCCCTTCACTTTGACTCCCATTTGCACTACGACTATAAATAGGTCTCCCCCACCTCCTAGCTAGGTTTAGCGATGGTTTAGCGCATATTTTGTGTGAGAGCCTTGCTCATCCACTTGGTTACTTCTCCTCGGAGCTCACAACCTCTTCGGAGAAGATCCCCCAAGCGGATTCAAGACCTCCTCACAGAGAAGAACGGCTACTCTTGTATCTTTCTTTTGTTGATTTAGAATCTTGTGCTACCTTATGTGTTCGGTGATCTAGCCCTTGTGTGATCAATTACTTGTCGGTTGAGTTTCTCTTGTTCCTCCCCGTGTTTTTCCTTGTGTTCTTCCGCTCGTTCGTCGTGTTCCCCGTAGGATCCACTCCAAATGTGAAAGATCGTCCACATAGGGTTCCGCCCTACATCATCTTGGTATCATGAGCCACATTGATCACGTTTTTGGAGCCCCTACCCCGTGTTTCTAGCTTGATTTTGTTGTTTTCGTCCTAAATCCGAAAATTCCCCACCAAAAATAGCCCCAATTTTTTTTGTGATTTGTTGGTGAGTTGAGATTTTTTTGGATTTGGTCCATGGATTTGAGTTGCTACATGTGGATCTAGCTTTCCCCACCCTCCCCACCCTTTTCCATCCACCAATCCGCTCGATTTCGACCTCACCATCTTCCTCCACCCCAAAATCGCGCAGTTCATCCCGTGCCCGAATTTCGCCCAGGCACCGGACGTCCGTGACCTCCCGGACATCCGTGAAACTCTGACGAAACTGAAATTTTCAGTTTGGCCACCACCACAACCCCACCTTCCTCCACATCTTCCAAACCCACATACACCACCATCTTCCACAATACCTCCTATGACGATTTTGACACATTTTGGTCCTTGAGATTTTGAGTTGTGGCTCCCGTGTCCTATTGTGTTTCGGCTATTTAGGTACGATTCGACTTCATCATCACCACGGCTCATCTTCGCAAGGGTCTCATCATCGCCAAGGACGGTAACATCGATGACATCTTTTTCATACCTTGCAATTGCATTGATACCCCACATGGCCTTACTTTTGCGTAGCTTACCCATCGAGACTAGCCATTGAGTATTGTTGGCAACGTGACTTGTGCACATTAGTGATCATACTCCATAGCATACATACCATACCACCGTGGTGCATATCTTGGCAAAAACTTGTGTGTCACAAAGTTGTCATCGCATACACAATTGCTATCTTGGTTCGTGAAGTTTCGCATAAGAAAAGAGCTCAAAAGTGAAAGAGCCACCCAAGCTTTTAAGCAAAGAGGAAAGATAAGCAAAGAGCTTATAAGCAAGAACCATAGCATCATACTACATTACGATTGTCATATCGGGTCATCTTGGATCATAGCACCGAAATACCATACATATAGCATACTTGGGATAGAGAATGTCGCATTTTTGCCTAGTAGGTTGTGCACAAGTTCCATATCCGCCTATTGTGCAATCGTGCTAGCGTCTCTCGTGTATTGTGCAACAAGAGCATTTTCGTGGATTCCACATTTTGGCTCAATTTTGGTTTGCACAATCCCATCTATCTATTTGCGTGTGTGTTCCCGTGTACCCCTACTTGCTTGGTCTACTTGTTGCATTTGCAAATTTGTGAATCATTTCCAACATTATTGAAGCTCACTTACTATTGCATCAAATTTTGTGCCACCATCCTAACCAAGCTCCACCATAAGCTTTTACTTGTGTAGGTGTGAGAACCGACAAGAATTGGTACCAATAGTGCTATTTCATTGTCCGCATTTGAGTGAACTTGATTCATCATCAACATCGGTCAAGGTACATTGGTATAAGTTCTTATCCTTCTACCACTCACATTTTTTCTTGGAATGATGGATAGGCCGAGTACTTCTACCAACCCACTCTTCATCGAGCAAGACGACGACATGTCATCATACGTCACCAAGAGCCACCTCTTTGGTGCACAATGAGCGTTGCATCAAGAGCAACAAGCAATGAATGACCGCATCGACAGCCTCGTCACCGACTTGCGACTCTCCGAGCAACGTACAAGAGACTACTTCGACAACAAGCTCGACGCGCACATGCAAGAGAACGATGCAAGAATGGACGAGATCCGAGCCTTGCTGGTGAACCGGCCTCCTTCTACATCGTCATACTCAAGACGGAGCCACTCAAGTCGACACTCCGACGACTCCTTCTCCGGCTCAAGTACACCGTCATCGAACACTCTTCAACGAGCCGCGCGTCAGGACCCTCATGCATCTCGCAACCCGCTACACGTCAAGCATTCACAAGAGCTAGTTGATGAGCAAGTCCCTCGTCCACAATCAAACCAAGTCGCTTTTGCTCAAGCTCAAGAACGACAACGACTACGGCGCCACGAAGAAGAAGAACGAGCGCGTCTACACCAAGAGGAACAAGACGCCAAGGCCCAACGTCTTCACCAACAACAACGAGAAGCACAAGCTCTTGAGGCGCAACGTTCCCTTCAAGAATCAAGTCGAGCTATCGCCAACCACAATCGCGAACGACGCAATCAAGAGGAAGCCCTTCGAGAAGAAATCCAAGAGAGGAACTACCAACCGCGTGTGCAACGTCAAGCTCCACAAGCTCCTCCACAAGCTCGTCAAGCTCCACCTCAACCTCAAGTTCAACAAGAGCAAGTTGATCATGGACTTCCTCCACGCCAAGAGCAACATGAGGATGATTACCCTCCACGTCAAGGGCATCATCATCACCATCGCCAACAACACAATGAAGAGCAACGCTATGGCAAGCTCAAATTCACGATGCCCAAGTTCAATGGAAGCAATGATCCGGAAGAATACCTCTCATGGGCATTGAAGGTCGACAAAATCTTTCGTTTGCACAACTGTGAGGAAGAGAAGAAGATCGCTATGGCATCACTTGAGTTCCAAGACTATGTGCTCATATGGTGGGAACAAGTCCTTGAGCGCCGACAAGCAAGAGGTGAACCTCCAATCACCACTTGGGCTCAAATGAAGGATGTCATGCGAGCACGTTTTGTGCCAACCTACTACAACCGTGATCTCTTCAAGAAGCTACAACTCCTTAAGCAAGGAACAAAGAGTGTTGAAGAATACTACAAGGAAATGGAGATTGCCATGATTAGAGCCAATGTCATGGAAGATGATGAGCAAACAATGGCACGATTCTTGAATGGACTCAATCATCCCATCAAGAAGATCGCCGACTTCCAACCCTACTCCAATCTCATTGAGCTCGTGCATCAAGCTACAAAGGCGGAACGTCAAGTGCAAGATGACTTCAAGTACACCAAGTACTCGTCCAAGACCTATGGCTTCTCCAATAACCAAGCTTCAACAACTACTCCAACTTCGACATCAACCAAGCCTTCTCCAAGCAACGATGACAAGTCAAGTTACAAGAAAACTTCAGCAAGTTCAAGTCATCTTCCTCCTACTACAAGCAACTTCAAGCCGCATGCTTCGTCATCTACTCTGACCGATGAGACCACAAAGACAAGCTCCTTCAAGTGTTTCACTTACGGCGGCCGAGGCCACAAGTCCTATGAATGCACCAACAAGCGCACCATGATCCTCAACAACGATGGCACCTACGACTCCATGAGTGATGAGGAGATGGAAGCTCTTGAGCAAGTGGCCATGCACCGACGCATGAACAAGGATGAAGATGATCAAGTCTTTTGTGATGAAGATACGAGCCCCGCTCTTGTTGTCTCCAAGGTCTTGACTCTTCAACATCAACAAGAAGAAGACCAACGATGCCATATCTTCCACACCAAGGCGACATCAATGGAAGATCCGTCAAGGTCATCATCGACGGAGGTAGTTGTCACAACTTGGCAAGTGAAGAACTATGCTCCAAGCTTCAATTGGTAAAGAGGAAGCACCCGCACCCCTACAAGGTTCATTGGCTAAGTGACTCCGGCACTATCCGAGTTGAGCATACGGTCCAAGTCTCCTTCAAAATTGGTGCATATGAGGACACTTTGGAGTGTGATGTGGTCCCAATGACCGTTTGCCACCTCCTTCTTGGTCGACCATGGCAATTCGACCGTGGTGTCATCCACAACGGGCGCACCAATCACTATAGCTTCAAGATGAAAGGGAAGGAATATGTGCTACGACCTATGTCTCCTAGTCAACTGATAGCCGACAAGCAAGCCACCCATCATGGAAAGAAGAGTGAGAAAGTGATCCACCAAAAAGTGAGTGAGAGCCACAAGCCAAACTTGAGCGCCTCTTCGCCTAGAGAGAAAAACCTCATACTAATTGCCACAAAAAGTGAGATGAGAGAAGTGTGTGAGAACCCATCGAGTGTGATGCACTTTGTCCTTGTGTGCAAGGATGGGGAACCTAAAACTAACACCTCTCACGAGCTACCTTTAGTGTTTCAATCTCTTTTGTAGGAATTCCAAGATGTTTTCCACGATGATCTACCTCCGGGTCTACCTCCTCTATGAGGCATTGAGCATCGAATCGACCTCATCCCCGGAGCGCCACTTCCAAACAAAGCTCCATACCGTGTCAACCCCGAAGAAACTAAGGAGATTCAACGGCAAGTACAACAACTCATCGACAACGGTCATGTACGTGAAAGCTTAAGCCCTTGTGTCGTTCCCGTTATACTTGTGCCTAAGCCAGATGGAAGTTTCCGTTCCTGTTCTGATTGTAGACCTATAAATGCTATTACCGTTCGCTATAGGCATCCCATTCCTCGCTTAGACGATATGCTTGATGAACTTAGCGGAGCCAACTTTCTCTCAAAAATTGATCTTAAAAGTGGCTATTATCAAATCTGCATTCAAGAGGGTGATGAATGGAAAACTGCTTTCAAAACCAAATTTGGCTTATATGAGTGGTTAGTTATGCCTATGGGTTTATCGGAGGCTCCCGGTACTTTCGTGCGTCTTATGCATCATGTGCTTAGCCCTTATATTGGAGTCTTTGTTGTGGTTTACTTCGATGATATTCTTGTGTTTAGCAAAACCATGAAAGAGCATCTTAATCATGTTAGGGCTGTTTTGTAACCCTTCACAAGGAACGTCTTTATGCCAACATGAAAAAGTGCACATTTGGTGTTGACAAAGTGGTTTTCTTGGGTTTTGTTGTATCATCCAAGGGTGTCCATGTTGATGAATCTAAAATTGAAGCAATTAAAACTTGGCCCCAACCCACCAATTTGCAACAAGTGCGTAGTTTTCTTGGTCTTGCGGGTTTTTATCGTTGCTTTGTGAAATATTTTAGCACTATTGCCGCTCCTTTGCATGCCTTGAGTAAGAAGAATGCTCCTTTTGTTTGGGGATATTTGCAATCCACCTCTTTTGATGAGCTCAAGTCTTTGCTTACTCATGCTCTGATTCTTGCTTTGCCCAATTTTGACAAAACTTTTGAGGTTCATTGTGATGCAAGTGGTACCAGAATTGGCAGAGTTTTGATGCAAGAAAAACGATCCATTTCATATTTTAGTGAAAAACTCTCCGGTGCTCAACTTAACTATCCCATATATGACAAAGAATTGTATGCTTTAGTGCGTGTGCTACATGTTTGGGAACATTATCTTAGACCTCATGAGCTTGTCATACATACTGATCATGCCAAATGGAGTGAATTTATTGAATCTTTCCCCTATGTGATCAAGTACATTAAGGGTAAGGAAAATGTAGTTGCGGATGCACTTTCATGCATATGCACGCTTGTCACTAAACTTGAGTTGAATGTTATTGGTTTTGAGCACATCAAAGACTTGTATGCTAATGATCCATCTTTTGCTATTCCTTATGCTAAGTGTTTGACGCATATTTCTTGGGAACAATATTATATCAAGGATGCTTATCTTACGAAAGCTAACAAACTATGAATTCCCAAGTCTTCTCTTTGTTTGCTACTTTTGCAAGAGGCTCATGGAGGCAGACTCATGGGACATTTTGGACGAGATAAGACATTCGCCATGCTCTCCAAGAACTACTTTTGGCCCAAGATGTTTTGAGACGTCTCACGCTTCACCACCCGATGCTCTACATGTCGCAAAGCTAAGTCTAAAGCTCAATCTCATGGTCTTTACATGCCTCTTCCGATTCCTTATCAACCTTGGGAAGACATTAGCATGGATTTTGTACTTGGTTTGCCAAGAAATCAAAATGGAAAGGATTCCGTGTTTGTATGGCACATTTCATTCCTTGCAACAAGATAGACGATGCTTCACACACTACAAATCTCTTTTGTAGGGAAATCTTGCGACTCCATGGAGTACCAAAGACAATCGTCTTCGATCGTGACGTCAAGTTCTTGAGTTACTTTTGGAAGACCCTATGGGCCAAGCACGGAATCAAGCTCTTGTTCTCATCCGCATACCATCCTCAAACCGACGGCCAAACGGAGGTGATGAACCGGACTCTCTCCACTCTACTTCGTGTGTTGATCAATAAGAACATCAAGGAGTGGGAAGCATGTCTACCCATCGCCGAGTACGCCTACAACCGTGCAAGACATTTGACTACCGGCAAGTCCCCCTTCGAGGTCGTCTACGGCTTCAACCCGTTGTCACCATTAGACGTTCTACCTCTTCCTCTACAAGAGTGCACCAACATGGATGCGAGTGCACGGGCAAGCTACATCAAGAAGATGCATGAGGATACAAGGCACAACATCGAGCGCCAAGTACAATGACTAGCGACCAAGCTCAACGTCAACAAGCAACTCATGATCTTCAACATTGGCGATCTCGTGTTGCTACACCTTCGAAAGGACCGCTTCCCCAACGAACGCAAGTCCAAACTTCTCCCTCGAGCCGATGGACCCTTCAAGGTGCTAGCATGCTACAACGACAATGCCTACAAGATAGACATACCACGAGGCAAGTACAATGTGCGCGACATCTTCAACGTCAAGGACCTCGCGCCATACCATGGAGATGAAGCTTTTGATCCGAGGTCGGATCTTTCCTAGGGGGGGGGGAGATGACGCGGAGCATCCCTCGCTCATCCCCATGGATGGACGTACCTACATCTCCCTCAACATCACTTGGACCCATGACAAGAGCTAGAGCAAAGGCTATCGAAGACAAGGTGAACTCGCTCCTATCCGAACTTCATCTCTCTACTCACGAGACTTGGCTACTACCTCATATGGACACTCTGTGTGTGATCAGGTACTTGGAGGAGAGCCACGGGACAGCTACACCCAATGGCCAAGGTGGCAAGGACTCCAAGCATGGACATCAAGAAGAAGAGCCAATTGTGAAGCTACAGGCATCGAACGACCGGCCGGTCCCGGACGTCCGAGCCCTGGGAGATGCTACAGCAAGGGAAGGAAGGCAGGACAGAGCTACAGGCCACGGACAACCGGCCCGGCCCGGACGTCCAGCGACTCCCAGGGCCACGGACGACCGACGCCCTCTGGACGTCCGACAGCTGGGCACCCGATAGGAAATTAACGGAAGAACGAAGCCACCGGACGACCGGACGACCAGCACCCGAGCCGAAATTACGGAAGTCCGACAGCTACGGACGTCCGGACCGTCCCGAAGCCCCGGACGTCCGATGTCTTCCGGACGTCTGACACCTGAGGGACCGCAGCCACGGGCAGGAGCCCTTGTACCCCTTCACTTTGACTCCCATTTGCACTACGACTATAAATAGGTCTCCCCCACCTCCTAGCTAGGTTTAGCGATGGTTTAGCTCATATTTTGTGTGAGAGCCTTGCTCATCCACTTGGTTACTTCTCCTCGGAGCTCACGACCTCTTCGGAGAAGATCCCAAAAGCGGATTCAAGACCCCTTCAAGGGAAGACAATCAAGACCTCCTCATGAAGAAGAACGGCTACTCTTGTATCTTTCCTTTGTTGATTTTGAATCTTGTGCTACCTTATGTGTTCGGTGATCTAGCCCTTGTGTGATCAATTACTTGTCGGTTGAGTTTCTCTTGTTCCTCCCCGTGTTTTTCCTTGTGTTCTTCCGCTCGGTCGTCGTGTTCCCCGTAGGATCCACTCCAAATGTGAAAGATCGTCCACATAGGGTTCCGCCCTACATCATGGGAGGAGGATTCCGACTGAGCTCGAGTGTTGCTGGGGCCGGGCCTTACGAGCCGTTGTGGTCGCGTAGCCACTTCCGTTTCCTTTTTCTACATCAAGAAAGGAGTAGAATGCCCCGTCGAGGCGTGTAATGGACCATGGCGCTTGCAGCATTATGCTATGCTCGTTATTTTATATTATGTCGTGATATCCGTGCTGCTACTGGATGCGGTTAGGGTGACTTAGCTTGATGTGCTCGCAGTAGACTCCCGTGCTGCGAGGGTATGCCCTTTCAGGGTTTGGATCTCCTGTGTGCTCCTTGTTCCAGGGGCGTCTTCCAAGGGCTTCCTTCTTGAAAACTCGAGAACCGTTGAGCCTCCGGAGGCATCATGTGTCTGCAGGGTTAGAAAGCCTCATGAGGCGCAATACCTCGTGGGAGCCCCCGAGCGTGGGTTGGTCACGGCTGGTGCGCCACGTCCCGATGCCCAGAGGCACGGACTTAAGAGGGTGTGCATGCCCGTGAGCTCGTTTGAGGGCGTCCCACGAGGATTAAGGCGCCAAAGATGGGGCAGCGAGGTTTTGGCGAGGTGTGGTTGCAGGCAAGCCCAAGCGCACACATCGTACCCAGTCCCCGTGTGTGGGACGCGCGAGGAAGAGCGACGGACAACTGCCACTCTTCCTGAGACACGACTTCAAAAGGCGTACACTGTGGGGAGAGAAAAAGAAAGAAATTTCCCAACCCTTGCGAATGAAAGACATGAAAGCTCCAAATTTCATTCAAGAAGTCGAAAACTAGCTACATAAAGCAAGCAAAAGAACAGCCACATCCGACACCTAGACTAGTCTTCTTGTCTTCCTACCAGCACGAAGCATGGGGCCTCCACTAGGACATGGGTGGGAGCCCCCGTGAGGCCCAGGGGCGGCACTCAGGAGACTCCGGGGCGTGTACAACCCCAACTCATTATTACGTGAGAGTGTCATGAGCGGAGATCTTCAGAGGCATGGGGCCTTGGTCACGGGTAGAACTTCCAGAGGTGCTGGATGTTCCAGGCGTTCTAGATGGGGACCCCATCGTCTTGTGTCTCCAGGCACGTGGCGCCAAGCCTGGAGACATGGGCGATCCTGAACGGGCCCTCCCACATGGGTGAGAGCTTATGAAGCCCCTCCCTGGAGAGCACCCGCCTTAGGACGAGGTCACCCACCTCGAGTGTCCTGGAGCGGACGCTACGGCAGTGATACCGCCACAGCGCCTGCTGGTACATCGTTGCACGGAGCGAGGCTTGGCGATGACGTTCCTCCCCTAGCACGAGGTCCATCCCCCATGAGGCGTCCTAGCGTGCCTCGTCGAACGCCAAGACCCACATGGAGTGATGCCTGACCTCATGAGGAAGGACCGACTCGGCTCCGTAGACGAGGAAGAACAGGGTCTCGCCCGTGGGCTTGGTCGCGGTGGCGCGGATGGACCACAACACGGACTGGAGCTTATTGAGCCAGCCCCTTCCGCAAGCCTCGAGCTTCTTCTTGAAGGTCCTCGCCTTGAGGCCCCTCAGAACCTCCGCATTGGCGCACTCAGCCTAGCCATTGCTCCATGGGTGTGCCACCAAAGTGTAGCATATCTGCGTTCCATGGTTAGCACAATATGTTTTGAAAAGGTTGCTCATGAACTAAGAGCCATTGTCGGCGTTGATGCGGTTAGGAACCCCGAAACGGCTCATGAGGCCCTTAACGAACTTGATGGCCGAGCCAGTTGGGATGGTGGATGGCCTCCACTTCCGCCCACTTGGCGAACTTGTCAATGGCGACGTAGAGGTAGCGGTAGCCCCCGTGCACTCGAGGGAATGGGCCCAGGATGTCCAACCCCCAGACCACAAAGGGCCACAAGAGCTGGATGGTCTGGAGGCGCTGAGCGGGCTGGTGGATCTGCTTAGCATGGAACTGACAGGCCTCACAAAATCTTACCATCTCAGTGGCATCATTGAGTGTCATGGGCTAGTAGAATCCGCTGTGGAACGCTTGCCCACGAGGGTGCACGATGAGGAGTGATGCCCGTAGTCCCTGCCGTGTATGTCGGCCAACAGCTCGCATCCATGCTCCCTGGATATGCATCATAGAGAAACATCGTTCGGGTGCCTTCGGTAGAACTCACCATCCTGGATGCAGTATGCAGTGGCCTGGCGGGCCACACGCTCCGTGTCCTCCTTCCCCGGCAAGGCGCCCCATAGCAGGTATGCCTTGAACTCCTCGGACCAGCACCCCTCTTGAGGCTCGAGCGCAAGGAGCAGGCGGGCTCCGGAGGTCGGGCCGCAAGCTGGGGCGCCGGGGGGAGCTCCTCTTGAGGCGATGCTGGTTCCGCGACGGGGAGGGGGGGGCTGACGGCTTGAAGAGCCGCTCCTCAAAGATGTCAGGCTCCTGAGGTTGACGCCGGGACGCCCTCCTGGCGATGTCGTCCGCCTCCTTGTTCGTGTCGCGCGGCACATGTTGCAATTCCAAGCCTAAGATTCGTTTCTCAATTTTGTACCTCCTCAAGGTATGCCTACATGTGCTCGTCCTTTGGCTTGTACGCCTTGTTGGAGAAGTTGACGAGGAGCTGGGAGTCGCCCGTGATGGTGAGGCGCCTCACCCCCAGAGCCGCCACAGCCTTGAGGCCGGCGATTAGGCCGCTGCACGGCGTAGTAGAGCTTGTCCTGGGTAGCAAAGATGAGTACAACTCCATCCCCCGCACCTTGACGCGCAAATGCACCGTCAAAGTACATGACCCAACCATCTGGTGCTTCGTCTCCGGGCGCGAGAGAACGGTCCTCGCCCACTCCTCGGTCAGGGGCGTCAGTCCACTCTGGCACAAAATCAGGGAGGGCCACTCCCTAGATGATCCTGGTGGTTCTGAACTCCAACTGGAATGCCTGCAGTTCAATGTTCCATTCGGCCACCCTTCCCGCGGCATTTGGACTCCAGAGTAGCCCTCTCCAAGGGATAAGCTGAGACAACCTTGATGGGGTGGCCTTGGAAGTAGTGACGCAGTTTCCGGGAGGCAACAAGGAGTGCGAGCAAAAGCTTTTGCGACATGGGGTAGCATGCCCGTGCATCACGCAACACCATGCTGACGAAGTGCACTGGATGCTGGACGAGGGAGGAGGCGTTGGCGGGGTCCTGTGCCTCCTGAGACTAGGGAACCTCAGGGGCTTTGTCGTCTGATGGGGCAACCGTGACCTCAGGGGTGCCACCCTCAGGAGTCCCGCTAACTGGAGGGGTGGCCGAGGCCTCAGGAGTGCCGTCCTCAGGCTGCGGCGTCTCGGTCGGGTGCGGGGTGCTGCGCCATGTGCCCTTAACCTGACACTCTTCCCGGACCGCCATGAGCGTGGCGCTTGCAGAGTGAGGCGTGTCGGCCAGGTAAAGCACCAGGGGTTCAAGAGGGTGCAGTGCTACCATCACTGCTGGGCTGGTGAGGTACCTCTTGAGGTCTTGGAAGGTCGCTTCAGCCTTCGGAGTCCACTCGAATGGGCCATTCCTTTTCATCAACTTGAAGAAAGGGAGGGCGCATTCACCTAGCTTGGAGATAAAACGCCCGAGTGAGGTTACGCAGCCCGCCAACTTCTGCATCTCCTTGAGGGTTTGCGGCGGACTCATTCTTTCTATGGCATTGATCTTCTCCGATTGGCCTCAATCCCTCTGTGCGACACTGTCGGCGTTCTGAGAACGGGGGTCCCCAGACTTGCCTGCCTGCGGCCTGCAGCGTGGCTCACCAGCGTCCTAGTATAGCCCGTCTTCATCAACAAATGCTCAAGACCCTCGCTAGGGGCCAGGCCTCACGGGGCAGACGACATAAGGCCTCCTTAGGGGCGGCCTCACCAGGCAGGCTCGCGAGGAGGTGGAGAGATCAAGGCGAGGGGTACCTCGTGAGGTGCTCATGACGCAAGCCATGACGATCAAGACCAGGCGGGCACCAGCTTGCACAGTGTCCTCGTTTCCTCTTTGGTGCAAAGGGGGCAAGCACAGGCGCAGAGTACCGAGGCATCAAGCAAAGGTTTCCATATCAGTGAAACAAGACCAAGACCAGCAGGACGGCAGGACGGAGGTCACCGTGGAGCCCAAGACGGCAGCATCGCCAGTGCCTTTGGCAGTCGAAGACCACCTTTAGTCAGGATAACTTGTACTAGCTGTCCCCTTTCAAAATGGCCGTTGTTGGCTCCCTTCCCGCTCAATATTTGGGAAGAGGACCAGGGCCTCTATAAATAGAGATAGCCACCACAGTAGGAGGGGATCGAATCCTTTCTAAGCAGAACACCCACCACCACAAGAACACCTCTCCTCGCGAGGCCATTCTTCCTCTGTACTCTTACACATCAGCCCAAGAGGCAATCCACCACACCACACACTTTATTAGGGTATTACACCACAACGGTGGCCCGAACCAGTATAAACCTCGTGTCTCTTGTGTTGTTCGTCTTGCTAGCTTAGAATCGCGGCGAGGTTCTGGGCGTGTTTCAGTAGGGAGAAGATCTTCGTGCGCACCCCAGAGTTCGAACCTTACGGGTTTTGCCGGAACCTGATATGCGACATTTGGCGTGCTAGGTAGGGGTGCGCCGAAATCTTTTCTCCGCTGATCTGCGTGCCATTGCTTCGTCGCATCCATGGCAGACGCTCGCTGAGCCCGCGCCAAGCACCGGGCTGCTCTCGCTGCCCGCGCCGCCCAGACGGCTCCCGTCGATGGGCCTCCTCCTCGTTCTCCATCACCTGCCACCAACGCCGCCACCGGCCCGGCGGGGAACGAGCAGCAAGCATCTTTGCTGCACCCCTCGGTGCGGCGGGAAGGCCGCACCGCCACTCCGTCGCTGACCCCAGCTGGTTCATTGTCTCACGCTCATCGCGCCCCCACGGACACGCAAGCCGCGTTGCTCCTGGCACGTGAGCTCCTGCACTACCGCCCCGTCAACGACCTCTATGAGGAATGGCTCGCTCCCATCACCGAGCTCATCAGCGCCGCAGGGGGCTCTCCTGCGCCGTCTCTCTAGCTGCCTCTCCCTCCATCATGCATGGGCGATGCGGCTCAGGGAGTGCCTCCGCCACCTCCTCCCCAAGAAGGCGCCCTGGCTCTAAGGCGCGCGGCTCCTGGACGTGACCCACCGCGTCCGGCGCCCGCGCGGCAAGAAAGAAGCTGCCAAGAAATTTCTCGGCCTCAAGAAGGTGCCCACGTGCTCCCTGCACCTGCACAACAAGACCACATTCCTGCACCAACGCGCCAAGACCCCGCGCCGCCCCTGGCGGCGGCGCGCAGGAACTATCAAGAGCAGGCCCCGTGTCTGCAAAAGGCTCTGGTGGCCATTGCAGGTTGTCGTGCCTTCACCTCCGAGATGCACAGCGTCGTCTGGCCCGGCAAGTTCAAGCCAGACCTGCCTCCTCGCTATGACGGTACTACCGACCCCGCATAGTTCTTGCAGCTCTACGAGTTGGGCATCAAGGCGGCCAACAGAGACGAAAAGGTCATGGCGAACTGGTTTCCCATGGCGCTCAAGGATGGTGCCCGCACCTGGCTCCTGAACCTGCCTCCCGGCTCAATCTCCTCTTGGGATGAGATGCATAGCCGCTTCATCGCCAACTTCCAGGGCACTCGTGACCGCCCTTCGGCTGCGGGTGACCTGCGCCGCATCAAGCAGCAGCCTGGAGAGACCCTGCAGAAGTACATCCAGCGTTTCAACATCACTCGCCTCAAGATCCCCAAGGTGACGGACGAGGCCATCATCTCAGCGTTTTCTGATGGCGTCTGCGACGTCAAGATGAAGGAGGAGCTCGCCATCCACGAGGATCTATGCACATCCCTAGAGCTGTTCAACCTTGCGACCAAGTGCACAAGAGCTGAGGGGGGCGCCTCTCCCTTCTCGAGCTTCCGACTACTGAACCAAAAGAGAAGAAAGACAAGGCCAAGGACGTGAAGCGCCAAGGAGCAGTTGTGCTCGCAGTAGAACCAGACACGAAGCACGCCAGGGACCAGCCGGAGTCATCCAAGGGCAGCCGATTCTGAGCCTACCACAACCTCTACACGCAAACACCAACGAATGCCAGGAGCTCAGGGCCGTCCGAGAAGGACGCATCGGTCGATGTCCCGAGCGCAACAACCGGGGCTACGACCGAGGAGGAGGAAGAGGCGGAGGATGATGGGACGACCGAGGCCCTTGCCAGGAGTGGCGTGATCGACCTCGTGAGGATCGCTGGCAGATCCAGCCTCGCGAGGGAGCCTAGAGGGATCAGCCTCACGAGGACCGCCCGCAGGGCAACGCAGGCCTTCCTCCTTTGCTGCCACTGCCAAGAAGGAATGATGACCACCACTAGGACGAGGGGGCTGGGGGCTTCCAGGAGCCACGTGCTATCGCTTGTATATTGGGCGGTTCCCAGGCCCTAGGCTCTCAGCGCATCTTCAAGAAGTTTGCTCGCGAGGTGAATTCAGTCCTTCCCAAGCTCGAGGCCATGCGTTCGCTCAGGTGGTCCAAGTGGTCCATCACTTTTAGCTCAGCAGATCAACTCAAGTGTGCGGCTACCGTCGGCGTCCTCCCGATGCTTTGTTCCCCAATCATCAGCAATGTGCAAGTTACCAGGACCCTCATCGAGGGCGGCGTAGGGCTCAACGTTCTGTCCGTCGAGATGTTCAACAACCTTCAAGTGCCATATGATCAAGTTCAGCCTACCAAGCCTTTCTCAGGAGTTACTGACGGCTCCACCACCCCGATAGGGCAGGTCCGCCTCCCTGTCACTTTCGGACAGCGTAACAACTACCACACCGAGCTCATTGACTTTGACGTCACCCACATTCGCCTGCCATACAATGCCATCCTCGGGTATCCAGCCCTGGCCAAGTTCATGGTGGTGACCTACCATGGCTACAATGTCCTCAAGATGCCAGGAAGCGGCAGAATCATCACAGTCCCCTGCGAAGAGAAGGATGCGGTGTGCTCCCTCGAGCGCGCCTTCCAAGCTGCATCAATCGAGGACCCGGACAACAAGGGCGAGAACCCTCCTGAGGCAGTTCCCAAGAAGAAGGCATCGCCCAGCTCAAGGCCTCAGGAGGTTGGCACCTTAGGAGGTGTCGCATCAGGATCCGCGCCCATGCAAGGGGCGCCTCCCTCCATTGCATATGAAGGCGCGCCCGGCGCCCTCCTCAGGCAGGGCTCAGGGGCTCTCTTCTGGAGGCCTCAGACTTTGCCAAAATCACGAGGGAGGCGCTCGGGCACCACTTGGAGGCGTGCTTTGCAGCATGTTTCCCTCAGGAAGGCATGGGGCATGGAAAGCCCAACCCTCAGGAGTTCATCACCAAGACCACTCAGGAGCTTCAGGAAGCAAGAGTCATACGCGGCGATCGCTGTTTGCCTAGCGCAACTCCCCATCCAGGCGAGGATGGCGGGCTGCGCGTCTGCATCGATTTCCCAGGGCTCAACCGAGCCGCGTCTCAGGAGCGCCTCTGGCCCTCGCGTGTGGGAAGTTGCGAGGGTCCGCTGCACAACTATGTTCGCATGCCTTTCAGTCTGCCAAACGCGGCTGCTACTCACCAGCGCCATCTGTGGAGCATTCTGGTGGCTCAGGAGGCCAGGCATCACCCGGTCCTGGCGGAGATGGAGATGGTCCTCGAGGAACCGCCTGGACCCCCAGAGCCTCCCGACGCTCAGGGCTCCGGTGGTTCGTGAGGGTCGGCCTCTTCACCGTGCATCTTCAGCTACTTCAACACCCCCTCTACAATGGTACCAGGTGACATCTTTCGAGTTCATTTCAGCTGGGAGCGCCCTCAGGGTTGCATCATTCCCAGGTCGCGCGGGTCTGTCCCTGCGGCATGTATCCCTTTTGCTTATGTCTTTAGTTTACCTTGCTGGGGGCGCCCCTCGGGTTGCGTCATCCCGAAGCCGCTCGGGCCTGACCCAGTGGCATGTATCCCTCCTGCACTTATCTAAGTTGATTTTTCCTTCATGCCTAACCCGCCTGTGATTATCACCTGCTCGATTGACACCTACCTTTGGAGCCGCTTGCTCTGGCATAACGCTTGCGCATGGGTCCGTCCCTCCAACGTCGACAAATCTGAGTGGTCGAGCTCTGGCCCGCGGCAGCCCCGCAAGCGTCACCTCACCAGGCCCTCAATGCCCTCACCACTCTCTCGGAGCAACCAATGGCCGGTCAGCGATCATAATGGCAACTCCAGCTCTTCTCGTGTTGGTTTACAGGAACCTCCTGAGGTCTACAGCGGGTGGCACCACGAGCTATCTCCTTGTTTCCCGCGCGATCCGTTTGCGCGTTAAAAGGGGGGATCCTGAGCATCATGACTCAGGAGCTCTTACTGGCTCTCCAGCCCTCACCCCTGGCCTTGTCCACGGCATCGCGACCTGGCATACCAGCGGCGGCTGAGCTCGCTCGAGGGCCGGGACCTGAGGACGTAGAGCACTAAGGAGAGTGTGGGGAAGAGAGGGGAAGCTCGTGAAGGCCCAACCCAGCTACATCCCAGCTGCTGACGTACAAGTCCGGTGCAACTCAAAGGAGCGACCACATGTTTTTGAGATAAGTTTCGCACCTGGAATAGCTAACTGATGGGACACAGAATATCCACCTAATGCGGCTCTGTGATGTCAACATTGCCTTCCTTTCTCATCTTTCGGCGGCTGCTTGTGCGCTAAAGGGGACCTCCTGAGCATCGCGCCTCAGGGGCTCTTACTGGACCTCGGGCCGCTCACCTCCTGGCCTTGACCACGGCATCCTGACCTGGCATACCAGCGACGGCTGAAGCCTGCCTGGGGACCGGGACCTGTCAGCGTAGAGCACCAAGTAGTCGTGAGGTTAGAAAGGGGAAACCAAGCCAGAATAGGACAAGCATTCGCAAAGCTTCATAATAAGGATAATATCAACAAAAGACATCGCGGACCCTTTACATGCCCCCATGGGGTGTTTTCTCAATTCCTCGCAGGGAGCAAAAGACGCGAATCCTAAGGAGCCCTAACTACACGCTCCTCCGTGGCCGACGCCATCATCAACAGTGGGCCACAAGAGGCCGACGTCAACCCCATCCAGATCAGCTGCGCCGGCGGCCTGATGCAGGCGCCTTGCTCCGTGCACGGCGCGAGCTCGGGGGCACGTAGCTGTTGTCGCTCGTCTCCGGAGTCGCGAAGTGCTCGGGAGAGTCGCTGGACTCCCAAGCATCGCCGCTGCTGCCAGAGGAGCCATTGGGGAAGCGGGTGGCAGGCCTAGCCCCTGCCACGATGATGGCCCGGCCGCCTCCCCTGGGGCAGCACTCCAGTCGGCGGCCTTCTGCATCGAAGACCTTGAAGAACATCAAGGAGGCACCATCGTATTCAAAATGAATCACGAGGGCACCCCCTGTTGGACAGACCCGGGCGATCTCACCCCAGCCTCGGGTCATGAAGACCTTGCCCGAAGCGACGACTTCAACCTCCGCTCCGGTCGCCGGAGCACCGCAGTTGGTGTGCTGCAGCCAAAGCTCGAGAGGCCCCCTCGGTGGCATCTCGAAGGCGAAGAATGGAGGGAAGCGGATCCAGGTGCTTGGAGGCATCACGGGGTGGACCACGAGCTCGCGAGAGGAGTCCGCAACATGGACTACAGGAGCGACGGCGCACGCCGCTATGGCTTGTCGGCCTCGCCTGCGGTGCGGGCGACGTCGCTTGTCGTCCCTTTCTCCAGGGCCCTCGGCCCGTGCGTACAGGGGTAGCAGGAACCCAGGAGGTGGCCGCTTGCACCAAGGCCTCATCATCTCCGGCCTCGCAACCTCATCGCGACGGCGCAAGACCGGCCGTTTCTTCGGCGGGAGCGGGTCAGGCCCCTCCCGGGGGGCCTTTCCTTTCTCTTCGGCTGAGAACCGACGGATTGGTGCCATTGGCGTCGAAGAATGGAGGTGGAGCAGGGTGGAAGAAGCAGGTGGATCAAGAAGAGATGGACAACGGGGGCTTTCGCCCCTCCCCATTTATAGCCCAAGGGAGGCCAACCGTCGGCCTCCATGATCACAGGTAATGATGACTCTTTTTGCATGCAGCAGGGACTCGTCAAATCGGGCAGTTGCCGAGGCAGCATGGGGAAGCGGAGACGCCCACGTCCAATCAACCGCCACGCGGCGACAAAGGCCGCGGGCTGTTGGGGCCCGCGGTGCTCCGCACTTGCCCTTTGGCTTCGCTGCTAAGACAAGTCCGAGCGCGCCTTGGGCCCGAGGGCTACTGTCGGCGTTCTGGGAACGGGGGTCCCCAGACTTGCCTGCCTGCGGCCTGCAGCGTGGCTCACCAACGGCCTAGTATGGCCTGTCTTCATCAACAAACGCTCAAGACCCTCGCGAGGGGCCAATCCTCATGGGGCGGACGACACAAGGCCTCCTCAGGGGCGGCCTCACCAGGCAGGCTCGCGAGGAGGCGGAGAGATCAAGGCGAGGGGTACCTCGCGAGGTGCTCATGATGCAAGCCATGACGATCAAGACCAGGAGGGCACCAGCCTACACAGTGTCCTCATTTCCTCTTTGGTGCAAAGGGGGTAAGCGCAGGCGCGGAGTACTGAGGCATCAAGCAAAGGTTTCCATATCAGTACAATGAGACCAAGACCAGCAGGACGGCAGGATGGAGGTCACCGTGGAGCCCAAGACGGCGTCATCGCCACTGCCTTTGGCAGTCGAAGACCACCTTTAGTCAGGATAGCTTGTACTAGTTGTCCCCTTTCGAAATGGCCGTTGTTGGCTCCCTTCCCGCTCAATATTTGGGAAGAGGACCAGGGCCTCTATAAATAGAGCTAGCCACCATAGTAGGAGGGGATCGAATCCTTTCTAAGCAGAACACCCACCACCACAAGAACACCTCTCCTCGCGAGGCCGTTCTTCCTTTGTACTCTTCATCATCAGCCCAAGAGGCAATCCACCACACCACACACTGGATTAGGGTATTACACCACAGCGGTGGCCTGAACCAGTATAAACCTCGTGTATCTTGTGTTGTTCGTCTTGCTAGCTTAGAATCACGGTGAGGTTCTGGGCATGTTTCAGTAGGGAGAAGATCTCTGTGCACACCCCAGAGTTCAAACCTTAAGGGTTTTGCCGGAACCCGATATCTGACAGACACCAGGAAGCCCAGCAGCTTGCCAGATGGGACGCCAAACACACATTTTTTCTGGGTTGAGCCATAGGTTCACTTTGTGCAGACCGACGAATGTCTCCTCAAGATCTTCGATCAGGGTTCTTGCCTCCCGAGATTTCACCACTATGTCATCAACGTATGCCTCAGCGTTCCTCCCGAGCTGCTAGCCCAGAGTGATGTGCATCATCCGCTGGATGGTTGCTCCGGCATTGCACAACCCGAACAACATGCAGGTGTAGCAGTACACTCCGCACGGGGTCAGGAAAGCCGTCTTCTCAACATCCTGCACCGCCATCTTGATTTGGTGATAGCCTGAGAAGGCATCCAGGAAGCACAGTAAATCGCACTCAGCGGTGGAGTCAACGATCTGGTCGATGCATGGGAGAGGGAAAGGGTCTTAAGGACAAGCCTTGTTGAGGTTGGTGAAATCGACGCACATGCGCTCCTTCCCGCCCTTCTTAGGAACGATAACCGGGTTCGCCAGCCAATCTGGGTGCCGTACTTCCCGAATGACGCCGGCCTCTTGCAGCTTGCGAGTCTCCTGGACGATGAACGACTGCTTCTCCTGGGCTTGCCGCCACGCCTTCTGTTTCACGGGGCGTGCGTTGGGGCACACCATCAGGTGGTGCTTGATTACTCCACGTGGAATCCCGACCAGGTCCGCTGCTTCCCATGCAAACATGTCCTTGTTCGCGTGGTGGAAGCTGACCAGCACCTCTTCCTGGTTTGGGGGGAGGCTGGCACCTATGGTGAAGGTAGAGTCCGATCCCCCGCCTTCATCGACCGGCACCTGCTTCTTCTCAGCCCGGTCTTGAGAAAGCAATTGCTTCTTCTTTGCAGGCGCAGCCCCCGGGCCCTCTGGAGCCCCCTCCGTGCTTGGCCGCATGGCCGCCGCGATCCTGAAGGCGAGCTTGAGGGTCAAGAGCGCATCCTTTGCATTCCTCTCCATGGTGAGGACACCGCTGCTTCCTGGCATCTTCATGAGGTTGTAGCCAGGATGAGTCGCTGCCATGAACTTGGCCAGGGCTGGATACCCGAGAATGGTGTTGCACGAGAGGCTGATGCAGGCGATGTTGAAGTTGATGAGCTCGGTGCGGTAGTTGTCGCGTGTGCGAAAGGTGACGGGGAGGCGGATCTGCCCTAGGGGGCAGGTGGAGCCATCAATGACCCTAGAGAAAGGCTTGGTGGGGAGGAGTCGGCCATAAGGCACATGAAGCAAGCCGAACGCCTCCACGGAGAGGATGTTGAGGCCAGCACCGCCGTTGATGAGGGTCCTGGTGACTGCTACATTGCAGATGGTGGGGGTGCAGAGCATAAGGAGCGCGTCGGTGCCGACCGTGGTCTTGGGGGTGGTCCCTTGAGTCGAACGTGAGGTCGGCCATAGGTGAGACCGGTGGCCCGCAACATTTCCGAACATGCCCGGTGGGCCGGCCAGTGGGGCGACGCCTGCCATGGGAACCAAACAACGAGGGCAGGGTACAACAGATGAGGAGGTGAATCTTCGATGCACCCCTACCTGGCGCGCCAAATGTCGGATTCGGGGATCCACAGACCTGAGGGAAGTTCGAACTCTGGGGTGCATATGAAGAACTCAATCTCCCCAGCCTACCAACTCATCGCTCTCACAGTCTAGCTCGATGAACGGGAAAGGAAAGAGAGTCATCAATTTACCTAGGTTCGGGCCACCTTGCGGTGTAAGACCCTACTCCTGCTTTGTGGTGGATTAGCCTCGCGGTGGGCTGAGGATGAACCAGTATAGAGGAAGTACAACCTTAGGAGGTCTGTTCTTGTGTGTCGGTGGGTTCAGATGGAATCGAATCCCCCTCTATGGTGGTGGCTAGGCTATATTTATAGTGGCCTCGGTCCTCTTCCTCCAAAATGAAGGCGGGATTGGATCCTGCAATGGCCAGTTTGAAAAGGGATAAGAAGTACATCCTATCCTGACGAAAGGTGGTCTTCGCCTGTAAAGCTACTAGCCATGACCTCATGGTGGGCTCGGCAATGACCTTCGTCCTGCCACCCTGACAGTCTTGGTCTTGTAGCACGGGAATGGAAACCTTTGGTTGATTCCTCGGGACTCCGCACCTGCGCTCGTCTTCTTAGCACCAAAGAGGAAACCTGATGCTCTGTACCCGCTGGCGCCCGCCTGGCCTTGGTCGTCATGGCTTGCATCACTTGATCCTCACGATATGGGCGCTTGCATAGGAATCTCCGCTCCTCAGGAGCCCGCTCGTTCCGGAGGTCTTAACGTTGTCCGCCTCACGAGGCTTGGCCCTTCGCGAGGGTCTTATCTCGTCGATGCTAAAAGTGGGCCGTACCAGGCCGTCGAGGGAGCCACGCTGTGGGCCGTAGGCAGGCAAGTCTAGGTACCTTGGTTCCCAGAACAACGATAGTTGCCATTAAGGATAAAAAGATGGGGTTTGTTCATATTGATTGGATCTATCCCTCTACATCATGTCATCTTGCTTAAGGCGTTATTTCGTTCTTGGTAACTTAATACACTAGATAAATGCTGGATAGCGGTCGATGTGTCTAGTAATAGTAGTAGATCTAGGCAGGAGTCAGTCTACTTGTCTCAGACGTGATGCCTATATACATGATCATTGCCTTGGATATCGTCATAACTATGTACTTTTCTATCAATTATCAACAGTAATTTGCTTACCCATCGTACTCTTTCTTTCAAGAGAGAAGCCTCTAGTGAAAACTATGCCCCCGGGTCTATCTTTTATCATATTATTTCCAGCTCTACAAAATCTGAAACACAAAAATACCTTGCTGCAATTTATTTACTTTTATTTTATTTCGCACTTTTATATATCTTTTATATCTATCACTATCAACTCTCATCCTTACGAGTAACGGTGAAGGGATTAACAACTCCTTTATCGCGTTGGGTGCAAGTATTTGTTAGTTTGTCTAGGTGCATTTTTTGGAGACTTGTGTGTTTCTCCTTCTGGATTGATACCTTGGTTCTTAACTGAGAGAAATACTTATCTATACTTTGTTGCATAACCCTTTCCTCTTCAAGGAAAAAAACAACGCAAGCTCAAGAAGTAGCTGGAAGAATTTCTGGCGCCAGTGCCAAGGAGGATCTACGTCAAGCCTACCAAGTACCTATCATAAACTCTCATCTCTTGCATTTACATTATTTTCCATTTGCCTCCCGTTTTCATCTCCCCCACTTCTAAAACGTTTTCAAAAAATACAAAAATATTTGCCTCTTTATTTGCCTTCTTTCCGTTTGCCTTTCCGTTTGCTTCTTGTTTGCTTGTGTGCTAGATTGCTTCCTTTGTCATGATGTCTCAAGAAAACACTAAGTTGTGTGAATTTTCCAACACTAATAATAATGATTTTGTTAGTACTCCGATTGCTCCTACCACTAGTGCGGGATCTTATGAAATTAATGCTGCTTTGTTGAATCTTGTTATGAAAGAACAATTTTCTGGTAGTCCTAATGAAGATGTTGCTTCCCATCTTAATACTTCCATTGAATTGTGTGATATGCAAAAGAAAAAAATATGTGGATAATGATATCGTCAAATTGAAGCCATTTCCGTTCTCATTATGAGATCGTGCTAAAACTTGGATTTCATCCTTGCCTAAAAATAGTATTGATTCATGGAATAAGTGTAAGGATGCTTTTATTTCCAAGTATTTTCCTCCCGCTAAGATCATCTCTCTTAGGAACGAAATAATGAATTTTAAGCAACTTTATCATGAACATGTTGCACAATCATGGGAGAGGGTGAAGTTAATGATAAGAAATTGCCCTACTCATGGTTTAAGTTTATGGATGATCATACAAAAAATTATGCGAGATTGAATTTTTCATCTAGAAATCTTTTAGATTCCGCCACGGGTGGTACTTTTATGGAAATCAAATTAGGAGAAGCTACTAAACTCCTAGATAATATTATGGCAAATTACTCTCAATGGCATACGGAAAGGCCTTCTACTAATAAAAAAGTGCATGCTATTGAAGAAATTAATACTCTGAGTGGAAAGATGGATGAACTTATGAAATTGATTGCTAGCAAGAGTGCTCCTATTGATCCTAATGATATGCCTTTGTATACTTTGATTGAAAATAATAATGAATCCATGGATGTGAATTTTGTTGGTAGGAACAATTTTGGTAATAATGCATATAGAGGCAATTTTAATCCTAGGCCATTTCCTAGTAATTCCTCTAATAATTATGGTAATTCCTACAACAATTCTTATGGAAATTATAATAAGATACCCTCTGATCTTAAGAATAATATCAAAGATTTTATTAACTCCCAAAAGATTTTCAATGCCACGAGAGAAGAAAAAATGCTTAAGTCTGATGATGTGGCTAGAAACGTTGATATAATTTCTCATGAGATTGATTCCCTTAAGATTAGATCTATGCCATCCAAACTTGATATTAATGAGTCTCTGAAATCTATTCAAATTTCTATTAATGGAAGTAGGGAGAGAACCGCTAGAATGCGAGCTAAGAGAGAATGGCTAGAAAAAGCATATTCTTCTAGTTTTTGCGATAATCATGATGAAGATCTTAAAGTTGTGATTCCTATTGAATCTTTGTTTGCTAATATAAAAACTGATAAAGAAGGGACTGGAGATGAGTCAACTTTAGCTAGAAGGCATCCCAATAATTTGGAGGGTGATGATCTTAATGAAAAAAATTGATGAAAGTGGGTTTGGCGAGGTCAAAACACTAACTAGTGATGTGCCCACTCTTTTGGATTACAAAGAATTTAATTATTATAGTTGTTATTTGATTGAGTGTATTTCCTTGTTACAATCCATACTCAATCCATCTAATGCTTATGATCAAAATAAGGCTTTTATTAAACATATCGTTGATGCTATGATGAAATCTCTTGAAGAACAACTTGAGTTGGAAGATTCAATCCCTAGAAAACTATATGATGAATGGGAACCTACTATTAAAATTATGATTAAAGGTTATGAGTGCAATGCTTTATGTGATTTGGCTACTAGTGTTTCCACTATTCCAAAATCTTTGTGTGATGTGCTAGGCTTCCATAAACTTGATGATAGTTCTTTAAATTTCCACTAAGTGGATTCTACTATTAAGAAACCTATGGGAAGAATTAATGATATTCTTATTATTGCAAATAGGAATTATGTGCATGTAGATTTCATTGTGCTTGATATTGATTGCAACCTTACATGCCCCATAATTCTTGGTAGACCATTCCTTAGAATGATTGGTGCAATTATTGATATGAAAGAAGGAAACATTAGATTTCAATTTCCATTAAGTAAGGGCATGGAATATTCCAAGAAATAAAATTAATGCCTAGCTAGGGGCGTAAAACGATAGCGCTTGTTGTGAGGCAACCCAATAGTTTTTTGTTTTTGCTTTTTCTTCTAGTTTTGAATAAATATACCATTGTACTGCTGTTATGATGGTGTTGTTGAGTTTAAATTAGTGTTTGTGCCAAGTAAGACCTTTGGGATGATTTGGAAGATTGTTGATTTGATTTTGTGAAAAAATAGAAACTTTTGCGTCTAGTAGCAGAATTGTTAAAATTTCCTGGAGCGTGATAAAATTCTGATTTTTTTATAAAAGATTTATATAAAAATTGCCCATGTTGTCCTAATTTTTCAGAATTTCTAGAGTTAAAAAAGTTTGTCTAATGTCCAGATTACTACAGATTGTTCTATTTTTGACAGATTCTGTTTTTGTTGTGTTATTGTCTTGTTTTGATGATCTATGGGTTGTATCGTGGGGTATGAGCCATGGTGAAGTTGGAACACGGTAGATATAATGCAAATATAAAATTGGAATGAGTTTACAATAGTATCTAATGTGATGATTTGCTTTATTGTACTAATGGATCTCACGAGTTTTCTGTTGAGTTTTGTGTTGTGTAGTTTTCAAGTTTTGAGTGAAGTTTCGATGGGCTAAGGAATAAGGAGTAGCAAGAGCCTAATCTTGGGGATTCCGAAGGCATCACAAGGTAATATTCAAGGACAACCAAGTGTCTAAGCTTGGGGATGCCCCGGATGGCATCCCCTCTTTTGTCTACAATCCATCAGTAAACTACTTGAGGCTATATTTTTATTCACTACATGATATGTGTTTTGCTTGGAGCATCGTATATTATATGAGTCTTTGCTTTATTTGCTTTTTATTTTGCCACAATCATCCTTGCTGGACACACCGACACACATTAATCATTAATTTATTAGAATACTCTTTGAGCTTCACTTATATCTTTGGAGCTAGGTAGTTGCTCTAGTGCTTCACTTATATCTTTTAGAGCACGTGGTGGTTATATTTTAAAGAAATTGACGAACTCTCATGCTTCACTTATATTATTTTGAGAGTCTTATAAATAGTACGACAATTTTCTTGGGTTATGAATTTAGTCCTAGTATGATGGGTATTCAAGAGGGATATAATAAAAACTTCCATAAAGATCATTGAATAGATTAGAAATTTGATTCATTGCATTTGTTTTCAGATATAAAGATGGTGATTTTGAGTCATGCTAGTGAATAATTTTTGTTTAGTAATAATATTTCTGTTAAGGTTTTTTATTCCCGAAGCATGCACGTATGGTCTCTCATTATGCTATGAAATTAGAGCATGATTTATTATTGATCGTCTTCCTTTGCATGGAGGTCGGGGGCGCGCGATGGTTAACTCCTACCAACCTCCTCCTAGGGGCATGCATAGTAGTCCTTTGCTTCGAGGGCTAATAAACTCTTGCAATAAGTATGTGAGTTCTTTATGACTAATGTGAGTCCATTGATTATATGCACTCTTACCTTTCCGCAATTTGCTAGCCTCTTCAGTATCGTGCATTGCCCCTTATCACCTCAAGTTGTGGTGCAAACTTCACCGGTGCATCCCGTGATATGATACGCTCTATCACACATAAGCCTCCTTATATCTTCCTCAAAACAACCACCATACCTACCTATTATGGCATTTCCATAGCATTTCTGAGATATATTGCAATGCAACTTCCACCGTTCCGTTTTATTATGACTCATATCATCATTATCATTTGCATGATCATATAGTTGAAATAGTATTTGTGGCTCCGCCACCATTCATATTTTTTATACATGTCACGCTAGATCATTGCACATCTCGTTATGCTGCCGAAGGCATTCATATAGAGTCATATCTTTGTTCTAGTATCAAGTTGTAATTTTTCTTTTGAGTTGTAAGTAAATAGAAGTGTGATGGTCATATTAATTATTAGAGCATTTTCCCATGTGAGGAGTAATAAAAAAGAGGCCAAATGAGCCCAAGAAAAAATAGGCCAAAGTGCCCAATAAAAAAAGGAAAAAAGAGGGGGAAAAGGAAAAGAAAAAAATAGAGAAAAAAGGGAGAAGGGACAATGTTACTATCCTTTTCCACACTTGTGCTTCAAAGTAGCACCATGTTCTTCATGGTAGAGAGTCTCCTATTTTGTCACTTTCATATATTACTAGTGCGATTTTTTTATTATAGAACTTGGCTTGTATATTCCAATGATGGGCTTCCTAAAAAAACTTTGTTTTTGCCACTCTAGCTTTTGACCACTTTGCTTTTGCCACTCTAGAATTTAATGATGACCATTTTGACCAAAAGCTATAATTTTAGAGTGGAAATTGTGATACATTGTCAAAATCTAAGAACTGCAAAAGTAAAATTAAAAATTATTGCTTTTTCCATGAAATGGAGTTTGTAATGTATTGTCAAAAGCTAAGAGTAGCAAAAGTGATATGTTAAATTCTAGAGTGGAATAAGCAAAGTGGGCAAACGCTAGAGTGGCAAAAACAAAGTTTTCCCTTCCTCAAATGCCCGAGGTCTTCATGATCAAGCAAGTTGGACGCACACCCACTTAGTTTTCTTTTCAGGTTTCATACACTTATAGCTCTAGTGCATCCGTTGCATGGAAATCCCTAATCCTTACATTGATATCAATTGATGGGCATCTCCATAGCCCATTGATTACCCTCGTCAATGTGAGACTTTCTTCTTTTTTGTCTTCTCCACACAACCTCCAACATTATATTCTATTACACCCATAGTGCTATATCCATGGCTCACGGTCATGTATTGCGTGAGAGTTGAAAAAGCTGAAGCACGTTAAAAAGTATGAACCAATTGCTTTGCTAGCACCGGGGCTGTGCATGATAAATACTTTGTGTTAAGAAGATGGAGCATGACAGACTATATGATTTGGCAGGGATAACTTTCTTTAGCCATGATATTTTGAAAAGACATGATTGGTTTTTTAGTATGCTTCAAGTATTATTGTTTTTATACCAATATTAAACTTTTGTTTTGGATCTTATGGATCTGAATATTCATGCCACATAGCGAAAGATTACATGGTAAACATGTTAGGTAGCATTCCACATCAAAAATTCCATCTTTATCATTTACCTACTCGAGGACGGGCAGGAATTAAGCTTGGGGACGCTTCTTACGTCTCCAACATATCTATAATTTTTTATTGTTCCATGCTATTATATTATCAATCTTGGATGTTTTATATGCATTATTATGCTATTTTATATCATTTTTGGGACTAACTTATTAACCTAGTGCCCAGTGCCAGTTGTTGTTTTCCCCTTGTTTTTTTCTTTACAGAAAATCAATACCAAACAGAGTCCAAGTGGAACGAACTTTTTGACGATTTTTCTTGGACCACAAGACACCCTGCAAGCTTTGGGAGGATGCCAAAATGGCCACGAGATGGCCACAAGCTCAGGGGGCACGCCCCCAAGCTTGTGGGCCCCTCATGGCTCCTCTAACCCTAATTCTTCTTCTATAAATACCCAAATATTCCCCATGGGCCAGGGGGCACACCAAAAATACTTCTCTGCCATCGCAAGTTTCTGTCTTTGTGAGATCCCATTTGGGGACCTTTTCCGGTACTCTGCGAGAGGGGGATTCGATCATGGAGGGCTTCTACATCAACTTCGCCGCCCTTCCGATGATGCGTGAGTAGTTTACCGCAGACCTACGGATCCATAACTTGTAGCTGGATGGCTTGTTCTCTCTCTTTGATCTTGAATACAATGTTCTCCTTGATGTTCTTGAGATCTATTCGATGTAATCTTCTTTTGCGATGTGTTTGTTGAGATCCGATGAAAGGTGGGTTTATGATCAGATTATCTATGAATATTATTTGAGTCTTCCTTGAACTCTTTTATGCATGCTTTATATAGTTTTGTATTTCTCTCTAATCTATTGATTTGTTTTGGCTAACTAGATTGATTTTTCTTGCAATGGGAGAGGTGCTTTGTAATGGGTTCAATCTTGTGGTGCTCAATACCAGTAACAGAAGGGGACATGACATGCATTTATATTGGTGACATTAAGGATAAAAAGATGGGGTTTGTTCATATTGATTGTATCTATCCCTTACATCATGTCATCTTGCTTAAGGCGTTACTCCGTTCTTGTTAACTTAATACACTAGATGCATGTTCGATAGTGGCTGATGTGTGTAGTAATAGTAGTAGATGCAGGCAGGAGTCGGTCAACTTGTCTCTGATGTGATGCCTATTGATACGCCTCCAACGTATCTATAATTTTTGCTTGTTCCATGCTGTTATACTATCATTCTTGGATGTTTTACAATCATTTTATAGCAACTTTATATCATTTTCAGGGACTAACCTATTGACATAGTGCCCAGTGTCAGTTAATGTTTTTTTGCTTGTTTTTTTACTTCGCATTATATCAGTACCAAACGGAGTCCAAATGCAGCAAAACTTTTTGGAGATTGTCGTGGAATTATCACGTCAGATGTCCTAGTGTGAGGACTTAGTCATGGAGCCATCGCAACGAGATTAGCTTAAAGGGGTTAAACCGGACAAAGGACATGCGGAGTTTATACTGGTTCGGCCCCTTGCGGTGAAGGTAAAAGCCTATGATCCACTTGTGATGGAATTGATGGGGTTTCGATGACCAGGGAGCAAATCCGCTTTGCCTGGCTCTCGAGTTGTCGTCTCTTTTCCTTGAACCGCCGCCGGGTCGTCCCTTTATATACACAGGTTGACACCCCGCGGTTTACATAATCCCGGCCGGCTCATACACGTGTCCGGCTTAGTTTCTACCCTTTCCTATCTTACAACACAAGTTACACAGTATATGGCGGTTTATGTCTACGAGCCCTAATCCGCCTTTGGGCACTGGGCCTCTAAATCTCTTCAGTAAAGCGCCATACTTCATGTCTTCATGGGCTTCAATATGGATGACTCGTTAGAGGTATAACCCGACCCTACCTGGGCGGTTTATACTCAGTAGTTATATCCCCAACATTAGGCCCCATATTGATTTGAACCTGTTCATATCAATCTTCCACACTTAAGAAAATTCCTTCTTGAACACCTTCGTGTGAACCTTGTAATCCGCCATGACGTCATCTTCCAAGATTATAATAAACCGCCATGACGTTACCTGCTTATTAAAAAACCGTACATACCTCCCCTTTATTAATGAGCTTCCGAATATCGAGGCGACAACTGTCACTTATCCATTTTTTGGGCTCCTCGATTCTCGTGCATGTCGCTTATCCCTTCGCCTTATAAATAACGCCAAGGGTCATTTTTGCTTTTCCCCCTCGTGCATCTTCACTTCTTCTTCGTCCTCGCGTTGACCTAGCGCTCAACTCCGGCTGCTGCATCACCCTAAGCTTACCAGAGAATCGCGGCGCCTCTCCGCTCCTCCCGTGACACCGGTAAGTCCTCTTTCCTTCCCCCCTAGATCTGTCATTAGGGTTTCTGTACCCATCGGTGTTCATCAGTGTTCGTTCTCGCCTTGTTTCTGCACAACATTTCTTGATCTAAACCTTGATATTTATCCTGTATAGAGATAGCCATGATCCTTTCTTTCCATTAGTGCATCTCCTTTAAGTAGAAAACCCTATCTGAATCCGTCAACTGTTCCAATGCCAGAATATTTAAACCTGAATAGTTTTCCATTTTCTGACACATGGTAGATCCAGATTTGTAATGTCAATTTATGAATCCTGTTTTCCAACACTTTGTTATTTTCAGATATGTTCCTTCCATAACAATGTAGGCGGTTTAACCTTAAGAAAATTATAGCCCACCAGGTAGCATTAACTTCTCTTAAACCGCCAATTCGTCATTTCTGTAACCCTGCCAATGTCAGAATCTGGTTTGATATGTATATATGCCTCAACGTCTTCTCCCTATAACCTTGCAATGCTTTATACTTGTCAGTTATGAATCCTTAACCGGCATTGATCTTTTTCCAACTTTTTATTGAAATGGCCAAACAATTTTATGCTTGCAATTGGGTCCCTTCCTGGGTTACGGAAGAACAACTGACCGGGTGTGTTGCAACTGGCACTTTAGTGAGTAAAGAGATCATCCACTGGAGGGTCCCCGGTGCAGAAAATCATCCTGAGCCCAAGGATGGAGAGGTGATTGTGTTTGCTGATCATCTGAGTCGAGGGTTTAGCCCTCCCAGATCAAAATTCTTCCGCGACGTGCTTGCTAGCTTCCAAATCCGCCCTCAAGATATCGGACCAAACTCCGTGTCCAATATTTTCAATTTTCAAGTGTTTTGCGAGGCTTATCTGCAAGAAGAACCTACTGTCGAATTATTTAGAGACTTCTTTTACTTAGACCGCTGTACTGAATTTACGGACGGGCCCAATAGTAAACTTGGCGGAGTTTCAATTCAGAAGAGGAAATATGTCAATTTACCTCACGCCAAGCATCATAGCCACCCCAAAGACTGGAATCGGACTTGGTTTTATTGCCGGAACACAGCTCCAGACAACAAAAATCCTCTACCAGGTTATCATGCTCATCGGCTTACCAATACACATCCAGTTCCCCAACGACTCACGACAAAGGAACGAGCTAAGTATGCACCACGGCTTTCAAAACTCCAAGCCTTTATGACGAATGGTTTAACTGGCATCGACTTTGTCCGCTGTTGGGTCTCTTAGAGTATCTTGCCCTTAAGCCATCGCCCCTGTTTAATGTGAGAGTACACAGGAGATCTCAAAGATCCTCAACGACATATTGATATTCAGCTAAGTGATGAAGAAATTACTGAATCTGTCAAGAAGATGCTGGATGAACCAGTATGTGAATGCAGCAAGACAGGGCTCAGTCCTTTCTGTGTTTCCAATAAACCGCTAGCTGTAAGAATTGCATCATTCTTGTCTTAATCTGCCCCCTCTTAAATATTTCTTTATAAATGTTGTCCGTCATTGCAGGGTGATGATCCATTCTGGAAGAGGAAGCCACAGGATAAACCGGCGAAACCGCAGGATAAACCGGTGAAAGCGCCTCGCACTAAGACCAAAGTTACAAAGAAACCTGCGAAGAGGAAAATCGCTGAGTCCCCTGACCTGCCCAATGATGAAGAGCTTGATGATTTGGAGACAGAGGTAGAACTTGATTCTCTTGGTTCTTTTTTCATACACCTCATTGACAATGATCATTATCAGGATGATGCGGAGGCTAGTCGTGCTGGTGATGTAGAGGTAATTATTCTTTCTTCCAACTCAGATTTTGTGCCAGCACCAAAAACCCGTCAAGCAGTCCGGAAAGTAAGATTTTCACACCCTCTAGCTTATTCGGATCCACAGTTTGTTTTGAAGACACGACAGCATGAAGCTCGCCGCACAACCTGGCATAGCGGCCAAGTGGTTACCTCCTCCGGTTTACCGAACTCTCCGGTTCGCAAACGTCGCCAAGAGGTCTCTTATACTTTTGATACACCTTATCCCAGGGCGGGTTATTCCCGATATCCTCTTAATCCGTCAAACTCGAATTACCAGGGGACCTCCCATTCATTTTCTGGCGAATCAACATCAACGAAGCTTCCAACCCTTAAAACGGTTCCTGGGTGAGCAGATTTTGCTAATCTGTCATACTTTATACTTTTGATCCTTGCACTGCTCTGATGCATACTTATTACTTTTCAGGGCCAAAGCCAGAACCAGCAAGAAGGCCAAAGCGACCAAACCGGCTGAAGACCCCAATTGGGATGAAATGGAACAAACTCCTGAACCGTCACATCCAGATGTTGACAATATTCCTGATGGCCCGTCGTTGCCAGATCAAGCAACTGAAGATGAGAACATGGATATTGATCCATCAGCTCATGCTGATGATCCGCCAAGCCCGGCTAAAGGTGCTGATGACGATGTTGTCGTTACTGGCACTAGTTTCACCTCCCCTGGCAATCCTATCGCTTTATCAAAGCATAGTGCCAAGGAAGAACTTTCTGCTATGGACAAGGGCAAGTGGAAAACAGATTTATCAAGCTATGCCCACCTCAACGCCCAAGACATTCGTTCTGGATTCTTAAACCGCCTGTACGCAAGCCGCGACTATGAAGCCGGTTTAGTGGGCCTGATGAAGGAGCGATGTGAGGTAAATATCACTCTCTGCATAAGCTTTTTTCCTTATGACTGGTTTAGGCTATCAATTCCAGTAGCCCCCAAGGGCCGGTTCATAATGTTAATGTGAACCGGGACTTGTAGCAGAACAATAGTTAATTTTGCTTGCATAGCCCCCAGGGACCGGTTTATACCTTTAGGATGAGCCGGTACCTTTCTGTCAAGAAGCTTCTAAAATTCTTGATAATCATCTTTGTAATCCAATTGAAGAGGAAAAATCCATAACCTAAACTTGATCAAATATGCATTAGCCCCCAAGTGCCAAGCGTATAACTTTGTTATGTGCTTGGGACTTCAAATGTACACTACCGACTCATTAAATGTCTCCTGCAGGCTGATCTAAGCAAAAAAGGAATCTCAAATCGCCGAGCTTCAAGAAAATATCAAGTCCCAATAAGCAGAAACTTCCAAGGCTAAAGAAGAGTTGATCAGCGCTTTAACAGCCATGGAACAACTGAAGGACAACTTTAAAAGCGAACGGGCAGGATGGGATGCTGAAAAATCAACTCTGCTAAAGCGGGCGAAAAACGCTGAGGCAACCCTTAATCCAGTAACAGAAGAACTGGCTGGCTTGAAGCGGCAAATCAATGCTATGACCAATGTTGTCTTCGATAAATAACCTCTTCATCAGCTCTAAAATAAGTAACATCCATGAAACTGACGGTTTAATAATATTTTGACCATTGCAGGTAACCGTGTTACTCATCTTGGCTCGGACATGCGCAAAACGCTGAAGGCCGCTTATACATGGATAGAGCAATTGTATACCGGCGCTCAACGGGGCATCTGCACAGCTTCACATAATAAGCCGCCCCCAACTTTAATCAAGGAAACATTGGAAAATTATCTATGATGCCTGCCCGGCTTGAGGAATTGAAGAAATCAGCTGCTAGGGCCGGTGCTCTTACTGCATTGACTCGGGCCAAGGCATGGATATCTGACCTTGATTCGGAAGATATTGGAAATGGCTATCCAGGCCAAAAAGAGGACGGGTCAGATTTTGATAATGACAACCTCAGGGCCATAACAAGGGAAATGCGTCCACTGGCAAGCAAACTGGCTGAAGACACTGGTTTGTCATTTTACGAGACGATTTATGATGCCAACAACAAATGGGTTAATGCACCGACTTATGATGTGCAAAATCTTATCCCGCCAATCCGTAAGCATACCTACGCCCCTGATGTTAAACCGTCCAACCTTATAAGTGATGAAGTTGTCTTCCAAGCCGTAACTGGGATTGAGTGAGCAACCATTGACTTCCAGCCACTGGGTGGAGAGGAGGAGGATGACCCGGCGCAGGATGATCCACAACCTTCAAGTCAGCCTAGTGAAGAATCATGATCCAGAGGCCGGTTTAGCTTCTACACACTACAACCCGTGTGATAAAAAATTATCCTTTTGGGGCATCAAAGCGCCTTGTAATAGGCTAGTTTAAATACGTGGTCTGCTATGCCATTGTGCATATTCACTTTGCATAATACTGTTAATCCGTCATGATTATGCTATGTCTGCTTATGATCCTTATCAGCTTTATTCAATCCTGTTTCTGCATACAATAAGCTTAAGTGTCCTGGTGGTTTACCGTCGGACGGGTCATCACACCCAACATAAAACCAGGGTTTATAACCAAGGCTGTACTTTTAAGAAAATATGAAATATATCATACCTGTGACACTGAATCACATCGTTGGTTTACTAACTTATTGCAGTAAGGGTGATAACCCAAATCTTGAGTACTATAACTCCCACCATTTTTTTCCGGTTTATAGTGAAGCCGTACCGGATTATAATAAACACCGGATTATCCATATATCATACTGGCGACTTGTAGTCAAAGCCAGACTGGGTTAACAAACACCGGTTTTAACATAAACCTCATCAAAATAAACATCAAAAAGAAAGATTTGCAAAGAAAACATGCAAAAAAGGCGAGGCTTTTCATGGGCTGCCAGGCCACTGAGTTAAACCATTTCACAAAGCCTTATAAGATGGACCTCACATTAACCAATCGTCAATTTAACTATGACAAGTTCAGGGTCTTTATAAGATTGACTGTCAAACGTTCGACGGGTCTTACCAGGATTACATGGACGGAGTGACTTACTTAAAAAGGCAGGATAACCCGGGGTTTTAGGTGAATACACCTAGTTTCCAAGCCTGGCTTTTATAGCCTATTGCAAGGTTATAGACTCTTTGTTCTTGTAGAAGCAAAGAGCCCCCAAGCAATATTTTGAGCTGTGCTCAGTGGGCACCTATGTTTGAGTTGTGCTTTGCAACAAACTCCCTTTGGCTCCTTATGATTTTGGGTATGAAGCCCCCAAGCTCTCTTTTTTTGTAGCTTTATAAGCTGGATTAATGGACAATCAGAACTCCGTTTTATCAACAGAAGCCCCCATGTAACAAAGAAAACTTTAAGGAAGAATGGCAGAGGCCCTGCTTTAGCAAGGATGCCGGTTTATTATATTGATCATAATATATACATTGTCGAGAATATGTACATAATAGGAGCCTATGTCTCAGGTGTAGTAAGGCCGAAGATGAGCAATATTTCACGGCTGGCGGGTCTCCTCCTCCGATTTGCGTGAGTCTTTGTGCTCTCGAACATCGATAAGGTAGTATGACCCGTTGTTCAGATTCTTGCTGACCACAAAGGGTCCTTCCCAAGGTGGGGATAACTTGTGCATATCGGTCTGATCCTGGATAAGCCGGAGCACTAAGTCGCCTTCTTGGAAAGCTTTGGTTTTAACCTGGCGGCTGTGATAACGCCACAGATCTTGCTGATAAATCGCTGAACGAGCCGCCGCTATGTCCCGTTTTTCATCTAACAGGTCCAATGCGTCTTGGCGTGCTTGTTCGTTGTCCGCTTCAATGTAAGCTGCCACCCGAGGCGAGTCATGGCGAATATCACTGGGGAGAATTGCTTCTGCTCCATAAACCATGAAGAAGGGTGTATAACCCATAGATCTATTGGGGGTGGTATTAATGCTCCATAATACGGTAGGCAACTCTTCCACCCAACAACCCGACGTCCTCTGCAAAGGAACCATAAGTCGAGGCTTGATGCCTTTCAGAATTTCTTGATTAGCTCTCTCGGCTTGTCCATTAGACTGGGGGTGAGCCACTGATGACACATCACACTGATAAGCCGCCATGAGTGGATCCTTAGAATCCCAAGTACCAGAGACTTGCTGAGCCACTAAATCGGAGTCCCCAAAGCATCGTACCCGGATTAAGTTCATTTCCTTAGCCACCCGAAGACCATGGAGCAAGGCATCATACTCAGCTGCATTGTTAGTACAAGGAAACATTAAGCAGAGAATGTAACAAAATGTGTCACCTCGAGGGGAAGTAAGAACCACTCCAGCCCCCGAGCCCTCCAATTGTCTGGATCCGTCGAAGTGAATAGTCCAGTATGTGTTATCCGGTTTATCCTCCGATGCCTGCAACTCTGTCCAGTCATTGTTGAAGTCCACGAGCGCTTGGGATTTGATGGTCGTACAAGGCATATACTTTAACCCGTGAGGTCCAAGCTCGATAGCCCACTGAGGAACTCGGCCAGTTGCTTCCCTATTCTGGATGATATCTCCCAAAGGAGAGGAACTGACCACAGTGATGGGATGGCCCTGAAAGTATTGCTTAAGCTTCCGGCTCGCCATAAAAACTCCATACACAAGCTTCTGCCAATGCGGATATCTTTGCTTTGACTCAATAAGTACCTCACTGATATAATAAACCGGCCGCTGAACCGGATACTCCTTACCTGCCTCCTTGCGCTCCACCACAATAGCCACGCTGACAGCCCGGGCGATAGCAGCCACATACAACAACAATGGTTCTTTATCAATGGGGGCAGCAAGAACAGGTGGCTCGGCTAACTGCTTCTTCAGATCCTCAAACGCCGCATTAGCAGCATCACTCCAGACAAAGTTGTCTGTCTTTTTCATCATCTGATATAGAGGGATAGCCTTCTCTCCCAACTGGCTAATAAACCGGCTTGGCGCTGCAATACGACCCGCCAGATGTTGAACATCGTTGATACACGCCGGTTTAGCCAGAGATGTGATAGCTTTGATCTTTTCCGGATTAGCTTCAATGCCCCTGTTAGACACCAGAAAACCCAAGAGCTTGCCTGCCGGTACACCAAAAACACACTTGGCCGAATTAAGCATCATCTTATAAACCCAAAGATTATCAAAAGTTTCCTTCAAATCATCTATTAACGTCTCCGCTTTCCTGGAATTCACCACGATATCGTCCACATAAGCATGAACATTGCACCCAATCTGATTATGAAGACAATTCTGCACACATCGCTGATAAGTCGCCTGGGCACTCTTGAGCCCAAAAGGCATAGATACATAGCAGAAGGCTCCAAAAGGAGTTATAAAAGTTGTCTTCTCCTAGTCCTTAACTGCCATTTTGATCTGATGATAACCAGAATAAGCATCCAGAAAGCTCAAACGCTCACAACCCGTCGTAGCATCAATAATTTGATCAATACGAGGGAGAGCAAAGGATCAGCTGGACAAACCTTGTTCAAATCTGTGTAATCCACACACATACGCCAAGTGTCGTTCTTCTTAAGTACTAGCACCAGGTTAGCTAACCACTCAGGGTGAAAAACCTCCACAATAAACCCTGCTGCCAAGAGCCGGGCTACCTCCTCATCGACGGCCTTGCGCCTTTCTTCATTGAAGCGGCGGAGAAACTGCTTGACCGGTTTAAACTTGGGATCAATATTAAGAGTGTGCTCAACGAGTTCCCTCGGTACACCTGGCATGTCAGACGGTTTCCTTGCAAAGATGTCCCGGTTCTCACGGATGAACTCGATGAGTGCACTTTCCTATTTCGGATCCAGGTTAGCGCTGATGCTAAACTGCTTGTATGAATCGCCAGGAACAAAATCAACCAGCTTAGTCTCATCAGCCGATCTAAATTTCAAGGCCGGGTCATGCTCTGTAGTTGGTTTCTTCAAAGAAGTCATATCCGCCGGATCAACATTGTCCTTGTAGAACTTCAACTCTTCTGTTGCACAAACCAACTCAACATAGGCCGCATTGCCTTCCTCACATTCCAAAGCGATCTTACGGCTTCCATGTACTGTCATGGTCCCCTTATGACCCGGCATCTTGAGCTGCAGATAAACATAACAGGGCCTTGCCATGAACTTAGCATAAGTCGACCGTCCAAACAGGGCATGGTACGGGCTCCTGATTTTCACCACTTCAAAAGTCAATGTCTCTGATCTTGAATCATGATCATCTCCAAAAGCAACCTCCAGAGCTATCTTACCGACTAGATAAGCCAATTTACTAGGCACCACACCGTGGAAAATGTTGTTTGACGGTTTAAGATTCTTGTCTGTCAACCCCATGCGACGGAAAGTTTCGTAATACAAGATGTTGATACTGCTCCCTCCGTCCATGAGCACCTTGGTGAACTTATAACCTCCAACCTAAGGTGCCACCACCAACGCCAGATGACCCGGATTATCAACCTGGGGCGGATGATCCTCTCGACTCCACACAATAGGCTGTTCAGACCAGTGCAAGTAACGGGGCACCGCCGGTTCAACGGAGTCACTACCCTTTTATGAAGCTTCTGATCACGCTTGCACAAGCTAGTGGTGAAGACATGATACTGCCAACTATTCAACTGCTTCAGGTGGCTCCGGTAACCTGACTATTGTTGCTGCTGACTCCCCTATTGATTATAACCACCCTGGTTGTCGTGATTGCCTTGATTGCCATGCCCGCTTTGATTACCTTGAAATCCTGAGCCGGAACTACCTCCACCATAACCCGGCCCATGAGACCCGGGTCCTGAACTACCGGACAGTCCATGATCATATCGGAAAAGATCCAAGCTTTTGAACTCCCGCATAATGAAGCAATCCTTCCAGTGGTGCGTAGCTGGCTTTTCTCGTGTCCCGTGCCTTGGGCAAGGCTGATTTAACAGGCGCTCAAGATTGACACCTAATCCTCCACTCCGCGGGGGCGGTTTTCCCTTACAATGCTGACCATTATACTGCACATTGGTGTTAGCCACAAAATCTGAACTATTATCCGCTTTATGCTTACCATTGTTTCCATGGCCCGCCGGGTTATGCTGCTGCCCTTTGGTGATGCCGCTCTTCTTTCCCTTCCCCGTCTTTTCATCGTCATACTCGGGACCTTGGTACTACCAGAGTCGGCATACTTAACCAGAGCTGCCATAAGTGTTCCCATGTCATTGCAGTGACGCTTGAGCCGTCCCAACTTCAGCTTCAGAGGCTTGAACCAGCAATTGCCCTCCAATGTTATGACTGCTGAATCGGCATTGATGCGGTCCGACGAATGCAAGATTTCCGAAACCCGGCGCACCCAATGGGTTGTCGATTCACCTTCTTCTTAGACACAGGCGGTTAAATCCACAATTGACATGGGCTGCTTGCACGTGTCCTTGAAGTTCAGTATAAACCGGGCCTTTAACTCGGCCAATGACCCAATGGAGTTAGCCGGCAAACTTTTTAGCCAAGTGCGAGTTGTTCCTTCCAACATCATGGTGAAGTACTTAACACATGCCGCCTCATCCACATCCAGCATCTCCATTGCCATCTCATAGCTTTCAACCCATGACTCGGGGGGTAAGTCAGCAGTGTAATTGGGAACTTTACAAGGACCCTTGAAATCCTTGGGCAGCCGCACATTGCGTAGAGCCTGGGTGAGACATGGCACCCCCCAAGAACTGAAAGCAACACCTGGTTCCACTGAAGTTGTTGGACGAACTGGAGTAAGCCGACGGTCCACATACTGCGCTGCTAACTTGGCTTCTCGACGTGCTCTACCGTGATCCACCACGTCCTGAGCATTTGCACCACCGCCCACCGGGTTAGGCCCTCGGGGGGCGTTACGGTTCCGCGCACTGCTTGACACAGCCGGTTCATTAATATGCCCGCTGTAACTCCAGCTCGGGCGAGGGGTTGAATGAATCATATCTCGACTATACGAATAAGCCTGCTGCTGAACCAGAGCCGTTTGAAGGAGCTCTCTGGCACGCCGCGTCTCAACTGCTCTGGAGACTCGCCTTCCATTCGAATAGCTGCGAATCGCGACGCTGCAGTGATCATGTTATCTAAAGGGGTGGAAAAGTGAGCCGGTGGTGTTGGCATGTACTGAGGCGGGTCATGGTTCCGTCGAGGCGGGTCCGTCTTCCGTGGCTGATCCAACGCTCCTGTCCCAGGTACTTCAATCTGGTTTACCACTGCCGGGTTACTGGTTCCCGCTCCTGGCGTGTGAAAGAGGTTCATTGCTTCATAAACCGGTGGTAGACGAGACCGATGCCTCCTCCTCAACATGTCGTTTGAAGCGTTCTGATCCAGCATGAGCCAGTAATTTTCTGCCTAAATACGTTGTGCCTGAGCATCCAAAGCGGCCCGCTCTTCAGCCATCCTGGTTTCCTCAGCCGCCAAGTCCTCCTTGGCCTGAGCTACCTGATCTCGCAGCTTTGTGACCTCCGCGTTATGCTGATCTCAATTGTCCGGGGTAACCTCTGTGGTCAACAACATCGTCCAGGCGTCCAATAAACCGGACAAGACTTGAGTCGGCGGGTGCACGGGGCCTCCTGCCCCGGCTGCCGATCCGGAAATCATCACCGCTGTAGTTGAGGAGTGATGCGTGGGCTGCGTACCGGCCATGAAGATCGCAACCCAGTTTGGCGGTTCAAGGGGGTCCGAAATACTGTCGCCATCGAAACAACCCCCAAACCGGCCATCTTGCAGTTGGTACAGTGACTCGGTCTCACCGGTGGATGATCCGCCATCTGAATAGACAATCGTCTCATCGTCGAATACCGGTTCAGATTCCGCACCATTGATGAATCCTATGAACGCACGCTTCTTGGCGGGCTGAACCCGGGCGGGGCTTGCACCCTGAGCCGTCTCGATGAGGTTGGCGCAGATGTCCGGCAGGGCCCGGTTCGCTGATCTTGCCAATGAAGACATGAATTCCACCAAAGGGGACCCGGTACCCGTACTCGATTGAGCCGGCATCGAGGCCCCAGCCTGCGTCGTCGATGTAGAGCTTGCCGCGACGACTCTTGGTCATCCAGCCCACTGCGTATCCCTTGAGTCCTTCGAAATTGCCCTCTAAGAACTCGAAACCATCGTGCGATAGCCCCACGGCGGGCGCCAACTGTCATGGAATTATCACGTCAGATGTCCTAGTGTGAGGACTTAGTCATGGAGCCATCGCAACGAGATTAGCTTAAAGGGGTTAAACCGGACAAAGGACACGAGGAGTTTATACTGGTTCGGCCCCTTGCAGTGAAGGTAAAAGCCTACGATCCAGTTGTGATGGAATTTATGGGGTTTCGATGAGCAGGGAGCGAATCCGCTTTGCCTGGCTCTCGAGTTGTCGTCTCTTTTCCTTGAACCGCCGCCGGGTCGTCCCTTTATATACACAGGTTTGACGCCCGGTGGTTTACAGAATGCCGGCCGACTCATACACGTGTCCGGCTCAATTTCTACCCTTTCCTATCTTACAACACAAGTTACACAGTATATGGCAGTTTATGTCTACGGGCCCTAATCCGCCTTTGGGCCCTGGGCCTCTAAATCTCTTCAGTAAGCGACATACTTCATGTCTTCATGGGCTTCAATATGGATGACTCGTTACAGGTATAACCCGGCCCTATCTGGGCGGTTTATACTCAGTAGTTATATCCCCAACAGAGATTTTTTCTGACCCAGTGGGCCAAATAAGTACCAGATTGGAGGCCCGAGGTGAGCACAAGACACCTGGGCGTGCTAGGAGGCCTAGGTGCGCCCATGTGGGTTGTTCCCACCTCGGTGACCTTCTGCACCGCCTCTTCGCCCTATAAATTCCCAAATATTTCAGAAACCCTAGGGAGTCTACCAAACACTATTCCAGGCGCCGCAAGTTCCAGAACCACGATATCCAATCTAGACACCATCACGGAGGGGTTCATCATCCTCATTGGTGCCTCTCCGATGGTGCGTGAGTAGTTCACCATAGATCTACGAGTCTTTAGGCAGTAGCTAGATGGCTTCCTCTCTCTCTTTTGATTCTCAATACAATGGTCTCTTGGAGATCTATTTGATGTAACTCATTTTGTGATGTGTTTGTTGGGATCTGATGAACTTTGAGTTTATGATCAGATCTATAGCCATGAATATTATTTGAGTCTTCTTTTGATCACTTATATGCATGATTATTTATAGCCTCGTATATTTTCTTCGAATCTTTGGTTTAATTAGGCCAACTAGATCGATTTTTCTTGCCATGGGAAGAGGTGTTTTGTGATGGGTTCAATCTTGCCGTGTTCTTTCCCAGTAACAGAAGGGGCAGCAAGACACACATGTATCATTGCTATTAAGGATAACAAGATGGGGGCTATTCCTACATGAATAGATCTCATCTATATCATGTCATCATTCTTATTGCATTACTCCATTTCTCTATGAAATTAATACACTAGATGCATGCTGGATAGCGGTCGATGTGTGGAGTAATAGTAGTAGATCCAGGCAGGAGTTGGTCTACTAATCTTGGACGTGATGCCTATATATTGATCATTGCCTTGGATATCGTTGATGACCCACAAGTATAGGGGATCTATCATAGTACATTCAGTAAGTAAAAGTGTCGAACCCAACGAGGAGCAGAAGGATATGACAAGAAGTTTTCAGCAAGGTATTCTCTGCAAGCACTGAAGTTATTGGTAACAGATAGTTTTGTGATAAGATAATTCATAACGGGTAACAAGTAACAAAAGTAACTAAGGTGCATCAAGGTGGCCCGATCCTTTTTGTAGCAAAGGACAAGCCTGGACAAACTCTTATAAAGCAAAGCGCTCCCGAGGACACATGGGAATTACTATCAAGCTAGTTTTCATCATGCTCATATGATTCACGTTCATTACTTTTATAATTTGATATGTGGGTGGATCGGTGCTTGGGTGTTTCCCTTCCTCAGACAAGACTCCCACTTATGATTAGCCCCTCTTGGAAGAATCCGCAACTATGAAAGAAGAATTAAGATAAATCTAACCATAGCATGAAACATATGGATCCAAATCAGCCCCTTACGAAGCAACACATAAACTAGGGTTTAAGCTTCTGTCACTCTAGTAACCCATCATCTACTTATTACTTCCCAATGCCTTCCCATAGGCCCAAATCATGGTGAAGTGTCATGTAGTCGACATTCACATAACGCCACTAGAGGATAGACAACATACATCTCATCAAAATATCGAACGAATACCAAATTCACATGATTACTTATAACAAGACTTCTCCCATGTCCTCAGGAACAAACGTAACTACTCACAAAGCATATTCACGTTCATAATCAGAGGAGTATTAATTATCATTAAGGATCTGAACATATGATCTTCCACCGAATAAACCAACTAGCATCAACTACAAGGAGTAATCAACACTACTAGCAACCCAGAGGTACCAATCTGAGGTTTCGAGACAAAGATCGGATACAAGAGATGAACTAGGGTCTGAGAGGAGATGGTGCTGGTGAAGATGTTGATGGAATTGACCCCCTCTCGATGAGAGGATCGTTCGTGATGATGATGGCTTTGATTTTACCCTCCCAGAGGGAAGTTTCCCCGGCAGAACAGCTCCGCCGGAGCCCTAGATTGGTTCTGCCCAAGTTCCGCCTCGATACGGCAGCGCTTTGTCCCAAAAGCTTCCTTCTAATATTTTCTAGGTCAAAACACACCATATAGCAAAAGCTGGGCATCGGGGGCCTGCCAGGTGGCCCACAAGGCAGGGGGCGCACCCAGGGGGGTAGGGCACACCCTCCACCCTTGTGAATAGCATGTGGCCTCCTCTGGTGCTTTCTTCATCCAATATTTTTTATTTATTCCAACATGATTCTCCGTGAAGTTTCAGGACTTTTGGAGTTGTGCAGAATAGGTCTCTAATATTTGCTCCTTTTCCAGTCTGGAATTCCAGCTGTCGGCATTCTCCCTCTTCATGTAAACCTTATAAAATAAGAGAGAAAAGGCATAAGTATTGTGATATAATGTGTAATAACAGCACATAATGCAATAAATATCAATATAAAAGCATGATGCAAAATGGATGAATCAATCTTCATAATTATTCGATCTTCTATCAATTGCCCAATAGTAATTTGTTTACCCACCATGTGCTATTTTTTGAGAGAAGCCAGTAGTGAAATACACGCCCCCCGGGTCTATTCTTTATCATATTTGCTTTGAGATATATTTTTATTTGCTTTTATTTTCAGATCTATTATTCCAAAAACACAAAAATACCTTGCTGCACTGTTTTATTACTTGCTTTATTTTGTGTTTTATCGAGAGGTATTTATCCAATCTATCACAAATATTTTCCCGTTAAGTTGCCAATTTCTGGCGCCGTTACCCAGGAGGGATTGACCACCCCTCTTACGCGTTGGGTTGCAAGTATTTGTTCTTCGTGCAGGTACAGTTTACATAGTGTTGCTTGGTTCTCCTACTGGATTGATACCTTGGTTTCATAACTGAGGGAAATATATAACGTAGCTATACTTCATCATCCCTTCCTCTTTGGGGAAATACCGATGCAATTTCAAGCGACATCACCTATATACATGATCATTGCCTTGGATATCGTTGTAACTATGCATTTGTCTATCAATTGCTCTACAGTAATTTGTTTACCCACAATATGCTTTCTTTCAAGAGAGAAGCCTCTAGTGAAAACTATGGCCCCCGGGTCTATCTTTTATCATATTATTTCCAGATCTACAAAATCAAAAACACAAAAATACCTTGCTGCAATTTATTTACTTTTATTCCATTTCACACTTTTATTTGTCTTTTATATCTATGACTATCAGATCTCATCCTTGCAAGTAGCCGTGTAGGGATGGACAACCCGTTTATCGCGTTGGGTGCAAGTATTTGTTAGTTTGTGCAGGTGCAATTAATGGAAACTTGTGTGTTCCTCCTACTGGATTGATACCTTGGTTCTTAACCGAGCGAAATACTTATCTCTACTTTGCTGCATCACCCTTTCCTCTTCAAGGGAAAACCAATGCAAGCTCAAGAAGTAGCACCTAGTTATGACGATATTCAAGGCAATGATCGTGTATATAGGCATCACGTCCAAGACAAGTAGACCGACTCCTGCCTGCATCTACTACTATTACTCCACCCATCGACCACTATCCAGCATGCATCTAGAGTATTAAGTTCATAAAAATGGAGTAATGCCTTAAGCAAGATGACATGATGTAGACAAAGTAAATCCAGCAAATATGAATAAACCCCATCGTTTTCCCCTTAATGGCAACAATATACATACGTGTCTTGTCCCCTACTTTGTCACTGGGATATAAAGCACCACAAGATTGAACCCATTACAAAGCACCTCTCCCATTGAAAGATAAATCTATCTAGTTGTCCAAACCAAATGGGTAGATCGGGGAGAAATACAAAGCTATAATAATCATGCACCCTGTCGTGGTCACAGGAACTCGTCGGGGTGGTGGAGCCTGGTCTTGGTTCTCGCATGCCACCACCACTAGCGGCACACGGTCTTGACATGGAGGTTCTAGGAGCGCACGTGCATCTTCTTGGGGTCGCTGCACCACTTGATAGCTCACTTCTTCACGCGCAGGCACCTGACACTACGGGTCGCGCCGTGGTGCCGCTCGCCTTGGTTCGACGATGGCACCCTGGGCTGGAGATGGTGGAGGTGCCCCGCGTCGCCTGCGGCAAGCGGCTGCTGAGGCAGTGAGTGTACCGGCGTAGTGGAGTCTTCGGCGGCGCTGACGAGCTCGGCGATGCGCACGAGCCACTCCTCGTATAAGTCATCGACTAGGCGGTAGCAAAGGAGCTCCCGTGCCATGAGCAGAGCAACTTGCGCATTCGCCGGGCCGCGACGTGATACATCTCCAACATATCTATAATTTTTGATTGTTCCATGCTATTATTAACCCGTTTTGGATGTTTATGGGCTTTACTTTACACTTTTATATCATTTTTGGGACTAACCTACTAACCGGAGGCCCAACCCAAATTGCTGTTTTTTTGGCTATTTTAGTGTTCCGGAGAAAAGGAATATCAAACGGAGTCCAAACGGAATGAAACCTTCAGGAGCGATCTTTTTGGAACAAACGCAATCTAGGAGACTTGGAGTGGACGTCAAGCAGCAGATGAGGAAGCCACAAGGCAGGAGGGCGCGCCCTAGGGGGTGGGTGCGCCCCCCACCCTCGTGGGCCCCTCATGGCTTCACCGACCTACTTCTTCCTCCTATATATATCCACGTACCCCGAGAATATCCAGGAGCACCATGAAAAACTATTTCCACCGTCGCAACCTTCTGTATCCGCGAGATCCCATCTTGGAGCCATCGCCGGTGCTCCGTCGGAGGGGGAATCGACCAGGGAGGGCCTCTACATCATCTCCAAGGCCTCTCTGATGAGTTGTGAGTAGTTTACCAAAGACCTTTAGGTCCATAGTTATTAGCTAGATGGCTTCTTCTCTCTCTTTGAATCTCAATACAAAGTTCTCCTTGATCTTCTTGGAGATCTATTCGATGTAACTCTTTTTGCGGTGTGTTTGTCGAGATCCGATGAATTGTGGGTTTATGATCAAGTTTATCTATGGGAAATATTTGAATCTCCTCTGAACTCTTTTATGTATGATTGGTTATCTTTGCAAGTCTCTTCGAATTATCAGTTTGGTTTGGCCTAGTAGATTGATCTTTCTTGCAATGGGAGAAGTGCTTAGCTTTGGGTTCAATCTTGCGGTGTCCTTTCCCAGTGATAGTAGGGGCAGCAAGGCACGTATTGTATTGTTGCCATCAAGGATAAAAATATGGGGTTTATATCATATTACTTGAGTTTATCCCTCTACATCATGTCATCTTTCTTAATGCGTTACTCTGTTCTTCATGAACTTAATACTCTAGATGCAGGCGGGAGTCGGTCGATGTGTGGAGTAATAGTAGTAGATGCAGGCAGGAGTCGATCTACTTGTCACGGACGTGATGCCTATATACATGATCATGCCTAGATAATCTCATAACTATGCACTTTTCTATCAATTGCTCGACAGTAATTTGTTCACCCATAGTAATACTTATGCTATCTTGAGAGAAGCCACTAGTGAAACCTATGGGCCCCCGGGTCTATCTTTTATTATATAAGTTTCCCATCTACTTTTATTTTGCATCTTTACTTTTCCATGTATATCATAAAAATACCAAAAATATTTATCTTATCTTATTATCTCTATCAGATCTCACTTTCGCAAGTTACCGTGAAGGGATTGACAACCACTTTATCGCGTTGGGTGCGAGGTTGTTGTTTGTTTGTGTAGGTACAAGGGACTTCCGCGGAGCCTCCTACTGGATTGATACCTTGGTTCTCAAAAACTGAGGGAAATACTTACGCTACTTTGCTGCATCACCCTTTCCTCTTCAAGGGAAAACAACGCAGTGCTCAAGAGGTAGCAAGAAGTATTTCTGGCGCCGTTGCCGGGGAGGCCTTCTCACAAGTCAAGACATACCAAGTACCCATCACAAACTCTCCCTCGCATTACATTATTTGCCATTTGCCTCTTGTTTTCCTCTCCCCCACTTCACCTTTGCCTTTTCTTCGCCCTTCTTCTGTTCGATCTTGTGTTACCATGTACCTTCTTTTTGCTTGCATCTTCGCTTGCTAAAAGTTTATGGATCCCCATCCACTTGCTAATCTCTTTAAGAGATCCAATTATGATGAACCTATCGCTAGTGAGTTGAGTGCACTAGATTATCTTTATGAGGTTTTGCTTGAAATTCGTGAATCTGAAAATTGTGATGAAGTACTTTATGAAGCGATTCACAATAGATCTTTGAATAAAAAGCATGATTGCAATGATTTTATTATAAATTCTATTGATGTCAATTGTGCTAATAATATGCAAAACCCCAAGCTTGGGGATGCTAATTTTGCTATGTCTACTACTTGTTGCAATGATCATGATTGGGGTGATTCTTCTTATGATCTTGAAAATTTATTTAACCCCATGATGAATATGAGATTGATAATAGTGTTTGCAATATTACTGAAAGTGGGTTTGGAAGAGTGTCAACTTTAGATCCCACATATTTGTAGAATGCTCAATCTTATGAAATTTTTGATAAAAGGGGGTTTGGAGAGGTCATGACTTTAGTTAATGTTAATCCCACTATTTTGGAAGAGTGTCAACTTTGCATGCATGTGGATCGTGTTGAAAATATTTTATGTGATAGCTATTTTGTTGAATTTTCTTATAATCCCACATGTAATTATTATGAGAGAGGAAATTATGGTTGTGGAAATTTTCATGTTACTAAATTACCTCTCGTTATGTTGAGATTGCTATTGTTTCTTTCCGCTTCCTTGCATATCCTAATTTTTGCTTGTTATGATAATTTGTTCTCCTATAAGATGCCTATGAATAGGAAGTATGTTAGACTTAGATGTGTTTGTCACGTGTTTCATGATGCTCTCTTTGTGCTTCAATTCTTGTCTTTCATGTGGGCATCATTGGGAAGGGGAGCCTTGGCGCAGTGGTAAAGCTGCTGCCTTGTGACCATGAGGTCACGGGTTCAAGTCCTGGAAACAGCCTCTTACAGAAATGTAGGGAAAGGCTGCGTACTATAGACCCAAAGTGGTCGGACCCTTCCCCGGACCCTGCGCAAGCAGGAGCTACATGCACCGGGCTGCCCCCATGTGGGCATCATTGAAATTATCAATGGCTAGCTAGGGGCGTTAAACGACAGCGCTTGTTGGGAGGCAACCCAATTTTATTTTTGTTATTTACTTTTTGTTCCTGTTTAGTAATAAATAAATAATCTAGCCTCTGTTTAGATGTTGTTTTATGTTTTAATTAGTGTTTTTGCCAAGTAGAACCTATAGGATCATCTTGGGTGATAGTTAATTTGATTCTGCTGAAAAATAGAAACTTTTGCACGCACGAGAATAATTTTAATAAATCACAGAAACGTGACTTTTAGTTGATTATTTTTGCAGTAGATAAATAGGCAAATTTACTAGGACTTATTATTTTTTTAGGATTTTTAGAGTTCCAGAAGTATTCTAAAGTTACAGATTACTACGGACTGTTCTGTTTTTGACAGATTCTGTTTTTCGTGTGTTGTTTGCTTATTTGATGCATCTATGGCTAATATCGGGGGGTATGAACCATAGAGAAGTTGGAATAAAGTAGGTTTAAAACCAATATAAATAAAGAATGAGTTCATTACAGTACCTTATGTGGTGGTTTTTCTTTCTTGCACTAATGAAGCTGATGAGATTTCTTGTTGAGTTTTGTGTTGTGAAGTTTTCAAGTTTTGGGTAAAGATTTGATGGACTATGGAATAAGGAGTGGCAAGAGCCTAAGCTTGGGGATGCACATGGAACCCCAATATAATCCAAGGACAACCAAAAGCCTAAGCTCGGGGCATCCCCTCTTTCGTCTTCGTCTATCGGTAACTTTACTTGGAGCTATATTTTTATTCACCACATGATATGTGTTTTGCTTGGAGCGTCTTGTATGATATGAGTCTTTGCTTTTTAGTTTACCACAATCATCCTTGCTGTACACACCTTTTGGGAGAGATACACATGATTTAGAATTTATTAGAATACTCTATGTGCTTCACATACATCTTTTGAGCTAGATAGTTTTGCTCTAGTGCTTCACTTATACTTTTTAGAGCACGGCGGTGGCTTGATTTTGTAGAAAATGTTGATCTCTCATGCTTCACTTATATTATTTTGAGAATCTTTTAGAACAGCATGGTATTTGCTATGGTTATAAATTTGGTCCTAGAACGATGGGCATCCAAGTTGGGTATAATAAAAACTATCATAGGAAGTGAATTGGATGCTATGATCAATTTGATGCTTGATAATTGTTTTGATATATGAGGATGGTAATATTAGAGTCATGCTAGTTGGGTAATTATTGCCTTGAATATCATCATAACTGTGTGCTTTTCTATCAATTGCCCAACAATAATTCGTTTGCCCACTGTATGCTATGTGCTCAAGAGAGAAGCCTCTAGTGAAAACTATGGCCCCTGGGTGTACTTTTGTCATATATAAGATCCCAAAATACCTTGCTGCAATTTTATTTCCTTTATTTTATTTTGCAATTTACTTTTCTATCTATCTCTATCAGAATTAATCCTTGCAAGTAATGAGTTCAAGGGGATTGACAACCCTCTTCCCGCGTTGGGTGCAGGTATTTGCTTTTGTATGTGTAGTGCTATTCATGAGGCTTTCTATGATTCTCCTACTATATTGATACCTTGTGTCGTGGAATTGCCACGGCAGATGTCCTAGTGTGAGGACTTAGTCATGAGGCCGCACATCTATGTGGTAGCTTGAGAGGGTTGAGCAGAATCGAGAAAACGCAACACAAGACAAGGGTTTAGACAGCTTCGGGCCCCGGGAAACATCATCCGGTAATAACCCTACACGTTGTTTGTGGCTAGGTCTCATTATCATCACGAGGGAGTTGCCGTAAACCGGCTCTCCCAGTTATGTCTAGCCCTAAGATTGTTTCTTCTTGCTTCTCCCTCTTTGGGGAGCCCTACCCCTCCTTATATATGTTGAAGGGGCGGGTTACATGTGAATTCCAACTTGGACTTTAACTATTCTGACTTCTCTTTATGGGCTTCATGACGTCTCAGGCTTCATAACCCTTGGCAACCCAGTTATCACTGTTCACCTGTTTAAGATGGTCTGCCGGTTTAAGATGGTCTGCCGGTTCAAGATGGTCTGCCGGTTTAAGACTTCTTGGCGGTTTATGAACTGACTTAACACCTGCCGGGTTATCATTTGACTTGACTCCTGTTGGTTTACCACCAGCCAGTTTACCATCTGTCTTAGCCATCTGTCTTAACTGTCCGTCTAAATGTCCGCCGGTTTACCAAGTCCCAACCGGTTTACAACTCCAGCCGGGTCATACCGCGGGGTATGTCCCCGACATTAGCCCCCAGTTTAATTTGGATTTATCCATGTTAAATTGATCTGCAATATAAACACAAGAACAAATTTGGCGGGTTGTGCTCTGGTTTAAATATTCTTATAAACCGGCACTTGATCATCCTTAAGTCCTTGTCATTTCCTCCGAAAAAATCCGGGTCAGTAGACCAGCTTCATAATCAATTTTTTTGTAGAAGAAATATTGTAAATAAAGAATCAATTTGATTCAGCCTTCAATGCTCTGACTTGACAAAAATATTGGTCTTCAAATATTCAATTGATATCCAGCCGGCTTGAAGATGTAGAACTTGCCGGTTTATGATTACCACCATTGTCGGGTTATAAAACAGACGATGCCAGGTCATAATTGCTTGTTGACACCGGGTCATGTAATTGATCTTCCCTATTTGCTCAAAACTGATAATTTGAAGACGTTCCTCCTTTACATGCATAATACCTTAGCCCCCAAGTCTTGAGTAGAGCAAAGTGATGATTTAAGACTTGCTTCAATATAAATATTACCACTTTGAAGAAATCCAGGTTGTTCCTCTCAATCACCAGTCAGAACTGAGTATTCCACATATGTAGCCCCAAAGTTTCGGGTTGTTATGCTTGCAGAAACCTGGGACTTGTAATTGCCTGATGCTCATAAAAACTTCAACCAATGTAGCCCCCAAGGGCCGGGTCATTATGCAATAATGAGCAGGGACTTTGTAAATATAATCATGTAAACTTTGAACATCAATGTGTAGCCCCCAAGGGCTGGCTCAGTAAGATAATATTGAGCTGGGACTTGATATATACTTCAATGAAAATAACATCATATGATGTAACCCCCATCATGAGGCTTGAATCCACGTCCACAAGGTTAAGAGCCTTGTGCTTTACCAACTGAGCAGTGGACCCTTCAATATAATGGATAAAAAATCTTTGTACCTTGAATTGTTGACAAGAGCAATTGGTAGCCCCCAAGGGCCGGCTCATTATAATGTGATGAGTCTGGTCTTCAATGAGGTGAGCAAAAAATGACTTTGCATTAGCCCCCAAGTGTCATGGTGCATGCTTGCAGCGACATGAGACTTGCATATTTGAATAATGTAGCCCCCAAGTGTCGGGTTGTAAGCCTGCAGCGACTCGGGACTATTCCTTCAATTGTAGAATAAATCATATCCATTGATAATATGATAGCCATTGCGCTAAAGCGACTTTGAAAACCTTGATCATAATACTGATTATTGATAACCATAAAAAAATCCAGCCATGTTGGCTATTAAAGATTTGAATAATAAACCCAATGATTTATAAGCGCATGATTCCAATGGCGCAATCCAAATATATACTGGCCACTTATAGTCCAAAGCCAGGTCGGGTTAATAAACACCAGATACTTTATCATCATACTGGCGACTTATAGTCAAAAGCCAGGCCGGGTTAATAAACACCGGTGATTTATAATTATGCTTTATTCAACCTGTTTCTGCATACAACAAGTTTAAAGTGTCCTCGCGGTTCACCGCCGGACGGGTCATAATGCCCAACATATAACCCTGGTTTATAACCAAGGCTGCACTTAAGAATAATCAAATATGAAATATATCATACATGTGACATTGAATCACATCGTTGGTTTGCCAACTTTTTGTAGTAAGGGTGATAACCCAAATCTTGAGTACTGATAACACCCACCATGATGTGCTAGTTTATAAAAAGCCATGTCGGGTTATGATAAACACCAGATGATCATCCTGGCGACTTATAGTCAATGCCAGACCGGATTAAGAGATGCCGGTTCATAATTGATTATGTGCTAACAGCTGATAACTGTAAGACACGCCGGGTTACGAAACACCGGGTTGATGTGAAGACATATAGTCTGGCCGGGTCAATAGACACCGGTTTAACTTAGAACTTTATCAAAAGAGATGAAACTTTGCAAAAACAAAATCAAACAAAACTTGTAGTCGAGGCTTTTCGAGGGCTGCCGGGCCCAAATTCGAGGCTTTTCGTGGGCTACCAGGCCACTGAGTTAAACCATTTGACAAAGCCTTTTAAGATGGGCCTCCAACTAACCAATCATCGTTTTAACTTGACAAGTTTAGGGTCTGTATAAGATTGACTTGTCAAACGTTCGGCGAGTCATGCCAGGATTACTTGGATAGGAGTGGCTTACTTGATGAAGGCAGGTTAACCCGGGGTTTTAGGTGAATACACCAGGCTTCCAAGCCGTGGCTTGATAGCCAATTACAAGGGTCCTTTCAAACTCTTTGTTGCTTTGCACAAAGAGCCCCCAAGTAACTTTGTGAGATGTGCTCAATGGGTGTCTATGTTTGAGTTGGTGCTTTTTTGCAACACTCTCTTTGACCCCTAATTGATTTCCCTGGTGGTGTTACGCCGATCAAGAGGTGTAGCTATGGTTCGAATATGACCAAGCCCCCAAGTGATCAATAATATGATAAGCCAATAAGACAGGATACCCATGTTTGAACCGCACATCATGGCAACAGGTCCTCTTCGGCTACCTTTAACTTTTTGCAAGAGATAAATTCTTCTTGAACCGGAATTTTGAACCGGATATTGAGAGCTTCAAAGCAATATGGGAAACATCTTTCCCTTGAACCAGATTTTAAACCGGAATCTTCATTTTCAGCCGGAAATTTTCTGACGGCCTTTAAACTCGAACTTGAGAGAAGTTAATTCCTTTTTGAACCGGAAATTCCTAAACTGGATTTGAGAGCTTCACAGCTTTGTGGGAGAACAGATTTCCCTTGAACCGGATTGTAAACCGGATATTTGAGAGCTTCAGTGAGACTAACTTCCCTTGAGCCGGATTTTAAACCAAAATCTTTTCTGATGACCCAGAACTTCTTCATTGAGCCGGGATTTTATAACTATCATATGCTTTCTAAGCCGGAAATTTTCTGACGACCCTTAAATTTTCATCAATATAACAGTAGCCTCTGGGACCGTGTTATCTTTCCCTTCAACATCCTGGGGTACTTGAATTTGTTGAAACTAGCAAGACTTACTAAGTCATATCATCGTAGCCCCCGAGTCTTAAGATGACTCAAGGAGTTGTCTTGAAATTCTCCGTACTTGACCATAGCAGAAGGTATATGTCATCGGTGTTAATAACGCAATGTAAATCCACAGAAGGTTCAGGTGACTGCGACGGGTTATAAATGATCCCATATAAGTCGTGTTAGCAACTCGGCCAATGGTTCCTTCCAACTGGCTGTTTGAAGTTGACCAAACTGTAGTGGCAGCAATTTGTGTGCATGCCCATTAAACTACCTAGTGCAGACGGCGGCTGATAGTATATGATAATTTGCCTCCAGTTTGTTGAAAGAAATCCGGGCTACCCAAGCTGCGACTTGTTCGTACTCAATAAACAGCTCATGCAGACAGGTGCGGCCCTGTATGTTGATGTAGACCAGGTTGCGATAGACGGACGACGAAAGCGACCGCGACTTCAGAGGCAGCATAAACAGATGAGTCGGTCGCAGTGCTGTAAGCCGGTGCGGATGGGAGAGTCGGCCGCGGCATTTGTAAATCAGTGCGGGCTGACAATTCGGGCACGACAGCGGTAGTCGATGCAGGTGCGAGAGTTCGCCACGACATTTAAACCGGTGTGAGCCTCCTGTCCATGGTAGGATGCCACTTTTGTAGTGGACTTTGTCCTGCATAAAATATATTGAAAGATAGAGTAACTGTTCTCAAAATTAATATGCGCTAATAGAATATATAGAAAAGATAGCACCTGGCTACTTGTCAGACAAACGCAGGCACCGACATTGGATGATATAGTCAGACGAAAAGAGTTCTCAGATATACTTTGAATTTTATCCGATCTCTTTAAATTGCCGGACACATCTGACAACCTCATGGAGTAGTATTCTGCACCATAGTCTTCCCGTAGTCAAAATACAGACTAGCAGTTGGAGTACTAGTACTGCCCCTGATCTTTTTCTTCAATCAGCAGGCGAGCGTGCAGAAGCAGAGATGAAGCCATCCAATCACGGGGCGGCTCAAAACAGATGGTTTAGCGCAGCACGACAGCTCAACATAGAACGAGGTGCGGTAAAGCGGCGCTCGACGGGCGACGACTTGGAGCAGAAAACCGGGGCGCTCGGCAATGGAGGCGAGGACCGTGACCATGGCGGGTCGAAAACACGGTCCAGGGGTGAGGTGGACCGGCGGGTCGACGGAAGCGGATCAGAGGTGCGCCAAAGCGGAGCGATCCGGATGCTGCAACAAGGGCACTCCAGTGGGTCATCGAGGTGCGTCCGTGGCAGCAGCGGGTTGGAGAGGTACAGCCGTGGCCGGTTCAAAGCAGCAGCGAGGCGATGACTAAACCGGTGGTGGGTTGAAGAGCCGCGTCGGTGGAGGCCCGCAGACACTGCTCGGGGTGCGGCGGTTTGAGGCGCCGAGAGGCTGGCTTACAGGTTCGATCCAGCAAAGCGCGGCGGCGGTTTAGGCCAACAACGGTTGAGGACCGCATGTCCTATCGCGGCAGGAGGCGGCTCTCAGCGCGGCAACTTGGATGCGAGCGCGGGCGTGATTTTGGAAACGCGGTGACCCGACGGAGCTGGCACTGGGGTGATGCTAACAACCGGCGCGGGCGGGTTACGGCGAGCGCAGCAGAATCCCTATCGCTGCCGCTCGGGGTGTAGAACAAGTCAACATGGGAGTCAGAAGCATGACCCGGCAGAGCAGAGTATGGATTCATCAGTTGCATGTGGTGAGCTGGAAGTGGGGGCAAAGCAACTCAGCACGGTCGCGGCCATTGATCACAGCGGTAGAAGTGCGGGCGACGCAGAGCAGTGTGATGGCGAGACCGTAAAGACAAGGCGGCTCTGGGCTGGCCCTGTATTATGACGATGGCGGTTTAGTAGCTCGGTGGATGAAGTCGGACGAATCAGAGGCTCAGAAGCAACAGCGGCGCAGGTCCGGTTCAGGCGGAGCGAGGCCGAGGCGGGCTGCAGTAGCGGCTTGGCGCGCCGGCAAGGCCGGTTCAGGCACAGAGCTGAACGAGGGGCAGCCTGAGGACGGGGACGGCTCGCGACGACAGGGCCGGTTTAACCCAGCGGGTCAACGAGATGCGTCCGCGGCAGCGGCGAGTTGGAGAGGCGCGGCCATGGCCGGTTCAAGCGCGAGAGCTGAAACCGGAGCGGGTTTGGCCGGGGCCGGTCGGTGGAGTCAGCACGCACGCGGCCGCGGGTACAGAGGAGGGTGAGGCCGAGCCGGCGGGCGCGGCCATAGAGGGGTGTGAGGAGGAGAAGCTCGGACGCCTGCGGACGAAGCTGGAACGAGATGCGTGGGCGGCGCGGGCGCAGGTGGAGCTGCAACTCATCCCGGGATAACGCGGACGGGCAGCAGTGTCTCGTGTAAACCGGCAGGAGCTGCGGGGCGAGGCCAACAAGGCGGGTTCGGCGTCTCAGGCGCGGGATCTCGCGGAGGTCGCTTGCGGAGCCAGCGGCCGCGGAGGGCCGGTGAGGAGTGGAACCGGCGCGAAGTAGTAGTGGAGGAGAGGTCCCTGGTGGCCACAACGGTTTGAGGCAGGCGGAGGCGAAGGCCCCGGTGGCCACGACGGTTTCAGGTAGGCAGAGGCGAAGGCCCCGGTGGCTGCAACAGCTTGAGGCAGGCGGAGGCGGACCAGCGGCCGAGGCGGACAGAGGGGCAGGGTTGAGTCCATGGCCGCGGGTGAGAGAGGCGACCCACTGGCCAGCGGCGACTAGGAGCGAGCTGGCGCGGCATGAGGGCGACCGGAATAGTCCTCATCCAAAGCGTTCTCTATTTGACTTTTCCACCACACGCCTTACAGATCGTGGCCTCCCGTTTTTCTTTTCTATTCCTCCTTAGCTTCACATGGGAGTGGATGCCAAGTCTCCTCTAGCATAGTCTTATCCTGACACGGCGTACGGCGGCTCAGGGCGAGGTTGGCGTTGCAGAATCGTCCGAGCCCATGTTTATGCTTGGGTCCTCCAGGTCGTGGCTGATTTGAACAAAATTGTCCGAGTCGTGTTGAGTTTTGACCCTTGCGTTTTCGCTGTGCGGATCCGAACGCCAGCATCACTTCTTGATGAATAGTAGTACTACTCGATTGATCTTGACAGGAGTAGTTGGCATGTCTTTGATCTCCTCCTGGAGTAAACAGTAGTTTCTATTGATGGCCTCTAGACTTGCAGGGTGTCCAAACGGTCTTGGTGATGACTTAGTTTACACAAAGGGAACTCGATCTGGTTTCAGGTTGACGGCTCCTGTTGACTTAGCGACTTGCAGCAGCAAACATCTCGCAACCTCGATTTCTTGAACCTTAAATCTCACAAACTATGAATCAGAACCGATGAACTCGAATTTGATGTAGATCCTCTCCAACCGGCTCTTCCTCGTCTGGAAAATTATGAACTCCTCGATCCCTAAGATAGATCCCTCCAAGAATCTCAACACCACCGTGCGCAAGCCCCACAGTGGGCGCCAACTGTCATGGAATTGTCATGGCAGATGTCCTAGTGTGAGGACTTGGTCGTGAGGCCGTGCATCTATGTGGTAGCTTGAGAGGGGTTGAGCGGAATCGAGAAAACGCAACACAAGACAAGGGTTTAGGCAGCTTCGGGCCCCGAGAAACATCATCCGGTAATAACCCTACATGCTGTTTGTGGCTAGGTCACATTATCATCACGAGGGAGTCGCCGTAAACCGACTCTCCCAGTTATGTCTAGCCCTAAGATTGTTTCTTCTTGCTTCTCCCTCTTTGGGGAGCCCTGCCCCTCCTTATATATGTTGAAGGGGCGGGTTACATGTGGAGTCCAACTCGGACTTTAACTATTCTGACTTCTCTTTATGGGCTTCATGACGTCTCAGGCTTCATAACCCTTGGCAACCCAGTTATCATTGTTTGCCGGTTTAAGATGGTCTGCCGGTTTAAGACTTCCTGCCGGTTTATGAACTGACTTAACACCTGTCGGGTTATCATCTGACTTGACTCCTGCCGGTTTACCACCAGCCGGTTTACCGTCTGTCTTAGCCATCTGTCTTAACTGTCCGTCTTAACTGTCCGCCGGTTTACCGAGTCCCAACCAGCTTACAACTCCAGCCGGGTCATACCGCGGGGTATGTCCCCGACACCTTGGTTCTCACCGAGGGAAATACTTATCTCTACTGTGTTACATCTCCTCTCCTCTTTGGGAAAAACCCAACGCAGCTCACAAGTAGTAGGAAGAATATCTGGCACCTTTACCGGGGAGACATCATCAAAACCTATCAAGTACCTTCACACAAACTATCATCTACTTGCTCTACTTTTTATTTGCCTTTGCCTCTCATTTTCATCTCCCCCGCTTCTCATTAAAAATACAAAAACACAAAATATTTTCTTTGCTAGTTTGCTCATATGCTTGCTTGTCACTGTGTCCCATGAAAATACCGAGTTGTGTGACTTTTCAAATACTAATAATAATGATTTTATTAGTACTCCAATTGCTCCTCCCGCCACTAGTGTGGAGTCATGTGATATTAGTGCCGCATTGCTAAATCTTTTATGAAAGAACAATTTTATGGAAATCCTAATGAAGATGCCGCATCCCATCGTAATACTTTTGTTGAATTATGTGAAATGCCAAAGAAAAAAGATGTGGATAATGATATTATAAAGTTGAAATTATTTCCTTTCTCCCTAAGAGATTGTGCTAAAACTTGGTTTTCGTTCTTGCCTACAAATAGTATTAATTCATGGGATAAGTGTAAGGATGCATTTATTACCAAATATTTTCCTCCCACTAAGATTATTTCTCATAGAAATCAAATTATGAACTTTAAGAAACTTGAACATGAACATGTTGCATAATCTTGGGGGTGAATGAAATTAATGATTAGAAATTGTCCCAAGCTTATGGATGACAATCCAAAAAAATTATGCGAGACAAAATTTTGTGTCGAGAAATCTTCTAGACTTTGCTGTAGGTGGTACCTTTATGGAAATAACATTGGGAGAAGCTACAAAACTCATCAATAATATAATGGCAAATTACTCTCAGTGGCACACCAAAAGGGCTCCAGCTGCTAAGAAGGTACATTATGTTGAAGAAATTACTACTTTGAGTGATAAAATGGATGCCCTTATGAAAATGGTTGCTAGTAAAGATGCTCATGTTGATCCTAATGATGTGACCTTAGAAAAATAATGATGCTATTGATGTGAATTTTGTCTCTACAAATAATTTCAACAACAATGCTTAGAGAGGTACTTTTAATCCTAGATAGTACCCTGGAAATTCCTCTAATAATTAGGTAATTCCTATGGAAATTCTTATAATAATAATAATAATAATAAGTATTATTGTTATTATTATTATTATTATTATTATTATAATAATAATAATAATAATAATAATAATAATAATAATAATAATAATAGGATACCTACTGATCTTGAGAACAACATTAAAGAATTCATTAGTTCTCAAAAGGTTTTCAATGCCATGATAGAAGAAAATTTGAATAAAGTTGATGATATGGCTAGGAACATGGATAGATTTGTTCATGATGTGGACACTCTTAAATCTAAATGTTTTCCACCTAAGCATGATATTAATTAGTCTATTAAAGCTATCTATGTCTCAATTAAGGAAAGTAAAGAGAGAACCGCTAGGTTGAGAGTTAAGCAAGAATTCCTAGAAAAGGCTATTCCACCCGGTTTTGCCGTAATCATGATGAAGATATTAAAATGATTGGTGTCTCACCCATTAAATCTTTGTTTAGTAATATAAACTTGATGAAAAAGGGACTGGAGGAGAGTCAACTTTAGCTAGAAGGAGTCCCAATTGTTCGGAGGATGATGATCTTAATGATAAAAATGATAAAAGTGGGATTAGAGAGGTCAAAACTTTAAATAGTGATGTGCCCATTAATTATGAAAAAATTTCTTTGATCGAGTGTATTTCCTTGTTGCAATCCATGATGAATTCACCTAATGCTTATGAACAAAATAAAGCTTTTACTAAACATATTGTAGAAGCTATGATAAAAGACTGTGATGAAAGGTTAGAATTGGAGGTTTCTATACCTAGAAAGTTGCATGACGAATGGGAACCTACTATTAAAATTAAAATTAAAGATTATGAATGTAATGCTTTCTGTGATCTAGGTGCTAGCGTCTCTACTATACTGAAATCTTTATGTGACGTGCTAGGTCTCACCAATATGAATGAATGTTTCCTTTGCACTTAGCGGATTCAACTATTAAGAAACCATTGGGTAGAACAGATGATGTGCTTATAATTGCTAATAAAAATTATGTGCCCGTGGATCTCAATGTACTTGATATTGAATGTAATCCGTCTTGTCCTATAATATTTAGTAGGCCTTTCCTACGAACCATAAGAGGTATTATTGTTATGAAAGAAGGAAATATAAGGTTCCAATTTCCATTAAAGAGAGGAATGGAACATTTCCCTAGGAAGAGAATTAAACCACCATATGAATCTATTATGAGGGCTACCTATGGGATTAGAACTAAGGATGATAATACTTGAAACAATGCCTTACCCTAGCTAGGGGCGTAAAACAATAACACTTGTTGGGAGGCAACCCGATAGTTATCTTATTTTACTTTTTGTTTTTGAGTGTTCACAAAATTATGCTACTGTTATGATTGTGTTTTTATGTTTAAATTAGTGTTTGTGCCAAGTAAAGCCTCTGGGATGATTTGGTTGATAGTTGACTTGATTCTGTGAAAAATCAGAAACCTTTGTGTCCAGTACATGAATTTTCATAATTCACTAGAAAGTGATAAAATTCTGAATTTTTACACATGATTGATATACAAACTGCTCATGTTATCCTAATTTATTTAGAGTTTTTGGAGTTACAGAAGTATGATGTTTGTTCAATCCATTATAGATTGTTTTATTTTAGACAGATTCTGTATTTTTATTGCATATGTCTTTGTTTTGATGATGCTATGGATTATATCAAGGGGGGTATAAGTCATGGAGTAGTTAGAATACAGTAGGTATTATGCAAGATTAAAAATGAATGGGTTCATAACAGTACCTAAAGTTAATGATCTTTTATTATACTAACACATCTCACGAGGTTACTGTTGAGTTCTGTGTGCTGAAGTTGTCAAGTTTTGGGTTAGATCATGATGGATGAAGGAATAAGGAGCGGCAAAACCCTAAGCTTGGGGATTCCCAAGGCACCCCAAGGTAATATTCAAGGATACCCAAGCATCTAAGATTGGAATGCTCCGGATGGCATCCCCTCTTTCGTCGACAATCTATTGGTATATCACTTGGGGCTATATTTTTATTCATCACATGATATGAGTTTTTCTTGGAGCGTCTTGTATTATAGTAGTCTTTTCTTTGTTTGCCTTTTATTTTGCCACAATTATGTTTGCTTCACACACCTTTTGAGAGGGACCTGCATTTATTCACGATTTGTTAGAATTCTCTATGTGCTTCACTTATATCTTTTGAGCTAGGCAGTTGCTCTAGTGCTTCACTTATATCTTTTGAGCTAGTAAGTTGCTCTAGTGCTTCACTTATTGAAGGAAATATGCCCTAGAGGCAATAATAAAGTTGTTATTTTATATTTCCTTATTCATGATAAATGTTTAGTATTCATGCTAGAATTGTATTGATCGGAAACCTAAATACATGTGTGAATACATAGACAAATATTGTGTCCCTAGGGAGCCTCTACTTGACTAGCTCGTTGATCAAAGATAGTTAAGGTTTCCTAACCATGGATATGAGTTGTCATTTGATAACGGGATCACATCATGAGGAGAATTATGTGCTGGACAAGACCCATTCGTTAGCTTAGCATTATGATCGTTCAATTTTATTGCTATTGCTTTCTTCATGTCAAATACATATTCCTTCGACTATGAGATTATGCAACTCCCGGATACCGGGGGAATGCCTCGCATGCTATCAAACATCACAACGTAACTTGGTGATTATAAAGATGCTCTACAGGTATATCTGAACGTGTTTGTTGAGTTGGCATAGATCAAGATTAGGATTTGTCACTCCGACTATCGGAGAGGTATCTTTGGCCCCTCTCGATAATACACATCATAAGATGCCTTACAAGCACAGTGACTAATGAGATAGTTGCAGGATGATGTATTATAAAATGAGTAAAGAGACTTGCCGGTAACGAGATTGAAATAGGTATGAAGATACCGACAATCAAATCTCGGGCAAGTAACATACTGATGGACAAAGGGAATAACGCATGTTGTCATAACGGTTCGACCGATAAAGATCTTCGTAGAATATGTAGGAGCCAATATGAGCATCTAGGTTTCGCTATTGGTTATTTACCGGAGAGGTGTCTGGGTCATGTCTACATAGTTCTCGAACCCGTAGGGTCCACACGCTTAACGTTCGATGATGATTTGGTATTATATGAGTTATGTGATTTGGTGACCGAATGTTATTCGGAGTCCCGGATGAGATCACAGACATGATGAGGAGTCTCAAAATAGTTGAGAGGTAAATATTGACATATAGGACGATGGTATTCGGACACCAGAAGTGTTCCGGAGTGTATCAGGTATTTATCGGAGTACCGGAGAGGTTATCGGAACCCCCCGGGGGAAGATATGGACCATATGGGCCATAAGAGGGGAGTATGATACGTCTCCAACGTATCTATAGTTTTTGATTGTTTCATGCTATTATATTTGTTTTGGATGTTTTATATGCATTAATATGCTATTTTATTATTTTTGGGACTATCCTATTAACCTAGAGCCTAGTGCCAATTCCTGTTTTTTCCTTGTTTTTGAGTTTCGCAGAAAAGGAATATCAAATGGAGTCCAAATGGAATGAAACCTTCGTGATGATTTTTCTTGGACCAGAAGACAACCAGGAGACTTGGAGATGAAGTCGGAGGAGCCACGAGGCAGCCACAAGGATGGAGGGCGCGCCCCCAACCCTTGTAGGGCCCCCGCGACCCTCCTGACCTAATTATTTCGCCTATATATTCCCAAATATCCCCAAACCACCAGAAGCATCCACGAATTCCACCGCTGCAACCTTCTGTACCCGTGAGGAACCCATCTAGGGACCTTTTTCGGCACCTTGCTAGAGGGGCATTCGATCACGGAGGACTTCTACATCAACTCTATTGCCCTTCCGATGAAGCGTGAGTAGTTTACCACAGACCTACGTGTCCATAGCTAGTAGTTAGATGGCTTCTTCTCTCTCTTTGATTCTCAATACCATGTTCTCCTCGATGTTCTTGGAGATATATTTGATGTAATACTTTTTTGGGGTGTGTTTGCCGAGATCCGATGAATTCTGGATTTATGATCAGCTTATCTATGAATATTATTTGAATCTTCTCTGAATTCTTTTATGCATGATTTGATATCTTTGTAATTCTCTTCGAACTATCGGTTCGGTTTGGCCAACTAGATTGGTTTTCTTGCAATGGGAGTAGTGCTTAGCTTTGGGTTCAATCTTGCGGTGTCCTTTCCCAGTGACAGTAGGGGCAGCAAGACATGTATTGTATTGTTGCCATCGAGGATAAAAAGATGGGGTTTTCATCATATTGCTTGAGTTAATTCCTCTACATCATGTCATCTTACTTAATGCGTTACTCCGTTCTTTATGAACTTAATACTCTATATGCATGCTGGATAGCGATCGATGTGTGGAGTAATAGTAGTAGATGCAGAACCGTTTCGGTCTACTTGACACAGACATGATGCCTATGTTCATGATCATTTCCTTAGATGTCGTCATAACTTTGCGCTTTTCTATCAATTGATCGGCAGTAATATGTTCACCCACCGTATTATTTGCTATCTTGAGAGAAGCCTCTAGTGAAACCTATGGCCCCCGGGTCTATTTTTCCATCATATAAGTTTCCGATCTACAATATTTGTTTCCGATCAACTATTTCTACAATCTTTTACTTTCCGATCTATAAACCAAAAATACCAAAAATATTTACTTTATTGTTTATCTATCTCTATCGGATCTCACTTTTGCAAGTAAATGTGAAGGGATTGACAACCCTTTTATCACGTTGGGTGCAAGTTGTTTGATTGTTTGTGTAGGTATTTGGTGATTTGTGTGTTATCTCCTACTGGATTGATACCTTGGTTCTCAAACTAAGGGAAATGCTTATCTCTACTTTGCCGCATCACCCTTTCCTCTTCAAGGGAAAAACCAACGCAAGCTCAAGAAGTAGCAGGAAGAATTTCTAGCGCCGTTGCTAGGGAGATCTACGCCAAGTCAAGACATACCAAGTACCCATCATAAACTCTCATATTCGCCATTTGCCTCTCGTTTTCGTCTCCCCCACTTCTAAAACGATTTTCGAAAAGTTTTGCTTTTTTGGCCCTTCTTCTGTTCGTCTTTCCGCTTGCCATTTATGTCTTACTCGGCTTGTTTGCTTGCTTGCTTGGCATAATTGTGTGTTTATTGAAAATCAAGAACCAAAAGGTTTATGGATCCTCATCCACTTGCTAATATTTTAAGAGATCCAATTATGATGAACCTAGAGATTTGATTGCACTAGATTATCTTTATGAGGTTTTGCTTGAAATTCGTGAATCTGAAACTTGTGATGAAGTTTTGAAAGAAGAAAATTATAAAGTGATTCACGATAGTTCCGAAAAGCATGATTGCAATGATGTTATTATAAATTCTATTAATGTCAATTGTGTTAATGATATGCAAAACCCCAAGCTTGGGGATGCTAATTTTGCTATGTCCACTACTTGTTGCAATGATCATGATTGTGTGATTCTTCTTATAATCTTGAAAATGTATTTAAGACCCATGATTAATATGAGATTGATAATAATGTTTGTGATAATATTGATAGTGGGTTTGGAAGGGTGTCAACTTTAGATCCCACATATTTGGAGAATGTTCAATCTTATGAATTTTTTAATAAAAGTGGGTTTGGAGAGGTCATGACTTTAGTTAATGTTAATCCCACTATTTTGGAAGAGTGTCAACTTGGCATGCATGTGGATCGTGTTGAGAATATGTTATGTGGTAGTTATTTTTTTGAATTTGCTTCTGATCCTACATTTAATTATTATGAGAGAGGAAAACGTGGTTCTAGAAATTTTCATGTTACTAAATTACCTCTGTTTATGTTGAGATTGCTATCGTCTCTTTCTTCTTCCTTGCATATGCTAGTTTTTGCTTGCCTTGATAATTTGTTTTCTTATAAAATGCTTATGCATAGGAAGTATGTTAGACTTAGATGTGTTTGTCACGTGTTTTATGATGCTCTCTTTGTGCTTCAATTCTTGTCTTTTATGTGAGCATCATTGAAATTATCAATGCCTAGCTAAAAGGCTTTAAAGAAAAGCGCTTGTCGGGAGACAACCCAATATTTTTCCTTGCTGTTTTTGAATAAATAATTCATCTAGACTCTAGTTAGATGTGTTTTTGTGTTTTAGTTAGTGTTTGTGCCAAGTAAGACCTTTGGGATAGCTTACGGTGATAGTTGTTTTGATCTTGCTGAGAAACAGAAACTTTCGCGCCCAGGAAAATAATTTTCATAATTCACATAAGCTGGCTTTTGATCTGATTCCTTTTGCACTGGATTGGTACACAAATCTCCCAGGTTGTCCTAATTTTTCAGAATTTTTTGGAGGTACAGCAGTATTCGAGTTACAGAATGCTACAGACTGTTCTGTTTTTGACAGATTCTGTTTTCTGTGTGTTGTTTGCTTATTTTGATGAATCTACGGGTAGTATCGGGGGGGGGGTATGAACCATGGAAAAGTTGGAATACAATAAATATTAAACCAATATAAGTAAATAATGAGTTCACAACAGTATCAAAAGTGGTGATTTATTTTCTTATACTAATGGAGCTTATCAGTTTTTCTATTGAGTTTTGTGTTGTGAAGTTTTCAAGTTTTGGGTAAGGATTTGATGGACTATGGAATAAGGAGTGGCAAGAGCCTAAGCTTTGGGATGCCCAAGGCACCCCAAGGTAATATTCAAGGACAACCAAGAGCCTAAGCTTGGGGATGCCCCGGAAGGCATCCCCTCTTTCGTCTTCATCTATCGGTAACTTTACTTGAGGCTATATTTTTACTCACCACATGATATGTGTTTTGCTTGGAGCGTCTTGTATGATTTGAGTCTTTGCTTTTTAGTTTGCCACAATCATCCTTCCTATACACACCTTTTGAGAGGGACACACATGAATCCTGATTTATTAGAATACTCTATGTGCTTCACTTATATCTCTTGAGCTAGGCAATTTTGCTCTAGTGCTTCACTTATATCTTTTTAGAGTACGGCGGTGGTTTTATTTTATAGAAATTGATGAACTCTCATGCTTCACTTATATTACTTTGAGAGTCTTTAAACAGCATGGTAATTTGCTTTGGTTATAAATTTAGTCCTAATATGACAGGCATCCAAGAGGGATATAATAAAAACTTTCATATAAAGTGCATTGAATACTATGAGAAGTTTGATTCCTTATGATTGTTTTAGATATGCAGATGGTGGCATTAGAGTCATGCTAGTGAGTAATTGTGAATTTTAGAAATACGTGTGTTAAGTTTTGTGAGTCTCGTAGCATGCACGTATGGTGAACCGTTATGTAACGAAGTTGGAGCATGATTTATTTATTGATTGTCTTCCTTATGAGTGGCGGTCTGGGAAGAGCGATGGTCTTTTCCTACCAACCTATCCCCCTAGGAGCATGCACGTAGTACTTCATTTCGATAACTAATAGATTTTTGCAATAAGCATGTGGGTTCTTTATGACTAATGTTGAGTCCATGGATTATACGCACTCTCACCCTTCCACCCTTGCTAGCCTCTCTAGTACCTCGCAACTTTCGCCGGTACCATACACCCACCATATACCTTCCTCAAAACAGCCACCATACCTACCTATTATGGCATTTCCATAGCCATTCCGAGATATATTGCCATGCAACTTTCCACCATTCCGTTTATTATGACACGCTTCATCATTGTCATATTGCTTTGCATGATCATGTAATTGACATCATATTTGTGGCAAAGCCACAATTCATAATACTTTCATACATGTCACTCTTGATTAATTGCACATCCCGGTACACCACTGGAGGCATTCATATAGAGTCATATTTTGTTCTAAGTATCGAGTTGTAATTCTTGAGTTGTAAGTAAATAAAAGTGTGATGATCTTCATTATTAGAGAATTGTCCCATGTGCGGAAAGGATGATGGAGACTATGATTCCCCCCCACAAGTTGGGATGAGACTTCGGATGAAAAAAAGGAGGCCAAAAATATGAGAGAAAAAGAAAGAAGGGGCAATGTTACTATCCTTTTACCACACTTGTGCTTCAAAGTAGCACCATGATCTTCATGATAGAGAGTCTCCTATGATGTCACTTTCATATACTAGTGGGAATTTTTCATTATAGAACTTGACTTGTATATTCCAATGATGGGCTTCCTCAAATTGCCCTAGGTCTTCATGAGCAAGCAAGTTGGATGCACACCCACTTAGTTTTCTTTTTGAGCTTTCGTAAACATATAACTCTAGTGCATCCGTTGCATGGAAATCCCTACTCACTCATATTGATATCTATTGATGGCTATCTCCATAGCCCATTGATATGCCTAGTTGATGTGAGACTATCTCCCTCCTTTTGTCTTCTTCACAACCACCATATTCTATTCCACCTATAGTGCTATGTCCATGGCTCACGCTCATGTATTGTGTGAAAGTTGAAAAGGTTTGAGAACATCAAAAGAATGAAACAATTGCTTGGCTTTTCATCGGGGTTGTGATTGATTTGAATGTTTTGTGTGATGAAGATGGAGCATAGCCAGACTATATGATTTTGTAGGGATAAACTTTCTTTGGCCATGTTATTTTGAGAAGACACAATTGCCTTGTTAGTATGCTTGAAGTATTATTGTTTTTATGTCAAAATTAAACTTTTGTTTTGAATCTTATGGATCTGAACATTCATGCCACAATAAAGAAAATTACATGGATAAATATGTTGGGTAGCATTCCACATCAAAAGTTCTGTTTTTATCATTTACCTACTCGAGGACGAGTAGGAATTAAGCTTGGGGATGCTTGATACGTCTCCAGCGTATCTATAATTTTTGATTGTTTCATGCTATTATATTATCTGTTTTGGATGCTTTATATGCATTAATATGCTATTTTTGGGACTAACCTATTAACCTAGAGCCCAATGTCAGTTCTTGTTTTTTCCTTGTTTTGGAGTTTCACAGAAAAGGAATACCAAACGAAGTCCAAACGGAATGAAACCTTCACGATGATTTTTCTTGCACCAGAAGACAACCAGGAGACTTGGAGATGAAGTCGGAGGAGCCACGAGGCGGCCACAAGGACGGAGGGCGCGCCCAGGGGGTAGGGCGCCCCCAACCTTGTGCGCCCCCCGTTGACCCTCCTGACCTAATTCTTTAGCCTATATATTTCCAAATATCCTCAAACCACCAAAGGCATCCACGAAAACACTTTTCCACCATCACAACCTTTTGTACCCGTGAGATCCCATCTAGGGACCTTTTTCGGCACCCTGTCGAAGGGGGATTTGATCATGGAGGGCTTCTACATCAACTCTATTGCCCTTCCAATGAAGCGCGAGTAGTTTACCACAGACCTACGGGTCCATAGCAAGTAGCTAGATGGCTTCTTCTCTCTCTTTGATTCTCAATACCGTGTTCTCCTTGATGTTCTTGGAGATCTATTCGATGTAATACGTTTTTGCGGTGTGTTTGCCAAGATCCGATGAATTGTGGATTTATGATCAGCTTATCTATGAATATTATTTAAATCTTCTCTGAATTCTTTTATGCATGATTTGATATCTTTGTAATTCTCTTCGAACTATCAGTTTGGTTTGGCCAACTAGATTGGTTTTTCTTGCAATGGGAGAAGTGCTTAGCTTTGGGTGCAATCTTGTGGTGTCCTTTCCCAGTGACAGCAGGGGCAACAAGGCACGTATTGTATTGTTGCCATCGAGGATAAAAAGATGGGGTGTTCATCATATTGCTTGAGTTAATTCCTCTACATCATGTCATGTTACTTAATGTGTTACTCTGTTCTTTATGAACTTAATACTCTAGATGCATGCTGGATAGCGGTCGATGTGTGGAGTAATAGTAGTAGAAGCAGAATCATTTCGGTCTACTTGACATGGCCGTGATGCCTATATTCATGATCATTACCTTAGATATCATATAACTTTGCGCTTTTCTATCAATTGCTCGGCAGTAATGTGTTCACCCACCATATTATTTGCAATCTTGAGAGAAGCCTCTAGTGAAACCAATGGCCCCCGGGCCTATCTTTCCATCATATAAGTTTCCGATCTACAATATTTGTTTCTGATCTACTATTTTTGCAATCTTTTACTTTCCAATCTATAAACCAAAAATACCAAAAATGTTTACTTTATCGTTTATCTATTTCTATCAAATCTCACTTTTGCAAGTAACTGTGAAGGGATTGACAACCCTTTATCGCGTTGGGTGCAAGTTGTTTGATTGTTTGTGCATGTATTTGGTGATTTGTGCGTTGTCTCCTACTGGATTGATACCTTGGTTATCAAACTGAGGGAAATACTTATCTCTACTTTGTTGCATCACCCTTTCCTCTTCAAGGGAAAAACCAACACAAGCTCAAGAAGTAGCAGAGCACGCCAACCCAAAAGGGGTGCCCCCCCAAGGAAGGAGGCCGAGTGGGAGAAGGGAAAGAGGGGGTCCCCCCCCCTTTCCTTCTCTCCTTCCCCTTCCTTTTTCCCCATCTGGCAATTATGGAAGGGGGAGGCCGAATTGGGGAAGACCCCAAGTAGGATTCGGCCTACTTGGGGTGCCCCTTGGCTCCCTCTCCTCCCCTCCCACCTATATATATTTGGGGAGGGGGCTCCTACAACACACAACATCAATTGTTAGTCGTGTGCGGCGCCCCCCTCCATAGTTTACGCCTCCGGTCATATCTTCGTAGTGCTTAGGCGAAGCCCTGCACGGATCACTTCACCATCACCATCACCATGCCATCGTGCTAATGGAACTCATCTACTTCCTCGACATCTTGCTGGATCAAGAGGATGTGGGACGTCATCGAGCTGAATGTGTGCAGAACTCGGAGGTGTCATACGTTCGGTACTTGATTGGTCGGAGCTAGAAGAAGTTCGACTACATCAACCGCGTTGTCAAACGCTTCCGCTTATAGTCTACGAGGGTACGTAGACACACACTCTCTCCCTCGTTGCTATGCATCTCCTAGATAGATCTTGTGTGAGCGTAGGAATCTTTTTTGAAATTGCATGCTACGTTTCCCAACAGTGGTATCAGAGTCAGGTCTATGCGTAGATGATATGCACGAGTAGAACACAAAGAGGTGTGGGCGGTGATCGTCATACTGCTTACCACCAATGTCTTATTTTGATACGGTGGTATTGTTGGATGAAGTGGCCCGGACCAACCTTACATGACCATGTTCATGAGACCGGTTCCACCGACAGACATGCAACTAGTTTTGCATAAAGGTGGCTGGAAGGTGTCTGTTTCTCCTACTTTAGTTGAATCGAATTTGACTACGACCGGTCCTTGTTGAAGGTTAAATCAGCAAACTTGATAAATCACCATTGTGGTTTTTATGTGTAGGTAAGAACGGTTCTTGCTAGAAGCCCGTAGCAGCCAGGTAAAACTTGCAACAACAAAGTAGAGGATGTCTAACTTGTTTTGCAGGGCATGTTGTGATGTGATATCGTCGAGACATGATGTGATATATGTCATTGTATGAGATGATCATGTTTTGTAAAAGTTATCGGCAACCGACAGGAGCCTTATGGTTGTCTCTTTATTATATGAAATGCAAACGCCATGTAATTGCTTTACTTTATCACTATGCGTTAGCGATAGTTGTAGAAGCAATAGTTGGCGAGATGACAACGATGCAACGATGGAGATCAAGGTGTCGAGCCAGTGACGATGGAGATCATGACGATGCTTTGGAGATGGAGATCAAAAGCACAAGATGATGATGGCCATATCATCTCACATATTTTGATTGCATGTGATGTTTATCTTTTATGCATTTTATTTTGCTTAGTACGGCGGTAGCATTATAAGATGATCCCTTAACTAAATTTCAAGGTGTAAGTGTTCTCCATGAGTATGCACCATTGCGATAGTTCGTCGTGTTGAGACACCACGTGATGATCGGGTGTGATAGACTCTACGTTCACATACAACGTGTGCAAGACAGTTTTGCACATGCGGAATACTCGGGTTAAACTTGACGAGCCTAGCATGTACATACATGGCCTCGGAACACTGGAGACCGAAAGGTCAAACGTGAATCATATAGTAGATATGGTCAACATAGAGATGTTCACCATTGATGACTACTCCATCTCACGTGATGATCGGACATGGTTTAGTTGATTTGGATCACATATCATTTAGATGACTTGAGGGATGTCTATCTAAGTGGGAGTTCCTAAGTAATTTGATTAATTGAACTTAATTTATCATGAACTTAGTCCTGATAGTATTTCCATATCTATGTTGTAGATCAATGGCCCATGCTACCGTTCCCTTGAATTTTAATGCGTTCCTAGAGAAAGCTAAGTTGAAAGATGATGGTAACAACTACACGGACTGGGTCCGTAACTTGAGGATTATCCTCATTGTGCATAGAAGAATTATGTCCTTGATGCACCGCTAGGTGAAAGGCCTGTTGGAGGAGCAGATGCTGATGTTTTGAATGTCTGGAAAGCTCGATCTGATGACTACTTGATAGTTCAGTGTGCCATGCTTTACAGCTTAGAATCGGGACTTCAAAGACGTTTTGAATGTCGTGGAGCATATGAGATGTTCCAGGAGTTGAAGTTGATATTTCAAGCAAATGTTCAAGCTGAGAGATATGAAGTCTCCAACAAGTTCTATAGCTGCAAGATGGAGGAGAACAGTTCTGTCAATGAACACATACTCAGAATGTCTGGATATCATAATCACTTAACTCAGCTGGGAGTTAATCTTCCAGATGATAGTGTTATTAACAGAGTTCTCCAATCACCGCCACCAAGCTACATAGGCTTCGTGATGAACTATAATGTGCAAGGGATGGAGAAGACAATTCCTGAGCTCTTTGCAATGCTCAAAACTGCGGAGATAGAAATCAAGAAGGATCATCAAGTGTTGACGGTTAACAAGACCACTAGTTTCAAGAAAAAGGGCAAGGGAAAGAAGGGGAACTTCAAGAAGAATGGCAAGCAAGTTGCCACTCCCGTGAAGAAGCCCAAAGCTGGACCCAAGCCTGAAACGGAGTGCTTCTACTTCAAAGGGACTGGTCACTGGAAGCGGGACTGCCCCAAGTATTTGGCGGATAAGAAGGATGTAAAAGTGAACAAAGGTATATTTGATATACATGTTATTGATGTGTACCTTACTAATGCTTGTAGTAGCACTTGGGTATTTGATACTGGTTCCGTTGCTCATATTTGTAACTCGAAAGGAGCTACAGATTAAATGAAGATTGGCTAAGGACGAGGTGACGATGCATGTCGGGAATGGTTCCAAGGTCGATGTGATCGCCGTCGGCATGCTACCTCTACATCTACCTTCGGGATTAGTTTTAGACATGAATTATTGTTATTTGGTGCCAGCGTTGAGCATGAACATTATATCTGGATCTTGTTTAGTGTGAGACGGTTATTCATTTAAATGAGAGAATAATGGTTGTTCTATTTATATGAGTAATATCTTTTATGGTCATGCACCCTTAAAGAGTGGTTGTCGGCGTCCTGGACTTGGGGGTATCCAGTCCTGCCTGCCTGCGGACCACCACGTGGCTCCCTCGACGGCCTGGTACGGCCCAGCTTCAGCACGAACACCACAAGACCCCCGCGAGGGGCCAAGCCTCGCGAGGTGGAGGTCACCAAGACCCCTGAAGGAGTGGCCTCCTCAGAAGGGCTCCTGAGAGGCAGAGAGTTCTATGCAGCTACCTCATGAGGCTCAGATGACGTGAGCCATGACGACCAAGGCCAGGCGGGTGCAGAGCGCAGGTTTCCTCTTCGGTGCAAGGAAGGCAAGCCATAGGCGCGGAGTCCTGAGGAATCAGCCAAAGGTTTCCATTCTGGTGCAACAAGACCAAGACCGCCAGGACGGCAGGGTGGAGGTCATCACCGAGCCCACCGCAGCGTCACGACTAGAGGCTTTTCGTAGGCGAAGGCTACTTTTGTCAGGATAGACTGTATTACTTGTCCCCTTTCAAATCCCGCCGTTGCGGAATCCCTTCCCGCTCATATTTGGGAAGAGGACCAAGGACACTATATATAGGACTTGGCCACCACCATAGAGAGAGGAGGGAAATCAGAACAAGCAGAGCGCCACACCATCTCAAGAACACCTCACCTCCTGAGGCTTGTTCATCCTTGTACCAGTTCATCCATAGCCCCTCGAGGCAATCCACCACACCACACTGGATTAGGGTATTACACCACAACGGTGGCGCGAACCAATATAAATCGCTGTGTCTTTGTGTCTCTTGAGCTCGACGCGCTAGGCTAGGGAGGATCGCGAGTAGGCAGGCTGGGCAGGTTGAGATATCCGCACGCACCCCAGAGTTTGAACCTCTCAAGGGTTGCCGGATCCCGAAATCCAACATTTGGCGCGCCAGGTAGGTGTGCATCGGAATCTTCTTCCTCGACCTCTAGATCGTGCCACTGGCCCATATGGCGGGCGCTCCTCTGTCGGCCTCGGCGACGCACGTTCAGGGAGAGGCGCCGGGGCTGCGCTGCTTCACCTCACCCTGTGGCAGGTGCAGTGGCCGCCCAAGTTCCAGCCGGATATGCCGTCGCGCTATGACGATGCGGCAGATCCGGCCCCCTTTCTTCAGGCATACGAAGAGGCAGTTTGGGCGGCTGGCGGAGACGACAAGGTGAAGGCCAACTAGTTCCCCATGGCCCTCGTAGGTGCGCCACGTGCCTACTTGCTCAACCTGCTGGCTTCTTCTGTGGCCTCCTGGAAGGAGCTGTGTGACCTCTTCCTCGCCCACTACGCGCGTCGGCACCCCCGGTCGTCGTAGCTCTCCTAGGCGGCTCGCAGGCACCACCTTACGACCGCCACGTCAAGCAGTTCTACCAACGGGCAGGCAACACGCAGGCGGGCTCGGGGCTCCCCCGGGCTGGGCGGCGCCTCAAGTTGACCTCGCCTTTGGCCCCGAGGATCACCCCGTCGCCACGACGGGAGCAGGCACGCTCCCGATGCTCTGCACCCCACCATATGCCACGTGGCGATCACCAGGACCCTCATCGATGGCGGAGCCGGCCTCAACAACGTGCTCTCCCCAGAGTCGTTCGGCCTGCTCCACCTGTCGCCCAGCCGGCTCCGCCCCTCCAAGCCTTTCTCCAAGGTCGGAGATGGCTCCACCAGGCCCCTGGGGCAGATCCGCCTCCTCGTCACTTTCAGGACCCGCGACAACTACCGCATCGAGCTCATCGACTTTGGCATCGCCAAGATCGACCTGTCGTACAACGCTATTCTAGGATACCCGGCCTTGGCCCAGTTTATGGTTGCGACCCACCCTGCATACAACCTCATGAAGATGCCTGGAAGCAACGGTGTCCTCACGGTGGTGGGGGACACCAAAGGCACGCTGCAGGTCCTCAAGCTCGCCTTCAAGACAGCCATGGCCGTGATACCCAGAGAGGAGAAGGATCGGGAGGCCCGAGAAGCAGCGCCTGCCAAGAAGAAGCAGTTGTTCTGCCAAGACCGAGCCGAGACGAAGCAAGTGCCGGTTTGCAAGGATGGGATGGCTAACACCACCTTCACCATAGGGGCTGGCCTCCCTCAGGATCAAGAGGAGGCATTGATCAACTTTTTGTGGGCCAACAAGGATGTATTCGCTTGGGAACCCAAACACTTGGCTGGGGTCCCATGGGGGGTAATCGAGCACCACCTGAGGGTATGTCCAAACGTATGTTTGGTGAAGCAGAAGGCTCGCCACCAGTCCACCGAGAAGCAGGCCTTCATCGTCTAGGAAACTCGTAAGCTGCAAGCCGCAGGGGTCATCAGAGAAGTGCAGTACCCAGAGTGGCTGGCGAACCCCGTCATCGTCCCCAAGAAAGGAGGGAAGGAGCGCATGTGTGTCGACTTCACCAACCTCAACAAGACCTACCCGCAAGATCCCTTTCCTCTCCCTCGCATCGACCAGATCGTCGACTCCACCACCGAGTGCGACTTGTTGTGCTTCCTAGATGCCTTCTCCGGCTACCACCAGATCAAGATGGCCGTTGAGGATGTGGAGAAGACGGCGTTCCTCACCTCGTGCGGGGTGTACTGCTACACCTGCATGCCCTTCGGGCTGCAAAACGTTGGGGCAACCTTCCAGTGGTTGATGCACATCACCCTGGGTTCGCAGCTCGGGAGGAACGCAGAGGCCTGCGTCGATGATATAGTGGTGAATTCTCGGGAGGCCAGAACTCTGATAGAAGATTTGGAGGAGACGTTCGCCAGCCTGCGCACAGTGGGTCTTCGGCTTAACCCCGAGAAGTGTGTGTTCAGGGTCCCTTCCGGCAAGCTGTTGGGCTTCTTGGTGTCGCATAGAAGGATCGAGGCTAACCTAGAGAAGGTCAAGGAGATAGAGGATATGAACCCCCCATAGACCCTGAAGGAGATGTAGAAGCCGACTGGCTGTGTAACCTCACTTGGGCGCTTCATTTCCAAGCTGGGGGAGCGCGCCCTCCCGTTTTTCAAGTTGATGAAAAGAAAGGAGCCATTCGAGTGGTGGTGCTAAGGAAGGAGCGCCCGGTCAAAAAGCCACAGCGGGATGCACATCCAGCAAGCGAGGCGCAACACGCCCCGGGGGAGGTATCAGAAGTCTTGGCAGGGGCTGCGGTCGACATTCCTCCTGAGGCCACGATTGACCCCGTGGCTGTCGAGGCTCTGGAGGATGGGCCTAATGAGGCCGCAAGGGACATGTGCCCTCGTGGAGAACAAGATTCCGCTGACGCTTCCCCCCTCGTCGAGCACCCCGTCTACTTCATCAGCACAGTACTGAGGGAGGCCCAAGCACGCTACCCCATGCCACAGAAGCTCTTGCTCGCACTTCTAGTCGCCTCCAGGAAACTGCACCACTACTTTCAAGGCCACCTCATCAAGGTTATCTCAGCGTACCTGCTGGAGACGGTGCTCCGGAGCCCGAACGCAGCTGGGCGAGTTGCTGAATGGAACATTGAGCTTCAAGCATCCAATCTCGAGTTCAGTACCACCAGGGTCATCGAGGGCGTGGCCCTCGCGGACTTCGTGGCTGAGTGGACTGATGCTCCAGACCACAGAGTAAGTGAGTACTACTCCCTCTTTCCAGGAGACGAAGAGCCAGACGGATGGATCATGTACTTCGACGGGACGTTTGCTCAACAAGGCGCAGGGGCAGGGGCCATCCTCATCTCGCCCACCAAGGACAAGATTTGTTATACAGTACAACTCTGCTTTCAGCAGGGCGAGAAGGTCTCCAACAACATCGTAGAATTCGAAGGCTTGCTCGCCGGGCTCAGGGCCGCGGCCGCGCTGGGGGTAAAGCGCCTCGCCATCAAGGGTGACTCTCAGCTCCTCGTCAATTTCTCCAACAAGGAGTACACGCCTAAGGATGAACACATGGAGGCGTACCTAGAGGAGGTGTGCAAAATGGAGAAGCGATTCATGGGCATGGAGCTGCAGCATGTGCCACGCGGGACGAACAAGGAAGCATACGGCATCGCCAAAAGAGCCTCTCGCAAGCTCTCCCAGGAGCCAGGCTGTTTGAGGAGCGGCTCTTCAAGCCATCTGCGGTCCCGCATGTTACGACTCCAGCCCCACCTCAGGAGGGCTTGCCACAAGCACCCGAGACGGGTGCTCCAGCCGGCGGTCACCCCTCAGGAGCCCGCTTGCTGCTCGCGCTTGAGCCTCAAGAGTGGTGCTGGACAGAAGAGTTCAAGGCGTACTTGCTTCAAGGGACCCTGCCAGAGAAGGAGGAGGACGCTAAGCGCGTGGCCCGTCAGGCCACCGTGTACTGCATCAAGGATGGTGAGTTATATCGCAGGAGGCCAAATGACGTTTCGTTGCGGTGCATCTCCAGGGAACAGGGGCTCGAGCTGCTGGCGGACATACATGGTGGGGAATGCGGGCATCACTCCTCGTCCCGCACCCTGGTGGGCAAGGCGTTCCGCGGCGGCTTCTACTAGCCCACCACGCTCAACGACGCTATCGAGCTGGTGCGCTCTTGTGAAGCATGCCAGTTCCACGCCAAGCAGATCCATCAGCCCGCGCAGGGCCTCCAGATGATCCCGCTCATGTGGCCATTTGCGGTCTGGGGGCTGGACATCTTGGGGCCATTCCCTCGGGCGCCAGGGGGCTACCGATACCTCTACGTCACCATTGACAAGTTCACCAAGTGGGCGGAGGTAGAAGTCATGTGCACCATCCCAGCAGAATCAGTCATCAAGTTCATCAAGGGAATCATGAGCCGATTTGGGGTCCCCAATCGCATCATCACCGACAACGGCTCGCAGTTCACCGGCGATCTTTTCAAAACATAATGTGCTAACCTTGGAACGCAGATCTGCTACGCCTCAGTAGCACACCCACGGAGCAATGGACAGGCTGAGAGGGCCAATGCGAAAGTCCCGAGGGACCTCAAAACCCGCACCTTCAAGAGGAAGCTTGAGGCCTGCGGCAGGGGCTGGCTCGATGAGCTGCAGTCCGTGTTGTGGTCCATCCGCACCACCGCGACCAAATCAACAGGAGAAACACCATTCTTCCTTGTCAATGGAGCAAAAGCGGTTCTCCCTCACGAGGTCAAGCATCGCTCCATGCGGGTCCTGGCGTTCGATGAAACGCAGCAGGACGCCACATGGAGGATGGATCTCGTGCTGGGGGAGGAACGCCGCCGCCAAGTCTCGCTCTAAGCAGCGAGGTACCGGCAGGCACTGTGGCGGTACCACTGCCGCAGCGTCCGCTCCAGGATGTTAGAGGTGGGCGATCTCGTCCTGAGGCGGGTGCTCTCCAGGGAGGGGCTGCATAAGCTTTCTCCCATGTGGGAGGGCCCGTTTAGGATTGCCCGTGTCTCTAGGCCTGGCATCGCGCACCTGGAGACACAGGACGGGGTCCCCATCCAGAACGCCTGGAACATCCAGCACCTTTGGAAGTTCTACCCCTGAAGAAAGGCTCCGGCCTGTGAAGCAAGGCTCCGACCTGTGAAGGTCTCCGCTCGTGACACTCTCACATAATAATGAGTGGGGTTGTACACACCCCGGAGTCTCCTGAGAGTCGCCCTGGGGCCTCATGGGGGCTCCCTCCCACGTCCTAGTGGCAGCACTTAGCTCCGTGCTGGTGAGAAGACTAGATTAGGTGCCGGACGCGGCTGTTCATTTGCTTTCTGAAGTTGCTTGCAGTTTTCTCAGTAGTCTTTGAATGGATTTGGTATTCTCGAACGCTGGTTCCTCGAATTGTGTTTTCTCCTAAGTTCTTTTGGTCTAAGGACGCGAGAGAGGTGGCAGTCGCCCGCCACTTCTCCTCGCACTCCTCGCGCGTGGGGCTAGGTAGGTGTGTGCGCCTAGGGCATGCCTTTGCGCGCACGCACCACGCCGAACCCCGTTATTTCGGCTTCATCCTCGCGAAGAGCCCTCGATCAAGTCCACTGGTGCCAGCACCCCTCATGTCCGTGCCCCCTGGGCAGCACACCGCGGTGCATCAGGTCCAAACCAGCCTATGGAAGGGGACTCGCGCAAGGGGGAAGAAGTCGCTCGACAAATTTTCTTTGGATTGCAGGAAAAAGGAAAAGCTAAACAAAGAGGGCCCGAAGGCGTGCAAGTTTGGCACCAGCGCCGCATCCTCAAGCAGCACCTCAAGGTAGCCCGGCACTCCACTAGTTCTTCCACAGGAGATCCGGGGCCATCGGCCTTGAGTCCAAGTTTGTTGGCCCCCAGCTTCAAGTCGGGCTCCTCTCTGACTTCACTGGAGCGCTGCGGCGGGACGAACCACCGGCGTCCTCGACACGAGCACGACAACACGGAGTCCGGTCGTAGCCACCGCTGCTCGAGCTCTTGTCTGAGGAAGAGCTGCAGTAACAGGAGGAGGAGTGTGCGTCGCCAAGGCCAAGCTCGCCGTCGCCACCATCGTCGTCGCTACTGTCCTCCGGGCAGCACCCCACGTGGCAGCCGTCCCCCTGAACACTCTCACATAGAGGGTCGCCAGGTGCTGACCCACAAGTGTAGGGGATCAATCGTAGTTCTTTCGATAAGTAAGAGTGTCGAACCCAACGAGGAGCAGAAGGAAATGATAAGCGGTTTTCAGTAAGGTTTTCTCTACAAGCACTGAAATTGTAGGTGATAGATAGTTTTGTGATAAGATAAATGGTAACAAGTAAATAAAGTAAACAAAGAGCAGCAATGTATCCCAATACTTTATGTAGCAAAGGATAAGCCTGGACAATTTCTAATAATGAGAAAGGAGCTCCCGAGGACACATGGGAATTATCGTCAAGCTAGTTTTCATCACGTTCATATGATTCACGTTCGGTACTTTGATAATTTGATATGTGGGTGGACCGGTGCTTGGGTACTGCCCTTACAAGCATACCACTTATGATTAACCCCTATTGCAAGCATCCGCAACTACAAAAGAAGTATTAAGGTAAACCTAACCACAACATTAAACATATGGATCCAAATCAGCCCCTAACGAAGCAACGCATAAACTAGGGTTTAAGCTTCTGTCACTCTAGCAACCCATCATCTACTTATTACTTCCCCATGCCTTCCTCTAGGCCCAAATAATGGTGAAGTTTCATGTAGTCGACGTTCGCATAACACCACTAGAGGAAAAGACAACATACATCTCATCAAAATATCAAACGAATACCAAATTCACATGACTACTAATAGCAAGACTTCACCCATGTCCTCAGGAACAAACGTAACTACTCACAAAGCATATTCATGTTCATAATCAGAGGATTAATAATATGCATAAAGGATCTGAACATATGATCTTCCACCAAGTAAACCAATTAGCATCAACTACAAGGAGTAATCAACACTACTAGCAACCCACAGGTACCAATTTGTGGTTTTGATACAAGATTGGATACAAGAGATGAACTAGGGTTTTGAGAGGAGATGGTGCTGGTGAAGATGTTGATGGAGATTGACCCCCTCTCGATGAGAGGATCGTTGGTGATGACGTTGGTGATGATTCCCCCTCCCGGAGGGAAGTATCCCTGGCAGAACAGCTCCGCCAGAGCCCTAGATTGGTTCCGCCAAGGTTCCGCCTCGTGGCGGCGGAGTTCCGTCCCGTAAGCTTGCCCATGATTTTTTCCAGGGTAAAAGCTCTAATATAGCAGAAGATGGACACGGGGGCCCACCAGGGGGTCCAGGAGACAGGGGGCGCGCCCAGTAGGGGGGCGCCCCCCACTCTCCTGGATGAGGTGTGGGGCCCCTGTTGTATTTCTTTCGCCCAAAAATTCTTATTAATTCCAAAAAGATGTTTCGTGGGGTTTCAGGACTTTTGGAGTTGTGCAGAATAGGTTTCCAATGTTTGCTCCTTTTCCAGCCAGAATTCCAGCTGCCGGCATTCCCCTCTTCATGGTAAACCTTGTAAAATAAGAGAGAATAGCCATAAGTATTGAGATATAATGTGTAATAGGAGCCCATAATGCAATAAATATTGATATAAAAGCATGATGCAAAATGGACGTATCAACTCCCCCAAGCTTAGACCTCGCTTGTCCTCAAGCGGAAGTCGAAATCAAAAAATATGTCCACATGTTTAAAGATAGAGGTGTCGATAAAAATAAAATACAGACATGAGGGCATCATGGTCATTCTTATAACAGCAACATATGTAGATTTTATCATATGATTTCTTATGCTCAAGTAACAATCAATTCACAATGTCAAGTATGGTTCAAAAACTTCATTGGGAACTAACAAACTATAATCTCAGTCATTGAAGCAATTGCAATTTATCGTAACATCAGAAAGAGTCAACAATAGAGCTTTTCAGCAATCTCACATACTCAACTATCTTGTAGTCTTCTATAATTGCTAACACTCACGCAATACTTGTGGTTATGGAGTTTCAGCCGGACACTGAGAAAGATAGGGGCTTATTGTGTTGCCTCCCAATGTATTCACCTTTAGGTGATGTCAACAATAATAGCCCATGCTAACTAACATCCAATTGGATATATATATATCATGATCTTTCAAACACGAGGAGCTTGCCAAAGGATAAAATGAAAAAGGGAGAAGTGAGGATCACCTTGACTCAAGCATAAAGTAAAAACATAAAGTAAAAGATAGGCCCTTCGCAGAGGGAAGTAGAGGTTGTCATGTGTGTTTAGGGTTGATGCACAAAATCTTAATGCAAAAGAGCGTCACTTTATATTGCCCCTTGTATGTGGACATTTATTATGCAGTCCATCGCTTTTATTACTTCCACAACAAGATCGTACAAAGCTTATTTTCTCTGCACTAATAAGTCATACATAATTAGATAGCAATTTTTATTGCTTGCAACATGACAACTTACTTGAAGGATCTTACTCAATCCATAGGTAGGTATGGTGGACTCTCATGGCAAAACTGGGTTTAAGGCTATTTGGAAGCACAAGTAGTATCTCTACTTGGTGCAAGGAATTTGGCTAGCATGAGGAATAAAGGCAAGCTCAACATGTTTGGAAGGTCAATGACAATATACTTTAACTGAGATGCGCGGAAACATAAACCATTACGTTGTCTTCCTTGTCCAACGTCAACTCTTTTAGCATGTCATACCTAATGAGTGCTCCCAATTATAAAAAGGTGTCTAAGCTAATATATTTGTATGTGAACCCCTCTTTCCTTATCACGATGATGAAAACTACGTTCATCAACTCTCAACAATTTTTATGCCTCATACTTTCTATGTGTGAAGTTATCACTATCCATAAGATCAATATGAACTCTTTTATTCTTTCTACTTTCTCAAGATCATAGCAACATAGCAAAGCCCTTGACTCAACACTAATCTTTATTATAGATAGCTCACAGACTCGATTACAAAAAGAGATCACAAAGAAAAACTCAAACTACTTGATATCAAAACTTCAATCTACTAGATCAAGAAACTACTAAAAGGATCAAACTAAATAAAGCGGTAAAGATAGGAGTGTGATGGTGATATGATACCGGGGCACCTCCCCCAAGCTTGGTAGTTGCCAAGGGGAGTGCCCATACCCATGTGATTATGTCCTCGGAGGTGATGGAGGTGGTGATGTTGATGATGTAGGCTTGTCGTCCGTCTTCCAAGGCATAGGCTCTCCATCATAGAAGGATGATCGAGTCTCCGAGATCCTTAAATCTGCATCCAAACTCATCCTCTTGAATCTATATTCATACTCACAGTTCTGGTTTTGTAGGTCATAGATCTGGGCTTGGAGGTGCTCGATTTTCTCTTAAAGCTTGAAGATGGTCTCCCCAATGACTTTGGCATCCAGCTTGTGGTTGTTGGTAAACTCCGTGATCATCATCTGGTTGGCGTTGAGTCCACGCTCCACCATCCCTTGACACTTGAAAACTTGCTGCTCCACGGCTTCGAGCTTTGTCTCCGCGCTCCCGGTACGCCTTGGTCCCTCCACATCGCGGATGTGCAACACGCCCTCACGCATCTCAATGGTTTGAGGGTGTTGCAGCACCTCCGCAAGATAGGGGTTGATAACCCTCTCAAAAAACTTGTCCTTCGGAGCGCTTGGAGACGCCATGATGCTCTAGATCTGAAACAGAAACAGCTCGAAACGAAAATAGAGGATATTTGCGTGATACGGTGGTCAAAATCTTCGGGAGTATATATAATGAATTTTTACCGACCAAAATACGTAACGTGTAAGAAAACGGAGTCCGGGAGGCACACGAGGTGCCCACGAGACAGGGGGGCGCGCCCAGTAGGAGGGGGCGCGCCCTCCACTCTCGTGGGGGCCTCGTGCCCCTTTCGGACTACTTCTTTCTTCCTAAAATTCTTAAATATTCCAAAACTGATAAAAATTGCCATTGGAGTTGTTTTGGAGTTGGTTTACTTACCGTACCACATACCTATTCCTTTTCGGAGTCTGGAACGTTCTGGAAAGTGTCCCTTATGTATTCCTCAGGGGTTACGGTTTCAATGATATTAGTTTCAACATTGATAGGATTACCTGAAATATAATGTTTAATTCTTTGACTGTTTACCACCCTCGGACTCGTGCCTTCGAAGTTGTTGATTTTTATGGCACCAGAATGATAGACCACCTCGATAACGTAAGGACCTTCCCATTTAGAGAGAAGTTTTCCTGCAAAAAATCTTAAACAAGAGTTGAATAATAACACATAGTCTCCTACATTAAACTCACACTTTTGTATCCTTTTGTCATGCCAGCGTTTGACTTTTTCTTTGCATAGCTTGGCATTCTCATATGCTTGGGTTCTCCATTCATCAAGTGAGCTAATATCAAACAACCTCTTCTCACTGGCAAGTTTGAAGTCATAGTTGAGCTCTTTAATAGCCAATATGCCTTATGTTCAAGTTCAAGAGGTAAATGACACGCTTTTCCATAAACCATCTTATAAGGAGACATACCCATGTATGCAGTTCTATAGGCCCATAATGCATCATCAAGTTTTTTGGACCAATTCTTTCTAGATCTATTCACAGTCTTTTGCCGAATTAATTTGAGCTCTCTATTGCTCAACTCTACTTGACCACTAGACTGCGGATGATAAGGAGATGCTATTCTATGATTGACATCATACTTAGCAAGCATCTTACGGAAAGCACCATGAATAAAATGTGAACCACCATCAGTCATAAGATATCTAGGGACTCAAAACCTCAGAAAAATAACTTCCTTAAGCATTTTAATAGAAGTGTTATGATCAGCACTACTAGTTGGAATAGCTTCTACCCACTTAGTAATGTAATCAACAACAACTAAAATATGTGTATAACCATTGGAGGCAGGAAAAGGTCCCATATAATCAAAACCCCAAACATCAAACGGTTCAATAACAAGAGAATAATTCCTAGGCATTTCTTGACGTCTACTAATGTTACCTACTCTTTGGCATTCATCACAAGATAAGACAAACTTACGAGCATCTTTGAAGAGAGTAGGCCAATAAAAAACCCAGATTGTAGTACCTTGTGTGCAGTTCTATCTCCAGCGTGGTGCCCTCCATAAGATTCAGAGTGGCACTTACATAGAATCTGTTCCTGTTCATGCTCAGGTACACAACGTCTAATAACACCATCTACTCCTTCTTTATAAAAGTGTGGGTCATCCCAGAAGTAATGTCTTAAGTCATAAAAGAACTTTTTCTTTTGCTGGTATGTGAAACTAGGCGGTATAAATTTAGCAACAATGTAATTAGCATAATTAGCATACCAAGGAGCAGTATGAGAAGCATTAATGACCGCTAATTGTTCATCAGGAAAACTATCATCAATAGGCAGTGGGTCATCAAGAACATTCTCTAACCTAGACAAGTTATCTGCAACGGGGTTCTCAGCTCCCTTTCTATCAATAATGTGTAAATCAAATTCTTGGAGCAAGAGAACCCATCTAATGAGTCTAGGCTTAGCATCTTTCTTTTCCAGAAGATATTTAATAGCAGCATGATCAGTGTGAATAGTAACTTTGGAATCAACAATATAAGGTCTAAACTTATCACATGCAAACACAACTGCTAAGAACTCTTTTTCAATAGTAGCATAATTTCTCTGGGCAGTATCAAGAGTCTTACTAGCATACTGGATAACATTCAATTTCTTATGAACACTTTTCCCTAGAACAGCACCTACAGCATAATCACTAGCATCGCACATAATTTCAAAAGGTAAATTCCAATCAGGTGGCTGAACAATAGGTGCAGTGATCAAAGCTTTCTTAAGTATTTCAAATGTTTCTACACAATCATCATCAAAGACAAAAAGGAATATCTTTTTGCAATAAATTAGTCAGAGGCCTAGAGATTTTAGAAAAGTCCTTAATGAACCTCCTAGAAAAACCCGGCGTGACCAAGGAAACTTCTTATACCTTTTATGTCCTTGGGACATGGCATCTTTTTAATAGCATCAACTTTGGCTTTATCAACTTCAATACCTCTCTCGGAGATCTTGTGCCCCAAAACAATGCCTTCGTTAACCATACAGTGACACTTTTCCCACTTCAGGATGAGACTAGTGTCTTCGCATCTCTGCAAAACTCGATCAAGGTTGCTCAAACAATCATCAAAAGAGGATCCATAAACGGAGAAATCATCCATGAATACCTCATAAATCTTTTCACAAAAATCAGAGAATATAGCCATCATGCATCTTTGAAAGGTAGCAGGTGCATTACATAAACCAAAAGGCATACGTCTCTAAGCAAAAGTACCAAAAGGGCAAGTAAAAGTAGTTTTAGATTGATCCTTCGCTGACACAGGTATCTGAGAGAAACCAGAATAACCATCTAGAAAGCAGAAATGTGTGTGTTTGGATAGTCTTTCTAGCATTTGATCAATAAAAGGTAAAGGGCAATGATCTTTCTTAGTAGCTTTATTTGACTTACGGAAATCAATTACCATCCTATAACCTGTAATAATTCTTCGCGGGATCAATTCATCTTTATCATTAGGAACAACGGTAATACCTCCCTTTTTAGGAACGCAATGGACATGTCTTACCCATTCACTATCAGCAACGGGATAAATAATACCTGCCTCAAGGAGCTTTAGTATCTCCTTTCTTACCACTTCTTTCATCTTGGGATTTAGTCGTCGTTGAGGATCTCTAACTGGTTTGGCATCGTCCTCCATATTAATTTTGTGTTGGCATAACATGGGACTAACGCCCCTAAGATCATCCAGAGTATATCCAATAGCAGCTCAGTGCTTCTTCAGAGTTTTAAATAATCTTTCTTCTTCTTGCTCTGAAAGGTTAGCACTAATAATAATAGGATATATTTTCTTTTCATCAAGATAAGCATACTTAAGATTATCAGGTAATGGTTTGAGTTCAAACACGGGATCACCCTTGGGTGGAGGGGGATCCCCAAGAATTTCAACGGGAAGGTTATGTTTCAGCATAGGTTCCTGTTTCAGGAACACTTCATCTATTTCCCTTCTTTCCTTCATAAACATATTGTTTTCATGGTCTAGCAAATATTGTTCTAACGGATCAGTAGGAGGAACAGCAATGGAAGCAAGACCAATAATCTCATCCTTACTAGGTGGTTCCCTATCACGAGGTTGTCTATGAAACTTAGCAAAATTAAACTCATGAGACATACCATCTATACCAACTATGACATTATCTTTTTCACAATCAATCTTAGCACTAGCTGTATTCAAGAAGGGTCTACCAAAAATAATGGGACAAAAATCATCTTGTGGGGAACCAAGAACAAGAAAATCAGCAGGGTATTTAACCTTCCCACACAAAACTTCAACATCTCTAACAATCCCAAAGGGTTTAATGGTATCCCTATTAGAAAGCTTAATAGTAACATCAATGTCTTCTAATTCAATGGGTGCAATGTCATGCATAATTTCTTGATATAAGGTATAAGGTATTGCACTAGCACTAGCACCCATATCACATAGGCCATGATAACAATGATCTCCTATTTTAACAGAAATAACAGGCATGCCTACGACAGGTCTATGTATCTTAGTATCTGGTCTAGCAATATTAGCAGTCTCACCACAAAAATAAATAACATGCCCATCTAAATCCTCATCCAAGAGATCTTTAACCACAACAATAGTAGGTTCAACATTAATTTGCTCAGGATGTGTATAAGTCCTAGTATTACTCTTACCAACAATAGTCGAAGCTTTAGCATGATCCTTTATCCTAACAGGAAAAGGAGGTTTCTCAACATAAGTAGTAGGAACAATAGGATCACTATAGGTGATAGTCTTTTCTTCGACTGTAATAGGTGCAACTACTTTCACTTCAATAGGAGGATTATATTTAAGCCACTTCTCTTTAGGGAGATCAACGTGAGTAGCAAAAGATTCACAGAAAGAAGCTACTATCTCAGAGTCAAGTCCATACTTACCGCTAAATCCACGGAAAGCATCGGTATCCATAAAAGATTTAACACAGTCGAACTTAGTTCTCATACCTGACTCCTTACCATCGTCGGAACCCCAATCTTCAGAGTTGCGTTTAATTCTTTCCAATAAGTCACATTTGAAATCAATAGTCTTCAGCATATAAGAGCCAGCACAGGAAGTATCGAGCAGGTTGCGATTATCAAGAGAAAGTCGAGCATAAAAATTCTGAATAATCATTTCCCGGGAGAGCTCATGATTGGGGCATGAATATAACATTGACTTAAGCCTCCCCCAAGCTTGAGGGATGCTTTCTCCTTCGCGAGGCCGGAAATTATATATGTAATTACGATCACGATGAACAAGATGCATAGGATAGAACTTCTGGTGAAATTCCAAGTTCAATCGCTTATAATTCCAAGATCTCGTAGCATCACATAGCCTATACCATGTCAATGCATCCCCCTTCAAAGGTAAAGGGAAGACCTTCCTTTTGACAACATCATCGGGAATACCTGCAAGCTTAAATAATCCACAAACTTCATCCACAAAGATAAGGTGTAAATCGGGATGCAATGTTCCATCTCCTGCAAATGGATTAGCTAGCAGTTTCTCTATCATACCCGAAGGAATCTCAAAGTAAATATTTTCATAAAGTTCAGTAGGTTGAGGAGCAACTCTTTGCTCTTCTGGTCAGGGTGAAGATACCCCAAACAAGCCCCTCAAAGGATTAGTTTCCATAGGTAATAGAAAATTTCAGCACACTATATAAATGTTTCCTTACCAAGTTCCACTCACCAAAAGCGCTACACTCCCCGGCAACGGCGCCAGAAAAGAGTCTTGATGACCCACAAGTGTAGGGGATCAATCGTAGTCCTTTCGATAAGTAAGAGTGTCGAACCCAACGAGGAGCAGAAGGAAATGATAAGCGGTTTTCAGTAAGGTTTTATCTGCAAGCACTGAAATTGTAGGTGATAGATAGTTTTGTGATAAGATAAATGGTAACGACTAACAAGTAAATAAAGTAAACAAAGTGCAGAAAGGTGGCCCAATCCTTTATGTAGCAAAGGATAAGACTGGAAAATTTCTAATAATGAGAAAGGAGCTCCCGAGGACACATGGGAATTATCGTCAAGCTAGTTTTCATCATGTTCATATGATTCGCGTTCGGTACTTTGATAATTGGATATGTGGGTGGACCGGTGCTTGGGTACTGCCCTTACTTGGACAAGCATCCCACTTATGATTAACCCCTATTGCAAGCATCCGCAATTACAAAAGAAGTATTAAGGTAAACCTAACCACAACATTAAACATATGGATCCAAATCAGCCCCTAACGAATCAACGCATAAACTAGGGTTTAAGCTTCTGTCACTCTAGCAACCCATCATCTACTTATTACTTCCCCATGCCTTCCTCTAGGCCCAAATAATGGTGAAGTGTCATGTAGTCGACGTTCACATAACACCACTAGAGGAAAAGACAACATACATCTCATCAAAATATCGAACGAATACCAAATTCACATGACTACTAATAGCAAGACTTCACCCATGTCCTCAGGAACAAACGTAACTACTCACAAAGCATATTCATGTTCATAATCAGAGGAGTAATAATATGCATAAAGGATCTGAACATATGATCTTCCAACAAGTAAACCAATTAGCATCAACTACAAGGAGTAATCAACACTACTAGCAACCCACAGGTACCAATTTGTGGTTTTGATACAAGATTGGATACAAGAGATGAACTAGGGTTTTGAGAGGAGATGGTGCTGGTGAAGATGTTGATGGAGATTGACCCCCTCTCGATGAGAGGATCGTTGGTGATGACGTTGGTGATGATTTCCCCCTCCCGGAGGGAAGTGTCCCCGACAGAACAGCTCCGCCAGAGCCCTAGATTGGTTCCGCCAAGGTTCCGCCTCGTGGCGGCGGAGTTTCGTCCCGTAAGCTTGCCCACGATTTTTTCCAGGGTAAAAGCTCTGATATAGCAGAAGATGGACACCGGGGGCCCACCAGGGGGTCCAGGAGACAGGGGCGCGCCCAGTAGGGGGGGCGCGCCCCCCACTCTCCTGGATGAGGTTTGGGCCCCCTGTTGTATTTCTTTCGCCCAAAAATTCTTATTAATTCCAAAAAGATGTTTCGTGGAGTTTCGGGACTTTTGGAGCTGTGTAGAATAGGTTTCCAATGTTTGCTCCTTTTCCAGCCAGAATTTCAGCTGCCAGCATTCCCCCTCTTCATGGTAAATAAGAGAGAATAGCCATAAGTATTGAGATATAATGTGTAATAACAGCCCATAATGCAATAAATATTGATATAAAAGCATGATGCAAAATGGACGTATCACTAGCTCGTTGTACTTGAAGTGGAGGGTGTACCTTCCGCCCAGGCCACGCATGCGGGCGAAGGTCTGCCAGCAGCGGGCCAGCACCACACTGCCAGAGGCGAAGATCTCGGTGCTAACCCATGAAGCTTTGCTGCAGCACCCGTCAGCCTACAGCCAGAGGCCGGCAAGCCCTAAAGAAGGAATCTCGCCGGAGAAGAAGCATGGGAGCCGGAGCGAGGTGCCAACCGGGCTCTCCGACCACACCACGAACTCGGGGAGCACTCCAGCGCGGAAAAGCGCGGCCGAGCCGGGCACACGATCACGGCGCGCCTCCCTTCATCATGGGGGATGCTCCGGAGCCGGTGGCCCCCGCCGTGGGAGGAGGTGCCATCGCGGACGCCTAGGGCAACGCTGCCCTTGGGGGGGGGGCGTGATACGTCTCCGTCGTATCTATAATTTTTGATTGTTCCATGCCAATATTATTCAACTTTTATATACTTTTGGCAACTTTTTATACTACTTTTTGGGACTAACATATTGATCCAGTGCCCAGTGCCAGTTCCCGTCTGTTGTATGTTTTTTGTTTTGCAGAAACCCAATATCAAACGGAGTCCAAACGGGATAAAAACGGACGGAGATTTTTTTTGGAATATTTATGATTTTGGGGAAGTAAAATCAACGCGAAACGGTGTCTGGGGTGGCCACGAGACAAGGGGGGCGCCCTCCCCCCTGGGCGCGGCCTGGGCTCTCGTGGGCCACCCATAAGGCGGTTGACGCTCCTCTTTTGGCGCAAGAAAGCTAATTTTATGAGAAAGATCTGGGCGAAAGATTCAGCCCAATCGGAGCTACGGATCTCCAGGTATAAAGGAAACGGTGAAGGGGTAGAATCTGAGAACGCATAAACAAAGAGATAGATCCAATCTCGGAGGGGCTCTCGCCCCTCCCATGCCATGGGAGCCAAGGACCAGAGGGGAAACCTTTCTCCCATCTAGGGAGGAGGTCAAGGAAGAAGAAGAAGAAGAAGAAGAAGGGGGGCCCTCTCCCCCTTGCTTCTGGTGGCGCCGGAACGCCACCGGGGGCCATCATCATCACTGCGATCTTCACCAACACCGCCGTCATCTTCACCAACATCTCCATCACCTTCCCCCATCTATATCCAGCGGTCCACTCTCCCGCAACCCGCTGTACCATCTACTTGAACATGGTGCTTTATGCTTCATATTATTTTTCAATGATGTGTTGCCATCCTATGATGTCTGAGTAGATTTTTGTTGTCCTATCGGTGATTGATGAATTGCTATGATTGGTTTGAGTTGCATGTTTTATTATTGGTGTTGTCCTATGGTGCCCTCTGTGTCGCGCAAGCGTGAGGGATTCCCGCTGTAGGGTTTGCAATATGTTTATGATTTGCTTATGGTGGGTTGCGTGAGTGACTGAAACACAAACCCGAGTAAGTAGGTTGTTTGCGTATGGGATAAAAGGGGACTTGATGCTTTAATGCTATGGTTGGGTTTTACCTTAATGAATCTTTAGTATTTGCGGATGCTTGCTAGAGTTCCAATCATAAGTGCATAGAATTCCAAGTAAGGGATGATATGTTAGCTTATGCCTCTCCCTCAAATAGAATTGCAATAGTGATTATCGGTCTAGTAACGTAGTCAGTTGCTTAGGGACAAATTTCACAACTCCTACCACCACTTTTCCACACTCGCTATATTTACTTTATTGCATCTTTATCTAAACAGCCCCTACTTTTTATTTACGTGTTCTTTATTATCTTGCAAACCTATCCTATCACGCCTACAGAGTACTTCTAGTTTCATACTTGTTCTAGGTAAAGCGAACGTCAACCGTGCGTAGAGTTGTATCGGTGGTCGATAGAACTTGAGGGAATATTTATTCTACCTTTAGCTCCTCGTTGGGTTCGACACTCTTACTTATCGAAAACTCTTGCGATCCCCTACACTTGTGGGTTATCAAGCCCTTTTTCTCACGCCGTTGCCGGGGAGTCATAGCATGGGGTGAATATTCTCGTGTGTGCTTGTTTGCTTTATCACTAAGTAATTTTTATTTGTTGTTCTTAGTTGTTTTCTATCTTTAGCTATGGGTAGGAAACACAAAATACCAAAAAAAATTGGTTGTACCTACTGAACCAGTGGTTGAAGAACCACTCAAAATCTATCACACTCCTGAAGCTTTTTACTTGGATCATCTTCGATCCCTTTGTGCTCATGCTGAAACCCCAACTAGCTTAGTTGTGGGCAAATCTTTAGATGATCATGCTTGTTATGTGTGACACCGTATATCTGAAAAAGGGAAATTATTATGGGATCAAATTCAACATTTGCAATGCTATGCTTGGAATTTATGTGAAATATATGATGTTACTTGTTGTTCTGAAAACCCTAAGAAACACCTTCCCTACCAATGTGAGTTTATTGATAATGGAATCGTATCTTCATATGCCAAGGGTGTTTATAATTACTATCATGTTCAACAAATTGAAGAATTTTTTGCTTTTAAGGGTGCTTTTGAAATTGCTTCTTTGATTGAATAGTATGATGCTACTCTTTACAAATCTGAAAGTTTTGCCATACTTGAATATTGTTATGAAAATTATGCTTCTAATGCCTATGTTAAACCATATATTGAGAAATTCTCCGCTGTCCAAGAAGAGACTAATATTTTGCAGGAAGCTATGGAAGAAGAAATTGATGAAACTGTGAGCTCATTGGATGAAAAAGATGACGGGGAGAGCGAAGAACAAAAGGAGGAAGAGCGGATTAGCTACCCGTGCCCACCTTCTAATGAGAGTAACCCTCCAACTCATACACTATTTAATTCCCCTTCGTGCTTACCGAAGGATGATTGCTATGATGCCTTGAATTTGTTTGAAATATCCCTTTTTGATGATGCTTGCTATGCTTGTGGCCAAGATGCCAATATGAATTATGCTTATGGAGATGAACTTGCTATAGTTCCTTATGTTAAACATGAAATTGTTGCTATTGCACCCATGCATGATAATCCTATTATCTTTTTGAATTCTCCAAACTACACTATATCGGAGAAGTTTGTGCTTACTAAGGATTATATTGATGGGTTGCATTTTACTACTTTACATGATGATTTTAATAGATATAATATGCATGTTCTTGCTGCTTCTACTTGCAATTATTATGAGAGAGGAACTACATCTCCGCCTCTTTATGTTTCCAACACGATGAAATTGCAAGAAACTGCTTATACTATGCATTGGCCTTTACTTGGTGTGCATGAATTGTTCTTTTATGACATGCCGATGCATAGGAAGAGAGTTAGACTTCGTTGTTGCATGATATATGTTACTTTGTGCTCACTACTAAATTACAAATCATTGTTAATTAAAATTGGCTTTGATATACCTTGGGATCCGGGTGGATCCATTACTTGAGCACTAAATGTCTAGCTTAATGGCTTTAAAGAAAGCGTTGCCAGGGAGACAACCCGGAAGTTTTAGAGAGTCATTTATTTCTGTTGAGTGCTTGCATATAGTTTAAAAACACAAAAATAAAGAGGGGAACCTAAAAACTTTTCAAAAAGGAAAGTGAAAGTGAGAAAGATAAGCATTGTTGAAGTGGGAGCTAGCCTTGAACTTTGTTCATGATCACGGAAACTTTGTGAATCTTGATTACAGAAACTTTTCAACAAAAATAATTATCCCCTTGTACATTTCCATTGTATTATAAAAATAATGTGCCAATGTTTGCCTTTAGGATGTTTACAATGCTTGTTGGTTTGTACGGTGCTGGACAGAAACTTTGGCTGTAGTGCGTGATTTTACATTTTTAACTGGAACGTCAAATGGTTCTGATTCCTTTTGCACTGTCTTGATGTACAACTTGTTTATTTTTTCTAATTTTAGTAGAACTTTTGGGGTAACAGAAGTATTGTGGATGTTCAGATTACTACAGACTGTTATGTTTTTGACAGATTCTGTTTTTTGATGCATAGTTTGCTTGTTTTGATGAATCTATCAATTTATATCAGTGGATTAAGCCATGAAAAAGTTATATAACAGTAGATAAAATGCAAAAACAAAATATTAATTGGTTTGCAACAGTACTTAGAGTGGTGATTTGCTTTATTATACTAACGGATCTTACCGAGTTTTCTGTTGAAGTTTTGTGTGGATGAAGTGTCTAAATGAGGAGGTCTCAGTATGAGGAAAAGGAAGAGAGGCAAGAGCTCAATCTTGGGGATTCCCAAGGCAGCCCAAGTAAATATTCAAGGAGACTCAAGCATCTAAGCTTGGGGATGCCCCGGAAGGCATCCCCTCTTTCTTCAACAAGTATCGGTATGTTTTCGTATTCGTTTTGTTCGTGCATTATGTGCAAGTCTTGGAGCGTATTTTGCATTTAGTTTTCACTTTTCTTTTATGCACTATGCTGGTATGAGATAGTCCTTGGTTGATTTATAGAATGCTCATTGCACTTCATTTAAATCTTTTGAGTATGGCTTTATATAATGCTTCATGTGCTTCACTTATATCATTTGAAGTTTGGATTGTCTGTTTCTCTTCACATAGAAAACCGCCATTTGTAGAATGCCGTTTTGCTTCACTTATATTTGTTAGAGCGTGGGCATATATTTTTTAGAAAGAATTGAAATCTCTTGCTTCACTTATATCTTTTGTAGAGAGATGACAGGAATTGGTCATTCACATGGTTAGTCATAAAATCCTACATAAACTTGTGGATCACTGAATATGATATGTTTGATTCCTTGCAATAGTTTTGCGATATAAAGGTGGTGATATTAGAGTCATGCTAGTGGGTGGTTGTGGATTAGTAGAAATACTTGTGTTGAGGTTTGTGATTCCCGAAGCATGCACGTATGGTGAACCGCTTTGTGATGAAGTTGGAGCACAATTTTATTTATTGATTGTCTTCCTTATGAGTGGCGGTCGGGGACGAGCGATGGTCTTTTCCTACCAATATATCCCCCTAGGAGCATGCACGTAGTACTTTGTTTTCAATGTCTTGTAGATTTTTGCAATAAGTATATGAGTTCTTTATGACTAATGTTGAGTCCATGGATTATACACACTCCCACCCTTCCATCATTGCTAGCCTCTTCGGTACCGTGCATTGCCCTTTCTCACCTCGAGAGTTGGTGCAAACTTCGCCGGTGCATCCAAACCCCGTGATACGATATGCTCTATCACACATAAACCTCCTTATATCTTCCTCAAAACAGCCACCATACCTACCTATCATGGCATTTCCATAGTCATTCCGAGATATATTGCCATGCAACTTCCATCATCATCATATACATGACTTGAGCATTCATTGTCATATTGCTTTACATGATCGTAAGATAGCTAGCATGATGTTTTCATGGCTTGTCCATTTTTTGATGTCATTGCTATGCTAGATCATTGCACATCCCTGTACACCGCCGAAAGCATTCATATAGAGTCATATCTTTGTTCTAGATATTGAGTTGTAAGTAAATAAAAGTGTGATGATCATCATTATTAGAGCATTGCCCCAGTGAGGAAGGATGATGGAGACTATGATTCGCCCACAAGTTGGGATGAGACTCCGGACTTTATGAAAAATAAAAGAGGCCAAAGAAGCCCAAATAGAAAAAAAACAGAGGCCAAAGAAGCCCACCAGAAAGAAAAAAAATAAATAATAAAAAAATGAAAAAGAAAAAGAAAAAAATGAGAGAAAAAGAGAGAAGGGGCAATGTTACTATCCTTTTACCACACTTGTGCTTCAAAGTAGCACCATGTTCTTTATAGAGAGAGCCTCCTATGCTTTCACTTTCATATACTAGTGGGAATTTTCATTATAGAACTTGGCTTGTATATTCCGATGATGGGCTTCCTCAAATGCCCGAGGTCTTCATGAGCAAGCAAGTTGGATGCACACCCACTTAGTTTCAGTTGAGCTTTCATACACTTATAGCTCTAGTGCATCCATTGCATGGAAATCCCTACTCACTCACATTGATATCTATTGATGGGCATCTCCATAGCCCGTTGATACGCCTAGTTGATGTGAGACTTTATCCCTTTTTGTCTTCTCCACATAACCCCCACCATCATTTTCTATTCCACCTATAGTGCTATATCCATGGCTCACGCTCATGTATTGCGTGAAAGTTGAAAAAGTTTGAGATTATTAAAGTATGAAACAATTGCTTGGCTTGTCATCAGGGTTGTGCATGATTAAATACTTTGTGTGATGAAGATAGAGCAACAGCCAGACTATATGATTTTGTAGGGATAACTTTCTTTGGCCTTGTTGTTTTGAAAAGACATGATTGCTTACTGGTACGCTCGAAGTATTATTGTTTCTATGTCAAATGATAGACTATTGCTTTGAATCACTTGTGTCTTAATATTCATGCCATGATTAGACATATGATCAAGATTATGCTAGGTAGCATTCCACATCAAAAATTATCTTTTTTATCATTTACCTACTCGAGGACGAGCAGGAATTAAGCTTGGGGATGCTGATACGTCTCCGTCGTATCTATAATTTTTGATTGTTCCATGCCAATATTATTCAACTTTTATATACTTTTGGCAACTTTTTATACTATTTTTTGGGACTAACATATTGATCCAGTGCCCAGTGCCAGTTCCTGTCTGTTGCATGTTTTTTGTTTCGTAGAAACCCAATATCAAACGGAGTCCAAACGGGATAAAAACGGACGGAGATTTTTGATTGTTCATGATTTGCTTATGGTGGGTTGCGTGAGTGACTGAAACACAAACCTGAGTAGGTAGGTTGTTTGCGTATGGGATAAAAGGGGACTTGATGCTTTAATGCTATGGTTGGGTTTTACCTTAATGAATCTTTAGTATTTGCGGATGCTTGCTAGAGTTCCAATCATAAGTGCATAGAATTCCAAGTAAGGGATGATATGTTAGCTTATGCCTCTCCCTCAAATAGAATTGCAATAGTGATTATCGGTCTAGTAACGTAGTCAGTTGCTTAGGGACAAATTTCACAACTCCTACCACCACTTTTCTACACTCGCTATATTTACTTTATTGCATCTTTATCTAAACAGCCCTACTTTTTATTTACGTGTTCTTTATTATATTGCAAACCTATCCTATCACACCTACAAAGTACTTCTAGTTTCATACTTGTTCTAGGTAAAGCGAACGTCAAGCGTGCGTAGAGTTGTATCGATGGTCGATAGAACTTGAGGGAATATTTATTCTACCTTTAGCTCCTCGTTGGGTTCAACAATCTTACTTGTAGAAAACTGTTGCGATCCCCTACACTTGTGGGTTATCAGGGCGCCCGCGCCCCCTGGATGCCGTCGGAGGGACCGCAGGTGCTTGCGGGGACGGCCGTGGACCCTCTTGGGAGGAGGATAGGTTGGCCCCTCCTTGGGGGCTTTCCCCTTCTCTGTCGCTAAAAACCTCTTCGCGATGCCATGGGAGCAAGACGGAGAGGAGAGAAGCCGACGGCAGCAAGACGAAGGAAAGATGGACGGGGGGCTCTGCCCCTCCCTCACATTTATAGCCAAGGGAGGCCAACCACCGGCCTCCATGACCTCGCGCCATCATGACCCTCTACATGCAGTATCGACCAGTCAAGTCGAGCAGTTGCCGAGGCAGTGTGGGGAAACGGAGTCACCCACGTCCAATCAATCTCCACGAGTCATCAAGGCCGCCGGCGGTTTGGGCCCGCGGCACTCCGCACTTGCCCCTTGGCTTCGCCTGGAAGCCAAGTCCGAGCGCGCCTTGGGCCCGGGGGCTACTGTCGGTGTCCTGGACTTGGGGGTATCCAGTCTTGCCTGCCTACGGCCCACCACGTGGCTCCCTCGACGGCCTGGTACGGCCCAGCTTCAGCACCAACACCACAAGACCCTCGTGAGGGGCCAAGCCTCGCGAGGCGGACGACGCCAAGACCCCTGAAGGAGTGGCCTCCTCAGAAGGGCTCCTGAGAGGCGGAGAGTTCTATGCAGCTACCTCATGAGGCTCAACTGACATGAGCCATGACGACCAAGGCCAGGCGGGTGCAGAGCGCAGATTTTCTCTTTGGTGTAAGGGAGGCAAGGCATAGGCGCGGAGTCCCGAGGAATCAGCCAAAGGTTTCCATTCTTGTGCAACAAGACCAAGACCGCCAGGACAGCAGGGTGGAGGTCATCACCGAGCCCACTGCAGCGTCACAACCAGAGGCTTTTCACAGGCGAAGACTACTTTTGTCAGGATACACTGTACTACTTGTCCCCTTTCTAATCCCGCCGTTGTGGAATCCCTTCCCGCTCATATTTGGGAAGAGGACCAAGGCCACTATATATAGGACTTAGCCACCACCATAGAGAGAGGAGGGAAATCAGAACAAGCAGAGCACCACACCAGCTCAAGAAAACCTCACCTCATGAGGCTTGTCCATCCTTGTACCAGTTCATCCATAGCCCCTCGAGGCAATCCACCATACCACACTGGATTAGGGTATTACACCACAACGGTGGCCCGAACCAGTATAAATCTCTGTGTCTTTGTGCCTCTTTGAGCTCAACACGCTAGGCTAGGGAGGATCACGAGTAGGCAGGCTAGGCAGGTTGAGATCTCCGCACGCACCCCAGAGTTCGAACCTCTCAAGGGTTGTCGGATCCCGAAATCTGATAGTGGTCTATTTTTGTTGAATCTTGATTGTGCTGATACACATATTCATAATATATTGATGCCAAAAGATGCAAAGTTGATAATGATAGTGCAACATATTTGTGGCACTTCCGTTTAAGTCATATTGGTGTAAAGCGCATGAAGAAACTCCATGTAGATGGACTTTTGGAATCACTTGATTACGAATCATTTGATACTTGCGAACCATGCCTCATGGGCAAGATGACTAAAACTCCGTTCTCCGAAACAATGGAGCGAGCCAATGACTTATTGGAAATAATACATACCGATGTAGGTGGTCCGATGAGTGTTGAGGCTCGCGGCGGGTATGATTATTTTCTGACCTTCACAGATGATTTAAGCAGATATGGGTATATCTACTTAATGAAACACAAGTCTGAAACATTTGAAAAGTTCAAAGAATTTCATAGTGAAGTGGAGAATTATCATAACAATAAAATAAAGTTTCTACGATCTGATTGCAGAGGCGAATATTTGAGTTACGAGTTTGGCCTTCATTTAAAACAATGTGGAATAGTTTCACAACTCACACCACCTGGAACACCATAGCATAATTGTGTGTCCGAATGTCGTAACCGCACTTTTTTAGATATGGTGCGATCTATGATGTCTCTTACCACTATTGTTTTGGGGTTATGCATTAGAGACAGTTGCATTCATGTTAAATAGGGAACCATCTATATCCATCAAGACGATAGTATGAGTTGTGGTTTTGCAAGAAACCTAAGTCGTCGTTTCTTAAAGTTTGGGGTTGCGACACTTATGTCAAAAGGCTTCAACCTAATAAGCTTGAACCCAAATCGGAGAAGTGTGTCTTCATACGATACCCTAAGGAAACAATTGGGGACACCTTCTACCGCAGATCTGAAGGCAAGATTTTTGTTGCCAAGAATGGAACATTTCTAGAGAAGGAGTTTCTCTCGAAAGAAGTGAGTGGGAGGAAAGTGGAACTTGATGAGGTAATTGTACCTTCTCTCAATTTGGAAAGTAGCTCATCACAGAAAATTGTTTCAGTGATGCCTACACCAACTAGAGAGGAAGCTAATGACAATGATCATGAAACTTTAGATCAAGTTACTACTGAACCTCGTAGGTCAACCAAATCACGATTCGCACTAGAGTGGTATGACAATCCTGTTATGGAAGTCATGTTACTAGACCATGGCAAACCTATGAACTATGAAGAAGCTACGATGAGCCTAGATTCCGATAAATGGGTTGAGACCATGAAATCTGAGATAGGATCCATGTATGAGAAGAAAGTGTGGACTTTGGTGGACTTGCCCGATGACCGGAAAGCCATAGAGAATAAATGGATCTTCAAAAAGAAGACTTGCACTGATGGTAATGTTACTATCTACAAAGCTCGACTTGTCGCAAAAGGCTTTCGACAAGTTCTAGGAATTGACTACGATGAGACTTTCTCACCCGTAGCGATGCTTAAGTATGTCTGAATCATGTTAGCAATTGCCGCATTTTATGATTAGGAAATCTGGCAAATGAACGTCAAAACTACATTCCTTAATGGATTTCTTAAAGAAGAGTTGTATATGATGCAACCATAAGGTTTTGTCAATCCTAAAGGTGCTAACAAAGTGTGCAAGCTCCAACGATCCATCTATGGACTGGTGCAAGCATCTCAGAGTTGGAATGTACGCTTTGATGAGGTGATCAAAGCATACGGTTTTATACAGACTTTCGGAGAAGCCTGTATTTACAAGAAAGTGAGTGGGAGCTCTATAGCATTTCTAATATTATATGTGGATGACATATTGTTGATTGGAAATGATGTAGAATTTTTGGATAACATAAAAGGATACTTGAATAAAAGTTTTTCAATGAAAGACCTCGGTGAAGCTGCTTATATATTGGGCATCAAGATCTATAGAGATAGATCAAGACGCTTAATAGGACTTTCGCAAAACACATACCTTGATAAAGTTTTGAAGAAGTTCAAAATGGATCAGACAAAGAAAGAGTTCTTGCATGTGTTACAAGGTGTGAAATTGAGTCAGACTCAATGCCCGACCACTGCAGAAGATAGAGAGAAAATGATAGTAATTCCCTATGCCTCAGCCATAGGTTCTATCATGTATGCTATGCTGTGTACCAGACCTGATGTGTGCCTTGACATAAGTCTGGCAAGGAGGTACCAAAGTAATCCATGAGTGGATCACTGGACAGCGGTCAAGAACATCCTAAAGTACCTGAAAAGGACCAAGGATATGTTTCTCATTTATGGAGGAGACAAAGAGCTCGTTGTAAATGGTTACGTCGATGCTTCGAAGCTGTTAGTTGGTGCAGTTCCAAGCAGAGCGTCGTGGCAGGATCTACGTGTGAAGCAGAGTACATGGTTGTTTCGAAAGCAGCAAATGAAGGAGTCTGGATGAAGGAGTTCATATCCTATCTAGGTGTAATACCTAGTGCATCGGGTCCAATGAAAATCTTTTGTGACAATACTGGAGCAATTTCCTTGTTGAAGGAATCTAGATTTCACAAAAGAACCAAACACATCAAGAGACGCTTCAACTCCATCCGTGATCAAGTCAAGGAGGGAGACATAGAGATTTGCAAAATACATACAGATCTGAATGTAGCAGACCCATTGACTAGGCCTCTTCCACGAGCAAAACATGATCATCACCAAGACTCCATGGGTGTTAGAATCATTACAATGTAATATAGATTATTGACTCTAGTGCAAGTGGGAGACTGAAGGAAATATGCCCTAGAGGCAATAATAAAGTTGTTGAAAGGATCGATATAGTCGACTAGAGGGGGGTGAATAGGCAACTAACAATTTTTAGCTTTTCTTTACCAAATTATAATTTGCATCAAAGTAGGTTGTCTAGATATGCAACTAGGTGAGCAACCTATATGATGCAACAACAATAAGCACACAAGCAAGCAAGGGATATACCACAATATATCTTGCACAAGTAAAGGTAAGAGATAACCAAGAGTGGAACCGATGAAGACGAGGATGTGTTACCGAAGTTCCTTCCCTTTGAGGGGAAGTACGCCTCCGTTGGAGCGGTGTGGAGGCACAATGCTCCCCAAGAAGCCACTAGGGCCACCCTATTCTCCTCACGCCCTCACACAATGTGAGACGCGGACCCCCTCTTAATAGTACGGCTTTCCTACAACTCAAATCCACCGAAAAGAAATGTAGAGAAACCCCGTCTTCAATAATCTTTGAGGGGCATCAAATCGTCTTGTGTTTAGTCGTGATATATCTGAAAAGCTCAATGCACACGATTAGTCTGCAAAAGCATTGTCATCAATCACCAAAACTACTAAGGGATAAATATGCCCTTACAGTTGTTATTTTATATTTCCTTATTCATGATTAATGTTTATTATTCATGCTAGAATTCTATTGACCGGAAACCTAAATACATGTGTGAATACATAGACAAATAATGTGTCCCTAGTGAGCCTCAACTTGACTAGCTCATTGATCAAAGATGGTTAAGGTTTCCTAACCATGACATGAGTTGTCATTTGATAATGGGATCACATCATTAGGAGAATGATGTGATGGACAAGACCCATTCGTTAGCTTAGCATTATGATCGTTCAGTTTTATTGCTATTGCTTTCATGTCAAATACATATTCATTCGACTATGAGATTATGCAACTCCCGGATACCGGAGGAATGCCTTGTGTGCTATCAAACGTCACAACATAGTTGGTGATTATAAAGATGCTCTACAGGTATCTCCGAAGGTGTTTGTTGAGTTGGCATAGATCAAGATTAGGATTTGTCGCTCCAACTATCCGAGAGGTATCTCTGGGCCCTCTCGGTAATACACATCATAAGAAGCCTTGCAAGCAAAGTGACTAATGAGTTAGTTGCAAGATGATGTATTACGAAACGAGTAAAGAGACTTGCCAGTGTTGGAATAAGCCACGGCGTGTGTGGTCGGTCTCGTCGGGCGCGCGAGTGCGCGCGGGATGGGCGGGACACACTAGTGCCGTCAGGCTCATTGGGTTCGTCGGGCCTGTCGGTGGCGCGCGGGACGGGCGGGATGTGTGGGACGCAGCATCATGGCGTGCATGTGTAGTTTGTGTGTGCGCGCGCTCGTGGCAGTAGCATGAGTGTGTATTGGTGGTAGTAGTCAGTCTGTTAGGTGTGGACAGTGGAGTGGAGCTGTCCGCGTTGTGCGTCAGTGCATGCGGCGGATGGATAAGCTAGCTACTTGCATGGGCCGGTCAAGTCAGTTTGGTAGTGCATGGATTAGTGGCCACGACCGGGTCATGTGCGTCATGGGCATGCAGATCATGTCCGTGCATGCAGCACGACGGATGTGTGGGCGTTGTGTTTGTTGCCAAGGGCAACAAAGCCGTCTTTGTAATCCAGTGAGTCGTGGTTCTGGGAATAGTAACAGGGTTGTGAAGCCGGGTGAAACCCCAGTGTACTGTGTGCTCCTCCTTCTTCTACCTCTAGCTACGAGAGAGAAAGAGAGAGAGCTGCAACAACAATTAGTATACAGAGCTTCGGTTCGGGCGATCACCGGCGACCAGCGCTCGTCCCACATGGCGGCAGCGCGGGCAGATCGGCGATGATGGCGATGCCGATGCTAACCGCCGACAACTACATGATCTGGGCCATCAAGGCGCAAGCGATCCTCAACGTCCACACCGTATGGGAGGTGGTGGCGCCGGGCGACGCGGCAGTGAATGCACGGAAGGACAAGATGGTGCGTGCGTTGCTTCTCGGGGCGTTGCCGGAGGATGTGCTGCTGCAGGTGTCGACGAAGCTCACCGCCAGGAAGGTATAGGACTCCTTGAAGGTGAGGTTCGTCAGCGCCGATCGGGTCTATGCGGCGAGGCTGGCGACGCTGCGCGGTGAATTTGACCGCCTGAAGATGGTGGACGGTGAGGAGCTTGACGTGTACGGCGGGAGGCTCGCGGCGATGGCGACGAGGTATGCCAACCTCGGGGAAACGCTGGGCGACGCGGCGCTCGTCAATAAGATGCTGGGTACGGTGCCAGATCGGCTCTTCCTCGTTGTCGCCGGCATCGAGCAGTTCCATGATGTGATGGTGATGGCCTTCGACGAAGCACTCGGGTGGTTGCGCGCGTTTGATGTCTACTACGCAACCTTCTTCTTGTAGACGTTGTTGGGCCTCCAAGTGCAGAGGTTTGTAGGACAGTAGCAAATTTCCCTCAAGTGGATGACCTAAGGTTTATCAATCCGTGGGAGGCGTAGGATGAAGATGGTCTCTCTCAAACAACCCTGCAACCAAACAAAGAGTCTCTTGTGTCCCCAACACACCCAATACAATGGTAAATTGTATAGGTGCACTAGTTCGGCGAAGAGATGGTGATACAAGTGCAATATGGATGGTAGATATAGGTTTTTTAATCTGAAAATATAAAAACAGCAAGGTAACTAATGATAAAAGTGAGCACAAACGGTATTGCAATGCTAGGAAACAAGGCCTAAGGTTCATACTTTCACTAGTGCAAGTTCTCTCAACAATAATAACATACTTGGATCATATAACTATCCCTCAACATGCAACAAAGAGTCACTCCAAAGCCACTAATAGCATAGAACAAACGAAGAGATTATGGTAGGGTACGAAACCACCTCAAAGTTATCCTTTCTATTCTATCTATTCAAGAGTCCGTAGTAAAATAACATGAAGCTATTCTTTCCGTTCAATCTATCATAGAGTTCATACTAGAATAACACCTTAAGACACAAATCAACCAAAACCCTAATGTCACCTAGATACTCCATTGTCACCTCAAGTATCCGTGGGCATGATTATACGATATGCATCACACAATCTCAGATTCATCTATTCAACCAACACAAAGTACTTCAAAGAGTGCCCCAAAGTTTCTACCGGAGAGTCAAGACGAAAACGTGTGCCAACCCTTATGCATAGGTTCATGGACGGAACCCGCAAGTTGATCACCAAAACATACACCAAGTGGATCACGTGATATCCCATTGTCACCACAGATAAGCACGGCAAGACATACGTCAAGTGTTCTCAAATCCTTAAAGACTCAATCCGATAAGATAACTTCAAGAGGGAAAACTCAATTCATCACAAGAGAGTAGAGGGGGAGAAACATCATAAGATCCAACTATAATAGCAAAGCTCACGATACATCAAGATCGTGCCATAGAGAGAACACGAGAGGGAGAGAGATCAAACACATAGCTATTGGTACATACCCTCAGCCCCGAGGGTGAACTACTCCCTCCTCATCATGGATAGCGCCAGGATGATGAAGATGGCCACCGGTGATGGGTTCCCCCTCCGGTAGGGTGACGAAACGGGCTCTCGAGAGGTTTTTGGTGGCTACAGAGGCTTGCGGCGGCGGAACTCCCGATCTATCTTCGTATTCGATGGTTTTAGGGTATATGGAAATATATAGGCGAAAGAAGTCGGTCGAGGGAGCCACGAGGGGCCCACGAGACAGGGGGGCGCGCCCAGGGGGCTGGGCGCGCCCTCCTATCTCTTGGCCTCCTCGAAGGTTCCCTGGCTTGTACTGCAAGTCTCCCGGATCATGTTCGTTCCAAAAATAACGCTCCCGAAGGTTTCATTCCGTTTGGACTCCGCTTGGTATTTCTTTTCTTTGAAATATTGAAACAGGCAATAAAACAACAATATGGGTTGGGCCTCCGGTTAATAGGTTAGTCCCAAAAGTAATATAAAAGTGTATAATAAAGCCCGTAATCATTCAAAACAGATAATAAAATAGCATGAATGCTTCATAAATTATAGATACGTTGGAGACGTATCAGCATCCCCAAGCTTAATTCCTGCTCGTCCTCGAGTAGGTAAATGATAAAAGAAAGAATTTATGAAGTGTGAATGCTAGAAGGTGCACAAGTTTGATCAATGATAATTTCAATCACCTTTTCTAGCATGATTATATGTCATAACAGTAGTTCATCTCATAAGACTTCTCACGAACAAGTAACAAGCAATTCACATGTTAAAGCATAGACCATAAACTAGAAAACTCCGTTCTCAGTCATCAAACAATTGCGGTTCATCTTATTTTAAGGAAGGGTCTATGTCAGACCTTTGATATAGCAAACTCCACATACTCTACTATCATATAGTCTTCTACAATTGCTAACACGCACGCAATACTAATGGTTATGGAGTTTTAATCCGACACTAAGAAAGATAGGGGCTTATAGCGTTGCCTCCCAACGTATTCACCTTTGGGTGATGTCAACAATAATAGTTCATGCTAACTTACATCCAATTGGACATATATATTAGGATCTTTCCAACACGAGGTGCTTGCCAAAGGATAAAATGAAAAAGGGAAAGGTGAAGATCACCTTGACTCTTGCATAAAGTAAAAGACATAAAGTAAAAGATAGGCCCTTCACAGAGGGAAGAAGAGGTTGTCATGCGCTTTTAGGGTTGGATGCACAAAATCTTAATGCAAAAGAACGTCACTTTATATTGCCACTTGTATATGGACCTTCATTATGCAGTCCGTCGCTTTTATTGCTTCCATAACAAGATCGTATAAAGCTTATTTTCTCCGCACTAATAAATCATACATATTTAGAGAGCATTTTTTATTGCTTGCACCGATGACAACTTACTTGAAGGATCTTACTCAATCCATAGGTAGGTATGGTGGACTCTCATGGCAAAACTGGGTTTAAGGATATTTGGAAGCACAAGTAGTATCTCTACTTGGTGCAAGGAATTTGGCTAGCATGAGGGGGAAAGGCAAGCTCAACAATGTTTGAATGATCCATGACAATATACTTTAACTGAGATGTGAGAAAACATAACCCATTATGTTGTCTTCCTTGTCCAACATCAACTCTTTAGCATGTCATACTTAATGAGTGATCCCAACTATAAAAGATGTCTAGGATAGTATATTTATATGTGTAATCTCTCTTCCTTCAATATTCTTTCATGAATTGCTCAAATGACCAATACAATGCTTGCTAACCTTCAATAAATTTACACCCTCTACTTCTTAGATGTGAAGTCATTACTCCCCATGGGATAAGCAAATGAAACATAAATAAAATCAGATTTATGACAATCAACTCATTCAACAATTTACTCATAGGATATAAGTGAAGCACACGAGTAAATGACAAACTACTCCAAAAAGATATAAGTGAAGATCAATGAGTAGCTAAATAATTATGTAACTATGTGAAGACTCTCTCTCATTAAAGAATTTCATATCTTGGTATTTTATTCAAACAGCAAGCAAAGCAAAACAAAATGACATTGCAAGGATAGCACAACTCATGTGAAGAAGCAAAAACTTAGGCTCAACCGATACTAACCGATAATTGTTGAAGAAGAAAGGTGGGATGCCTACTGGGGCATCCCCAAGCTTAGATGCTTGATACATCTTGAAATATTATCTTGGGGTACCTTGGTCATCCCCAAGCTTGAACTTTTGTGTCTGCTTAATTCCTCTCATATCATGGTTTCTCTTTTTATCAAAAGCTTCATCCACACCAAACTCAACAAGAACTCGTGAGATAGGTTAGTATAAACCAATGCAAAACCTTATCATTTTCTACTGTAACAAATCACTAAAATTATTATTCAACATTGCATACTAAATGCCTCTGCATATTTAATACTCCTATCCTCAAATAGAATCATTAAACAAGCAAACATTTGCAAACAATGCAAACATAACAGCAATCTGTCAAAACAGTACAGTCTGTAAAGAATGCAAGATTCATCATACTTCCCTAACTCCAAAAATTATGAGAAAAATACCTCACTGTAGAATATTTATCAGATCTCATTACGCAAAAGGTTTCAACATTATATCATTCTCTGACTTTTCTAGGGAATTTTTGCAACAGCGGTAAACTTTCTGTTTTCAAACAGAAACATGTATACTAGCAAAATAAGCATGGCAAAGGCTATCCTTGACACTTTTATTGAAAATAAAGATGCAAAACATTATTCTAAATAGCAGCAATCAAATACTAACAAAAGAAAATGATGCTCCAAGAAAAACACATATCATGTGGTGAATAAAAATATAGCTCCAAGTAAAGTTACCGATGAACGAAGACCAAAGAGGGGATGCCTTCCGGGGAATCCCCAATCTTAGGCTATTGGTTGTCCTTGAATATTACCTTGGGGTGCCTTGGGCATCCCCAAGCTTAGGCTCTTACCACTCCTTATTCCATAGTCCATCGAATCTTTACCCAAAACATGAAAACTCCACAACACAAAACTCAACAGAAAACTCGTAAGCTCCGTTAGTATAAGAAAATAAAACCACCACTTAGGTATTGTAGTGAACTCATTCTAAATTCATATTGGTGTAATATCTACTGTATTCCAACTTCTCTATGGTTCATACCACTTAATACTAGCCATAGATGCATCAAAATAAGCAAACAACACATGAAAAACAGAATCTGTCAAAAACAGAACAGTCTGTAGTAATATGTATCAAACGTGTACTTATGGAACTCCAAAAATCCTACCAAATTAGGAAGTCCTAAGAAATTTGTGCACCAATCCATATAAAAAAGAATCTAGCCATAGTTGGCAAGGCTGCCCAGGTCGTGTCATCACCTGAACCACTGGTTCCAGAGGGAAGCAACGTTGCTCGGGCTACCGTGTCCTTCGCGGAGCCGTTGACGGTTGCCCATCCTTCGTCGTCGAGTGCTGACCCACCTTCTCTCTTCTCCACCTACCACGTCCCGGAGGACCAAGCAAGCGCTGCCAAGGAAGCCATACGCCAAGCCGGGATTATGATGGAGCAGGTGAAGGCGATCCGAACCGCCAGCCAAGCAACTTATGACGCGAGTTCAGCTCTCCAGAGTAATGTCCAGGTTAGTTAAACACCGACTGGAAATCTTGATGTTTGTCATGCACCCACTGGGTGGGTGTGTCGATCGTAATGTCGGGATTAGTGGGAGCACGCTGAGTGCACCCACTGGGTGTAGTCCCCAAGACTACGGTGGACTGCTGGCAGTCGACTGTAGTCTTTGTGTCTTGAGATTTCTCACTTTTACTTGTTTCACTCGAACTGGTCGAGTGGGATCATGGAACCGGTGGGGGGCACACTGAGTGCACCCACTGGTTGTAGTCCCCGAGACCGTGGTCGACTACTGGCAGTCGGCTATGGTCTGAATAATTCTTCGTTTTTTTTACTGCTGACAGTTAACTGCTTCCGGTCGACTGATCGACTCTGAGTCTAGATGATAGAACTAGTGGGGGCACGCTGAGTGCACCCACTGGGTGTAGTCCCCGAGACTACAGTTGAATGTTTGAATTCAGCTGTAGTCTTAGAAACACTATGATTTTTCTCTTAGTCACCCGGAAGTGATCTGTCTTTGATGTCTGCCGATTGAACTTTCGCAGAAATCTTGTGACCTTGTTTCTCGTTATACCAAGCTGGAGAACAAGCATATCCAGCTTGAACTTGACCTGAAGCTTGTCCAAGAGAACTTCACGAAGTCGAAGGAGGAGGCAAAAGGTATGTTTGGTGAGAATCTTGACGACTGTCTTTGCTTCTTGCCTGTCTCTGAGTCTGATCTTATTGTGATTTTTGCAGAAAAACTGAAGGATGCTCTAAAGAAGAAAGACCTTGACCTCGTCGAGGCGCAGAAAGCGGCTTCGGACAAGACAAAACTTGTAGAAGAGAAGTTGGCTTCTGTTAGCAAACTTGAAGAGGAAAACACTAATCTGAAAGCTGCTCTCGACGTGGCCAATCAGGAAGTCACCCGACTGAAGAATGCCAATATGGTCCTGAGCGACAAAGCTGGCGAACTGGCGGGAAAGAAGAATGACTTGGAGGTTTATCTGGGAGGACTCGCCAAGAAGCTACTCCTCATGCTTGAAGGTAACCTCTTATATCCGACTGGTAATTACTGACTTGTTGTAGGACCATTAGCTTATCCTTGAATCGTGTCCATAGAATTCTGCCAAAACTTTGAAGAGGAGACTGGCCGAGTGGAGACTGGCTTGGATCCCATCAACTCTCCGATGAACGATGAAATCGCTATGAACGTGCTCCGCCTCGGATCTCGCGTTGCTACAGTGGTCGACTACCTTGCAAGACTGAAAGATGCAACGTCGCGCATCGACACATCGCTCTGGCCAGAAGAAACGCTTCAGAACGACCTTGAGTCGCTGATGACTCGACTGAACGAAGTCCCAAGTCGAGTGCAAGAATGGAAGAAGTCTTCTGCCAGGTGTGGAGCTGACGTCGCTCTGTCCTTAGTCCGCGTCCACTACAAGGAAGCGAGAGAAGACAAGCTGGTGTCTCTCAAGGTGGCCAACACTAGGAAGCATGACTTCCGTTCTTTCATGGAGACCTTCATCGCGGCTGCCACTCGGATCGCAGATGGGATCGACCTGGACGAGTTTGTTGCGCCTTCCAGCCCTCCGCAGGAGGGGTAAAAAACTTCTATGCTCGATGATTTGAATTTGCCTCGGAATGCCGAGTGATTTTTGTAACCGACAAACCTTAACAGGCTTGATGCCTGAGCACTTCTGGGCCCGTAGGACGTTATCCGAACTTGATTTGCTGTTGAAATATGTTTGCTTCTTTTGGACAACCATCTTCTTTGGGTTGGAATATATACTAGTATCTGTAATGCTCTTTTGCAGGTAGGAGTGAGGCATAGATTGCAATCGACTTGTGCTCGTCATGTTTGGGCGAGTGCTGGGCTGCAACCAAGCCTCCGAGTGAGAAACTTGTTCTCCACTCGACCGGATTTAGAAACTTAGGCGAGCACTGGGCTGCAGCTAAGCCCCCGACTGGGAGGCTTGCTCTCCACTCGGTAGGATTTTAGAAACTTAGGTGAGCACTGGGCTGCAGCTAAGCCCCCGAGTGGGAGGTTTGCTCTCCACTCGGTAGGATTTTCGTGGCACAGTTTTGGAGGAGAAGGAAGCAGGGGTCGACCTGCACCTCGTCCTCCTTGTGAAGCGTACGGTGTCTTTTATTCTTAGGCGAACACTAGGTTGCAGCTAAGCCTCCGAGTGGAAGACTGGCTTATCACTCAGTAAGATTTTCAAAAACTTAGGCGAGCACTGGGCTGTAGCTAAGCCTCCGAGTGGAAGGCTGGCTTACCACTCGGTAGGATTTTATTTACTTAGGCGAGCACTGGGCTGCAGCTAAGCCTCCGAGTGGGAGGCTGGCTTACCACTCGGTAGGATTTTCAAAAACTTAGGCGAGCACTGGGCTACAGCTAAGCCTCCGAGTGGAAGACTGGCTTACCACTCGGTAGGATTTTATTTACTTAGGCGAGCACTTAGACTGCAGCTAAGACTCCGAGTGGAAGGCTGGCTCACCACTCGAAGGATTTTTTTTAACTTAGGCGAAGCGGATTCGCAGCTAAGCCTCCGAGTGGAAGGCTGACTTTCCACTTAGTAGGATTTTTTACAAGCTTAGGCAAAACGGGTTCGCAGTTAAGCCACCCACTAGGGGACAGATTTATGAGAACAAAAGTAATAACAATTACTGAGAAAATTATGAAACTCTTGTATTTGATGAATACACTACAGGAGTACTTTTATTACCACTCATCCGAGTGAAAAACTTAAGTATAAAAAGGGTGGAGCAGGTCCGCGTTCCATGCTCGGGGCTCGTCAATCTGGTGCTCGACATTGTAAAGGTGGTATGCCCCATTGTGGAGAACCTTGGTGACGATGAAGGGACCTTCCCAAGTAGGAGCAAGCTTGTGTGGTTTCTGCTGATCCACTCGGAGAACTAAATCTCCCTCCTGGAAAGCTCGACTCTTCATGTTTCTGGCATGGAAGCGATGCAAGTCCTGCTGGTAAATGGTCGATCGGATCAAGGCCATCTCTCTTTCTTCTTCTAGAAGGTAGACCGCGTCGTGTCGGGCTTGCTCTGCTTCAGCTTCGGTGTAGAGTTCGACTCGGGGCGCGTTGTGAAGCAGGTCACTCGGCAAGACTGCTTCAGCTCCGTAGACCAAGAAGAACGGAGTCCTCCCAGTCGACCGGTTTGGCGTGGTCCTTAATCCCCAAAGCACCGACGGAAGTTTGTCGACCCATGCACCAGCTGCGTGCTTGAGGTCGCGCATCAGTCGGGGTTTCAACCCTTTGAGAATTAAGCCATTTGCTCATTCTGCTTGTCCATTCGACTGAGGGTGAGCGACTAAAGCATAGTCGACTCGTGTACCCTAAGATGCGCAGAATGCTCTGAATTCTTCGGAGTCGAAATTTGACCCATTGTTTGTGATGATGCTGTGGGGAACTCCATATCTGAATACCAACTCCCTAATGAAGTTGACGGCGGTGCCGACATCTAGGTTCTTGATGGGTTTAGCCTCAATCCACTTAGTGAACTTGTCGACTGCTACCAATACATGGGTGTAGCCGTTTCTGCCTGTTCTCAGTGGTCCAACCATATCCAACCCCCATACAGCGAAAGGCCAGACGAGTGGAATGGTCTTTAAGGCTGAGGCGGGTTTGTGCGACATATTGGAGTAGAATTGACATCCTTCACACTTGTCGACTATTTCTTTCGCCATCTCATTTGCTCTGGGCCAGTAAAAACCCACTCGGTATGCTTTAGCCACGATGGTCCGAGAGGACGCATGCTGGCCACAGGTCCCCGAGTGGATGTCGTTGAGAATCATTCGACCTTCTTCCGATGTTATGCATTTCTGGCTTACTCCAGTCGCACTTTCTCTATACAATTGTCCCCTCATGACGGTGAAGGCTTTGGATCGGTGGACGATCTCTCGAGCCTCTTCTTCATTCTCGGGGAGCTCTTTCCTCAGAATATAGGCGATATAGGGCATTGTCCAGTCGGGAGTGATGACCAGAACTTCCATGATTAAGTCGACCACAGCCGGGACCTCGACTTCAGTCGGATCTGTGGCGCTTTTTGGCTGCGGGGCTTCCTCAGTGAAAGGATCTTCTTGAACCAACGGCGTGTGAACATGCTCCAAAAACACGCCACTCGGAATGGCTTCCCTCTTGGAACCTATCTTGGCCAAGTCATCGGCTGCTTGATTTTTCAGTCGGGGAACGTGATGGAGCTCTAATCCCTCAAATTTCTTCTCCAGCTTTCTGACTGCATTGCAGTAACCAGTCATGGCTGGGCTTCTGACGTCCCACTCCTTCACCACTTGGTTGACCACTAAGTCCGAGTCACCGTAGACCATGAGGCGACGGACGCCGAGTGAAATGGCCATACGCAACCCGTACAAGAGTGCTTCGTATTCTGCTTCATTGTTGGAGGAATCAAAGTGAATCTGGAGTACATATCTGAGCTTATCTCCTCGGGGGGAAACCAAGACCACTCCGGCACCGAAACCATTCAGCATTTTGGAGCCATCGAAGAACATAGTCCAGTGCTTCGAGTGAACTTGGGTCGGTAACTGCCGTTCAGTCCACTCGGCGAGGAAATCTGCTATTGCTTGGGACTTGATAGCTTTCTTTGCCTCAAATCTGATATCTAGGGGAAGAAGTTCAATCGCCCATTTTGCCACTCGACCGGTTGCGTCTCTGTTGTGCAGAATCTCTGATAAGGGGGCGTCGGTGACGACTGTGATGATATGGTCAGAGAAGTAGTGAGCAACTTTCTTCATGGTCATATAGATCCCATATACAAGCTTCTGATAATGAGGGTATCGTTGCTTGGATGGGGTCAGGACTTCGGAAATGTAATATACTGGGCGCTGAACTTTGAAGGCTTTCCCTTCTTCTTCCCGCTCGACCGTAAGTACAGTACTGACGACTTGTCCTGTGGTTGCAATGTAAAGCAGCAAAGGCTCTTTGCTGATTGGAGCAGCAAGCACTGGCTGGGTGGAAAGCAGGGTTTTTAACTCTGCAAACGCTGCGTTAGCTTCAGGAGTCCACTCGAACTTGTCTGACTTCTTCATCAGTCGGTAAAGAGGCAATGCCTTCTCACCGAGACGAGAGATGAATCGACTTAAAGCGGCCAAGCAACCAGTAAGCTTCTGAACATCGTGCACACGCACAGGTCGTTTCATTCGGAGTATTGTGCCTACTTTCTCTGGGTTTGCATCGATTCCTCGTTCAGAAATGAGAAAACCGAGTAACTTTCCACCAGGAACTCCGAATGTGCACTTGGATGGGTTAAGCTTGATATCGTACCTCCTGAGGTTGGCAAATGTTTCAGCGAGGTCAGTCAGCAGGTCGGAACCTTTCCATGACTTGACCACAATGTCATCCATGTACGCTTCCACATTCCGACTGATTTGAGTGAGCAAACACTTCTGAATCATCCTCATGAACGTGGCTCCGGCATTCTTGAGGCCGAATGGCATGGTGACATAACAGAAGCACCCGAATGGGGTGATGAAAGCCGTTTTGATCTCATCGGGTCCAAACAGACGGATCTGATGGTACCCGGAATAAGCGTCCAAGAAAGACAGTCGCTCACATCTCGCAGTCGAGTCGACTATTTGGTCGATGCAGGGAAGAGGAAAATGATCTTTCGGGCAGGCCCGATTGATATGCTTAAAATCGATGCACATGCGAAGCGAATTGTCCTTTTTGGGGACCATGACGACATTGGCGAGCCACTCGGAGTGGTAAATCTCTCGAATAAACTCTGCTGCTAGGAGCCGAGCCACTTCCTCGCCAATGGCCTTCCTTTTCTGGACGGCGGACCGTCGCAGATGTTCCTTCACAGGTTTTGCCTTTGAATCGATTCATAGACGATGCTCAGCCAGTCCCCTGGGTACACCCAGCATGTCAGAAGGTTTCCATGCAAAGATGTCCCAGTTCTCACGGAGGAACTGGATGAGCGCTTCTTCCTATTTGGGGTCGAGTGTTGTGGAGATATGAGTCGGAGCAGCGTTAGGGTCGGTCGGGTGGATGTGAACGGGTTTTGTCTCACCGGACGACTGGAACGTTGATTCCGTAGCAGGCTTTTTGGCTCGCAACAAATCACTTGGGTCTGCATTCCTTTGGTGTTCCTGCCACTCTTCTGCCACCATCTGAGCATCGGCGATCTTTGAGCCTTTCTGGAAGCACTCTTCTGCCTTCTTGCGGTTACCAGTGACGGTGATCACGCCTTTAGGGCCAGGCATCTTTAGTTTGAGGTACACGTAACATGGTCGAGCCATAAAACATGCATAAGCTTGCCTGCCCAAAATTGCATGATAGGCACTCTAGAAATCCACAACCTCAAATGTCAGCTTCTCTTTGCGGAAATTCTTTGAATCACCAAAAACTACGTCAAGAGCAATCTGACCGAGTGATGCGGCCTTCTTGCCAGGGATGACTCCATAGAAACTCATGTTGCTTGTGCTCAGTCTGGACATCGGAATGCCCATCCCTTTCAGCGTCTCAACGAACAGTATATTCAAACTGTTGCCGCCATCCATCAACACTTTGGTCAGTCGAGTGCCTTCGACGACTGGGTCGACCACCAACGCTTGCCTCCTAGGGGTGGCTATGTGCGTGGGGTGATCAGATTGGTCGAACGTAATGGCAGTCTGAGACAACTTCAGGTAATTGGGTGTTGACGGAGCAGCCATATTCACCTCTCGGTTTATAACTTTCAGTCGGTTTTTGCTCTCAACATCGGCAAAAATCATCAAGGTGGAATTGACCTGCGGATATTCCTCGTCACTATCCTCCTTGTCCTGAACCTTGTCCGTCTCTTTTTCTTTGTCCTTGGGTTGCTTCCCTTGGAACTGCTGTATCAGGAGTCAACACTGTTGAGTGGTATGCTTTGGGTAAATGAAATTACCCTCTTCGTCTTTCTTGGTGTGGATATGACATGGTAAATCCATCACGTCATTTCCTTCTTTATCTTTTACTTTCTTGGGGTTCCAAGGCCCATTGGGTTTCCCTTTGAACTTTCCTTGATTCAGGGCCAAGGCTTCTCCAGGAGCGGCTGGCTCGGCTTTACGCTTTTGCTTCCGACTGGAATTTCCGCCTCCGGTGTCCTGGGCGACTGACTTGTGCTTGCCGCTCCGGAGCCGATCCTCTTCCTCACCATTGGCGTATTTGGTTGCTATTTCCATCATTCGACTCAGAGACATGTCTCCGGTTCAACCGAATTTCAGGCTTAGCTCTCTGTACTTTACGCCCTCCTTGAAGGCACAAACTGCCTGGTGATCAGATACATTCTCTACTATGTGATGCAGTGTGATCCATCTCTGGATGTAATCCCTCAGAGTCTCATTCAACTTCTGCACACAAGATTGCAGCTCTGTCAGTCCCGCCGGTCGCTTGCATGTTCCTTCGAACGTCCTGACAAATACTCGGGAGAGGTCCTCCCACGTGTAGATGCTGCTGGGTGTCAACTGATTCAGCCATGCCCTGGCTGACCCTTCCAACATGAGAGGCAGATGTTTCATGGCCACCTCGTCATTTCCACCGCTGATCTGAACAGCCACTCGGTAGTCCTCAAGCCAAGTATTAGGCTTGGACTCACCGTTGAACTTGCTGACTCCAGTCGCCAACCTAAAGTTGGGAGGAATCACCGCGGCTCTGATGGCTCTGCTGAAACACTCTGGTCCGGAGACGTGCACTCGGCTGCTGGTGGGTACATCTCTATCATTACCCTCTCTGTGGGCTCTATTCCGGTCGACCAGACCTTGAACGATGATGGATCTCGCATCAAAGCCTGGTTCCCTGGGGTCGACTGGAATTCTTCGCCCGCCACTGTGCTGGCGTCTGTCATCCTGCTCTCGAGGCATATATGATCCACCCCTCGGGGGAGGAGTGGGCACTCGACGTCGATCGTTGCGATCGAATCGGTGATCATACTGCTCATAGTTCCTGTACTGATCGTGCCGGTCGCCATGCCCTTCACGCCTCGGGGGTGATCTGGGGCTATGAGCCGACTGGACCGTATTCGCCGCCACGGATCTGCTATGAATCCTGTTCCGCGACTGCGACACAGCCGAATTCTGATCTCCTGCTGCCCGGAGCAAATCCGTGATCTGCATCAAGCCTCTGCCAGCCTCTGACTGGGAAGGCTGAATCGACTCTGCTATATGGGTTGCAGCTGCCAAATTCTGGATCGGAGTGCGGTATACCTGAGTCGAAGGTTTAAATAGTTGGCGTCGACTGGAGCTTGGAGTCTGTTGCCGCGCGCGCTCGTCGAGTGCCCGCTGAAGGTTCTCCAGTCGAATGCGCTCAGCTAGGTTGGCCAAGCGCGCGTCCTCTAAGGCGCGAGCCTCAGGGGTTTCTCCAACGATCGGAGTATGAAGCGCATCCATGTTCTGGCGGTGAAGCTCTTCCCTCTGCTGTGAGTCGAGGGGTTCAGGGCGGTACTCCTCATGGTCGTGCGACGGATCGCCTCCGCCATTGCCTCCCTCGGTGCCAGGAAAGCCGGGGGGAACGTGTGGCCCATTGACCATCAGGACCTCCGCCGCCGGATCACTGCTGTCGCACTCGGATGCAGTCTCTATCGAGCCAGTCGACAAGTCGAACAGGCCGTAGAGAGATTCGTCAGGCTCGATTGCCGCGACTTGGGCAGTGGTCGACTGGCGGGCCACTGCGTGCCTCACCCACCGCTGAAGCCTCGACCGACCGGAGCGCTTACACCGGCGGGAAGCTGGGAGGGAGGATGACACAAAAACCGGTCGATACTGAGTCGACGGTTGCCGCAGAAGGACGTCGCGGACGCATGCTCGAAAGTGCGTAGCTCCGCGGACTGGGAGCGCATCCACGTCGAGCGGAGCCTCCTGCAGCCAGGCAGAGTCGTCGGCGACGAATGTGAGCGCGCCAAGACGGATCTCGCGGCCCTCAACCAAAACTCCACCTGAAACCATGATGATGGGAATTGAAAAGATTGCAACTTCTCCAACAAGTCGCTAAGACACCTGCCCCATGGTGGGCGCCAACTGTCGTGGTTTTAAGTCTGACAGTAGAATAGGGGGTAGGTATGGAGAGGCAAGATCCTAGCTATGGAGCAGTTGTGCACACAAGTGTTTTACGAGTTCAGGCCCTTCTCGGAGGAAGTAACAGCCCTACGTCTCGGAGCCCGGAGGCGGTCGACTGGATTATGTGTGTGAGAGTTACAGGGGTACGAACCCTTCTACCAGTGGAGGGGGGTGGCTTATATAGAGGACGCCAAGACCCCAGCCAGCCCACGTAGCGGAGGGTTAAAGTACATTAAGGTCTGGCGTTACTGGTAACGCCTTACATAAAGTGTCATCATGACCATAAAGACTACTTAATTACAGACCGTTTGGATACATAGTAGATCTTGAACTCCTGGTGGTCGAGTGAGTCTTCATGGTCGAGTGTCTGGTTCATGACCCTACCCTAGGTACATGACTTCATCATCTACTACGCAACCTTCTTCTTGTATACGTTGTTGGGCCTCCAAGTGCAGAGGTTTGTAGGACAGTAGCAAATTTCCCTCAAGTGGATGACCTAAGGTTTATCAATCCGTGGGAGGCGTAGGATGAAGATGGTCTCTCTCAAACAACCCTGCAACCAAACAAAGAGTCTCTTGTGTCCCCAACACACCCAATACAATGGTAAATTGTATAGGTGCACTAGTTCGGCGAAGAGATGGTGATACAAGTGCAATATGGACGGTAGATATAGGTTTTTTAATCTGAAAATATAAAAACAGCAAGGTAACTAATGATAAAAGTGAGCACAAACGGTATTGCAATGCTAGGAAACAAGGCCTAAGGTTCATACTTTCACTAGTGCAAGTTCTCTCAACAATAATAACATACTTGGATCATATAACTATCCCTCAACATGCAACAAAGAGTCACTCCAAAGCCACTAATAGCACAGAACAAACAAAGAGATTATGGTAGGGTACGAAACCACCTCAAAGTTATCCTTTCTGTTCTATCTATTCAAGAGTCCGTAGTAAAATAACATGAAGCTATTCTTTCCGTTCAATATATCATAGAGTTCATACTAGAATAACACCTTAAGACACAAATCAACCAAAACCCTAATGTCACCTAGATACTCCATTGTCACCTCAAGTATCCATGGGCATGATTATATGATATGCATCACACAATCTCAGATTCATCTATTCAACCAACACAAAGTACTTCAAAGAGTGCCCCAAAGTTTCTACCAGAGATTCAAGACGAAAACGTGTGCCAACCCTTATGCATAGGTTCATGGGCAGAACCCGCAAGTTGATCACCAAAACATACATCAAGTGGATCACGTGATATCCCATTGTCACCATAGATAAGCACGGCAAGACATACATCAAGTGTTCTCAAATCCTTAAAGACTCAATCCGATAAGATAACTTCAAGAGGGAAAACTCAATTCATCACAAGAGAGTAGAGGGGGAGAAACATCATAAGATCCAACTATAATAGCAAAGCTCACGATACATCAAGATCGAGCAATAGAGAGAACACGAGAGAGAGAGATCAAACACATAGCTACTGGTACATACCCTCAGCCCCGAGGGTGAACTACTCCCTCCTCGTCATGGATAGCGCCGGGATGATGAAGATGGCCACCGGTGATGGGTTCCCCCTCCGGCAGGGTGCCGGAATGGGCTCCCAAGGTTTTTGGTGGCTACAGAGGCTTGCGGCGGCGGAACTCCTGATCTATCTTCGTATTTGATGGTTTTATGGTATATGGGAATATATAGGCGAAAGAAGTCGGTCGGGGGAGCCACGAGGGGCCCACGAGACAGGGGGCGCGCCTAGGGGGGTGGGCGCGCCCTCCTATCTCCTGGCCTCCTCGAAGGTTCCCTGGCTTGTACTCCAAGTCTCCCGGATCATGTTCGTTCCAAAAATAACGCTCCCGAAGGTTTCATTCCGTTTGGACTCCGTTTGATATTTCTTTTCTTCGAAATACTGAAACAAGCAATAAAACAGCAATATGGGCTGGGCCTCCGGTTAATAGGTTAGTCCCAAAAGTAATATAAAAGTGTATAATAAAGCCCGTAATCATTCAAAACAAATAATAAAATAGCATGAATGCTTCATAAATTATAGATACGTTGGAGACGTATCAGCGTTCGACGAGCGAGTTTGGCGTCAACGGTAGGATAGCGGCGAGCGGGCAGACGGACAGCTGTTGTTCACGGCGGCACAGTGGCGAGCGCGGGAGCGGCAGCAAGGCGGAGCACGGGAGGACGATGACGGGCGCAGCGTGGCGTCGGGGAGCGGCGGCAATAGGCGCATGCACTGCTACAAGTGCGGGGAGCCCAGGCACTTCCAGCACGAGTGCCCGCAGCTGCGGAAAGGACCGGCGGCAGAGCATGCTCTCTTGGCCGGTGCTAACGTCAACGATAACGGACTCCTCTAGGCCATGGCTTAGGGTGTGTGTGTTGGAATAAGCCACGGCGTGTGTGGTCGGGCTCGTTGGGCGCGCGGGTGCGCGCGGGACGGGTGGGACACACTGGTGTCGTCGGGTTCGTCGGGCGTGTCGACGTGTGGGACGCAGCAGCGTGGCGTGCGTGTGTAGTGTGTGTGTGTGTGCGCGCTCGTGGCAGTAGCATGAGTGTGTACTGGTGGTAGGAGTCAGTCTGTTAGGTGTGGCCGGTGGAGTGGAGCTGTCCGCGTCATGCGTCAGTGCATGCGGCGGATGGATAAGCTAGCTACTTGCATGGGCCGGTCAAGTCAGTTTGGTAGTGCATGGATTAGTGGCCACGGCCGGGTTATGTGCGTCGTGGGCATGTAGATCATGTCCGTGCATGCAGCACGACGGATGCGTGGGCGCTGCATTTGTTGCCAAGGGCTACAAAGCTGTCTTTGTAATCCAGTGAGTCGTGGTTTTGGTAATAGTAACGGGGCTGTGAAGCCGGGTGAAACCCCAGTGTACTGTGTGCTCCTCCTTCTTCTACCTCTAGCTACGAGAGAGAGAGAGAGAGAGCTGCAACAACAGCCAGTAACGAGATTGAACTAGGTATGAAGATACCAACGATCGAATCTCAGGCAAGTAACATACTGATGGACAAAGGGAATAACGTATGTTGTCATAACGGTTCGACCGATAAAGATCTTCGTAGAATATGTAGGAAGCAATATGAGCATCCATGTTCTGCTATTGGTTATTGACCGAAGAGGTGTCTCGGTCATGTCTACATGGTTCTCAAACCCGTAGGGCCAACACGTTTAACGTTCGATGACGATTTAGTATTATATGAGTTAGGGATTTTTATTTCTGTGCCCCTGGTTCATTAGTTGTACTCATTCACCCCCACGATCTTAACTTTTGCTTGCTTTTCCTTACTCCCTTGCCCGAAACCCTCAGAACAGGTTACAACGGACGTTGTCGACGGGTCAATGCCTTTGACCGTTAACTCTGACGTTTGGGGCCGCATAGGGCCGAGTCCACCTTTGACCGTTTACCCGTATAGTGGTTTCGTATGCTGACCGTACAATGGTATCCGTATACGTGGGCGCATGCAACTAACCACGGTCGTGGGGTGGAATGTGTCCATGGGACATGCCCGAAACGTCCCATCGTATAAAGAGGGGCAACCACCTCCATCACCCCTACCATTTCCCCCAAATCCCCTCCCTGCCTCATCATCTTCCTCTCCCCCACCGGTGTCGTCTCGCTCTGCTCCACTGCCTCCACCGCACCATCTCACTCTCCCCCACTGCATCCTCTTCCTCACCTTCATCGCCTCCATCTGTCCGATGGCCGAAGCTCGTGGCGACGCCGGCCCAGCGCCCGGAGATGTGGTGGAGCTGCAGGGCGAGGTAACCGCGGATGTCGGCGGCGTCCACGACAGTGCGGGGAAACTCGCAACCGCTGCAGATGTGGAGAAGGAGGTGGCGGGATCTGCCTCATCACTGTAGAAGGTGACGGCATCGAGCGGCGCAGTCCATCCCGATACCCTCGATGCGTAGTCTGGCAGGGAGCAGGAGGTATTTGCACTTGCTTTAGGATATAGCTTATAGAGTTAGTTGCATTGGTTAGATTGTGATTCATACGGTAGTTCAGATGGTTAGAGTTGTTGGTTTGACGGATGGGCCGGGGTTTTCTATATTGGGGGGATGGGGGTTTTGTACTAGGGTTTGTTGGATAAATTCTTTGCAAAAATGCTAGATAGATCTGTATGAGAGATAGGGATCTCTGTGCTTCAATGCTACACAGATGTATGCTTATTAGATTTGTTTGTAATGCTCATAGATTGGGTTTTTAATGCTACAGACATGTATGCTTATTAGATTAGGTCCCTATTAGATTTGTTTTTGAATGCTACTCAGATCGGGGTTTTGAATGTCATATGCCCAAATGGAATCCATTGATTAAGAAGTTATTTGATTCATTAGTATATAAATTTGTCCACAATATGTAGTTATATTAGCTCTGTTGTTCAATGTGTGTGCATGACAATGGAAAATGCAAATAGGATCATAGTATATTGGGAGTATATTTGCCTTATGATCAATGTGTCATGGGTACATATCTAATTTTTCAATTGGCTTCTATATTTACTAGTGATGGATGCAATTGTATATTCAGGAGGATGATGGTTGGGGGGAGAGGAAGCTGGCCCAGTACGACCCGTACGATCCAGAGTTTAGTGACGATGAAGAATATGAGGTAAGCCTACTTGAAGTTTAGATTGTTCATTTAGTTCCTTTGACATGGTGTATATGAATCTATAATGTATAATGTATTAATGTAACTTATTCATGTGTGCAGTATGATTCTGGAGAAGATGTGTACAAGGGCAACATCACGTCCTTCACAGCCAAGGAGGTGGAGAAGATCAAGGCCAAGGGAGTTGCTTCCTTCTACAACCGCAAGATCAAGAAGTGGCACTGCCCCTACTGCACCACCAAGCCAAAGCCAAAGGATGGCTACTTCGATCACCTGCTGTCTCATGCAGAGGATGTAGCGATTCGCGAGGAGGACTACATGATCAGGGGGCAGCATGCTGCCCTCGCGTAGGCCCTGACTCCGGCGTGATGTGATGATGTGATGCTGTGATGAACTGAATCTGAATCTTTATCTTTTGGGTTACTTTTGGTAAACCGAATGTGGCTGTTTATGGTGTGTTGAACTGAATCTATGGTGATGCTAGTAATGTATTATGCTATCTATATTTGTCTGCCCTTAAATTTGCCTGTGGTGTATTGTTAGTTCTGTTTAGATGTTGTGAACTATGATGATCACACATGTTGTTTCAGTGCTGCTTCACTGATCAGACATGTTGTTTCAGTGTTGCTTCACTCATCACACATGTTGTTTTAGTGTTGCTTCACTGATCACACATGTTGTTTCAGTGTTGCTTCACTGATCAGACATGCTACTTTTTCATTGATCATAAAGGAGTATTATCCTAATTATTTGTCTCATGTTTATTAATCAAATCAAATACATACTTTTTCCCACCAGCATGTTTCATTATCCGATGTTTTGAACTGACATTCTACAGGGCAGTATAAATTCAAGAAAATGCAAAAAATAAAATCTTGGCAAACTATCTATGTTTGTGTAGGAGATCATGTGTGCAAAATTTGAGGTGATTTAGAGGAGGTCAAAGAAATTTGAATTTGAGAAATGTGCTCCAAATGAGCTCGCTGGCTAGGGGTAAACAACCCATTTATAATCAAGTTTTTTTGGACCTACTCTAAATGAGCCAAATGTTTTTAATTAACACCTATTGAATCTATATAGTGTAGACTCTAAGTCTCACTATTTTTTGAATTAATCTTCATATTTTTACATTTTTCTTTTGAAAAAATATGCTTTAATATAAAAACTATTAAAAACACGTTTAAAGTATGAAAATGGAAAACTAAGTTCAGATCCTTCTTATTCACTTTGAAATAAAGCTTTGGTGATTTTTTTGATTTTTTTAAATTTTTCAAAACAGAAGGTAACCCTACCTCCTCTCGTTGAACTCTATGAAATCTTGTACGTGATAGCTCATATGTGTGAAGGCTTTCTCATGAACATGACCATAGACCAAATTTTATGATTTTTGGTTGGTAACATGTCACATAAGACAACATTGTGCGCAGGTTTATATTTTTTTATTTTTTAAATTAATGGTGCTCATTTGACCTCGATCGTGCCAGCTAGGGTTTTTTCATGAAAATGACCATAGACCAAGTTTATTATTTTTCCTCGTTAGTGTGTCTTATAAAACGACGAACGACGAAGGTTTCATATTTTCCAATTTTTTAAATTAGTTATGCTCAGTCAAAGCCTTCGAAACCCCGTTGACTAGCTCAAAACCCCTCTAAACCCCGTAGGGTTTCGCCTAACCCTAGCTCCGAACGCCAGTCGTCCGATCATACCATGGCGCCAAGCGACAACCCTCAAATGTGGTCTTCTAGAAGGAATTCGGTGGGCAGGCTGCGCGCAAACTCCACGCCGTTGGATCACAAGGACGGCTCCGCATCATTGGATCGTGGGGCGATCCGCTAGAGGCGATCCTGTTGGTTGTGCTCGGCTGCTCGTCCACCATTGACTATGTGAAAAAAATGTTGTTATTGGGCCCAAAAGGAAACCAAGCTCTGGTTGGACCGTCGAATTGCATCTTTTTTTTTTGCATCGTTTGCTCTATTTTCTGTGAACGTGCTGGCTCTGTTTTTTTGCATCGTTTGAAATTACACAACAATTGGCATTGTATAGATTTTTTTTTCATATAATATATATGAGCACGGACTCCCACGCGTGCAATTGGCTTCTTTTTCTTCTTCTTCTTCTTTTCAAACCACCGTTTCCCACGCTTGTACACTCCCAATGCCGTGGTGGGTTTGAAAATGGGCTACTTCACATTTGACCCCGTTATTGCCACGGCCAAATAACACGTAGCACTACGACTATTTAAGCCACCCTTTGCCTGTGCTATCCCTCATCCATCTCCCATCCTCTGCCATCTACCCTTCTTGCTCTTCGACCCCTTCTCCTTCTTCTGCACATCCCTTAGCCATGCAGTACACCGGACCAACCTACTGCTTCCCACCCATCGTGCCGAAGATGCTCTACCCTACCGGCGTGTACGTTGATCACACACTACGTTTGTGGGTGATATCAAGGTTGAGGACCGCAAGGAACTTCACCGAGTTCTTCCTCGCGTGCGGCTACCACCACCTCCCATGGGGATCTCCAACGATGTTCCGTGTCGAGGAGGTCATCCAAAACCGGGTGGTGGTTGCTCTCCTTGCCCACTTCACCAACACATTCGACGCCTTCTACCTCCTCGGCTGGGTGTTTTGGTGTGGCTCCAAGTTCATCGCTTTCACCACCCACAACATGTTCATGGAGTACAACAACATCTTCCCCACCGCGACGCGCCTGCACATCTTTTGTACCCCATCGACAATGCCCCGGAGGAGTAGTGAAAAGGGTGCCCGGAGGAGGAGCGAGGTGGAGAAGGCGGCGGCTAGGGTTCTAAACCCTCTATCTTTTTTAGTCTATGTTATGTTAAGTTGTAATTGAACTATGTTGGAGTTGCTATGGGCTTGTTGGCCCTTTTCTTAAGTTCTATTATTAAGTTTTCTATCTATTCTATTATCAAGTTCTTCCTAGTTTGAACTATGTGATCGTGCTATGGGCTTGTTGGCCCTGTCTACATATTGGGACTACATATTTGTTGATTGTTTTCTTAGAGAGCTTGCTTTGTTAGTAGGGTTCCCTTGTTAGTAACCACCTAGTGCATGTAGCCACAATGAACACATCTCTTTTTTTACACAAGCCACAAATATGTAGCCACCTAGCTAGAAGAGAGGAACCAATGGCAGTAATCGTCGCTTCATCCGTGGCGACTAGCATGCAAGAAAGTTGTTCGGTCAGTGCATCATGGCAGACGAATTGGCGCATGCAGGCTCAATCGGTGCATCATGGCATCGTGGCATCAGCGCATGCAGGCTCGATCGACGCATGCAGGCAGGCTTTGTTGGGTGCATGCATAATAGGCTTCTGTCCTGGCAGCGTGCGCATGCATTTAATGCAAGGGACGACCCAACGAAACCACGGCCCAACGGTCGAACAACGACACCACCCAACGCGACCCCACTTGTCAGGTCCAACGAATGAGATAGTCGAGCACGGCCCCACTTGTCAGAGTTAATGGTCAAGCCTTTGACCCGACAGAAACATTCGTTGTGACCAGTTTTGAGGGTTCTGGAAAGGGAGTGGGGAAAATTGAGCAAAAGTTAAGAGCGCGGGGATGAATGAGTAGAGCTAAGGAACCAGCGACACAAATGTAAAAAACCCTATGAGTTATGTGATTTGGTGATCGAATGTTGTTCGGAGTCTCGGATGAGATCACTGACATGGTGAGGAGTCTCAAAATAGTCGAGAGGTAAAGATTGATATATAGGACGATGGTATTCGGACACTACAAGTGTTCCGGAGTGTATCGGGTATTGACCGGAGTATCGGAGGGGTTACCGGAACTCCCGAGGGAAAGATATGGGCCATATGGGCCATAAGAGGGGAGCACACCAGCCTACAAGGGGTGGCGCCCCCCCCCAAGGAAGGAGGCCGAGTGGGAGAAGGGAAAGAGGGGGTTCGCCCCCCCCCCCCTTTCCTTCTCTCCTTCCTCTTCCCTTTCCCCCCTCTGACAATTATGGAAGGGGGGGAGGCCGAATTGGGGAAGACCCCAAGTAGGATTCGGCCTACTTGGGGCGCCCCTTGGCTACCTCTGCTCCCCTCCCACCTATATATATGTGGGGAGGGGGGCACCTAGAACACACAACATCAATTGTTAGTCGTGTGCAGCGCCCCCTCCACAGTTTACGCCTCCGGTCATATCTTCATAGTGCTTAGGCGAAGCCCTGCACGGATCACTTCACCATCACCGTCATCACGACATCGTGCTGGCGAAACTCATCTACTTCCTCGACATCTTGCTGGATCAAGAGGACGAGGGACGTCATCGAGCTGAACGTGTGCAGAACTCGGAGGTGCCATACGTTCGGTACTTGATCAGCCAGAGCTAGAAGAAGTTCAACTACATCAACCGCGTTGTCAAACGCTTTTGCTTACGGTCTACGAGGGTACATAGGCACACACTCTCCCCCTTGGATAGATCTTGCGTGAGTGTAGGATTTTTTTTTGAAATTGCATGCTACGTTTCCCAACACTTATATCTTTTAGAGCATGATGGTGATTATATTTTAAATAAATAGTTGCACTCTCACGATTCACTTAAATATTTTTTAGAGTCTAATAAATAATAATGTCAATATGCATGTGTCATGAAATTGGTCCTGATATGATAGGCATTCAAGAGGGATATAATAAAAACGTTCATGTAGATCACTTAATATGATATGTTTGATTCCTTGCAATAGTTTTGCGATATTAAGATGGTAATATGTGGGGTACTAGTGAATGACTGTGGTTTAGTAAGAATATTGATGTTAATGTTTGTGATTCCCTAAGCATGCATGTATAGTCTCTGGTTATGCGATGAAGTTGGAGCATGGTTTATTATTGAGTGTCTACCTTATGAGTGGCGGCCGGGGACGGGTGATGGTCTTTTCCTACCAATCTACCCCCTAGGAGCATGAGAGTGGCACTTTGTTTCGAGGGCTAATAAACTTTCACAATAAGTATGTGACTTTATGACTAATGTGAGTCCATGGATCATACACACTCTTACCTTTTCGCCATTTGCTAGCCTCTTCGGTACCGTTCATTGCCCTTTCTCGCCTCGAGAGTTGGTGCAAAATTTGCTGGCGCATCCAAACCCCATGATATGATATGCTCTATCACACATAAGCCTCCTTATATCTTCCTTAAAACAACCACCATACCTGCCTATTATGGCATTTCCATAGTCATTTCGAGATATATTGCCATGCAACTTCCATTGTTCCATTTTCATGACATACACATTCATTGTCATATTGCTTTGCATGATCATATAACTGACATAGTATTTATGGCTCAGCCACCGTTCATCATCATTATACATGTTATGCTAGCATCATTGCACATCCTGGTACACTGCGAGAGGCATATATATAGGGTCATATTGCCCTAGTTATTGAGTTGTAAGTAAATAAAAGTGTGACGATCTGTCCCAGTGAGGAAAGGATGATGGAGACTATGATTTCCCCACAAGTCGGGATGAGAATCGAGATAAAAAACAAATAAAAAGAGACAGAGAAAAGAGGCAAAAAAAGCCTAACAAAAAAATGAGAGAAAAATATAGAAGGGGAAATGTTACTATCCTTTTCCACACTTGTGCTTCAGAGTAGCACCATGTTTTTCATATAGAGGGTCTTCTATGTTGTCACTTTCATATACTAGTGGGAATTTATGTTATAGAACTTGGCTTGTATATTCCGATGATGGGCTTCCTCAAATGCCCGAGGTCTTCATGGGTAAGCAAGTTGGATGCACACCCACTTAGTTTCCATTGACCTTTCATACACTTATAGCTTTTAGTGCATCCATTGCATGACAATCCCCTTGCATCGACATTAATTGATGGGCATCTCCATAGCCCGTTGATTAGACATGTTGATGCGAGACTATCTTCCTTTTTGACTTATCCTTATTAATCTCTACCACCACATTATATTCCACCCATAGTGCTATGTCCATTGATCACGCTCATGTATTGCGTGAGGTTGAAAATGCTGAAGCGCGTTAGAAAGTATGATCCAATTGCTTGGCTTTTTATCGGGATAGTTCAAGATTAATACTTTATGTTAGGAAGACCAACCATGACAAGGCTATATGATTTTGTAGGGATAGCGTTCTTTAGCATTTTTATTTTGAAAAGGCATGATTGTTTGTTGGTATGCCTGAGTATTGATGTCTTTATATCAAATTATAGACTTGCTTTGAATCACTCAGATCGAAATATTCATACCGTAAAAGAGATTATATGATACACATGTTAAGTAGCATTTCACACCAAAATTCTGTTTTTATCATTTACCTACTCGAGGACGAGCAGGAATTAAGCTTGGGGATTTTGATACGTCTCCAACGTATCTATAATTTTTTATTGTTTCATGCTATTGTATTATCAATCTTGGATATTTTATATGCCTTTTTGTGCTATTTTTATCGTTTTTGGGACTAACCTATTAACCCAGTGCCTAGTGCCAGTTGTTGTTTTCTGCTTGTTTTTGGTTTTCCAAAAAATCAGCAACAAAGGGATCCAAACGCTATGAAACTTTTTGATGATTTTTTCTGGACAAGAGAGAATCTAGAAGCTTCGGGAGGAGAGCAGACAACAAATGAGGGGGCCGCGCCATGTTGCCTTGTGGGATCCTCGTGGCTCTACCTGACCTAATTTCGCTTCTATAAATTCTCAAATATTGGGAAACCACCCGAGAGCCACCCGAAACACTTTTTCGCCCGCCGCAAGCTTCCGTTCTTCTGCAATCCCATCTGGAGGCCTTCTCTGGTATTCTGCCAGAGGGGAAATCGATCACAGAGGGCTTCTACATCATCCTTGTTGCCTTTCGGTGATGCGTGAGTAGTTAAGCACAGACCTACGGGTCCATAGCTAGTAGCTAGATGGCTTCTTCTCTCTCTTTGATCTTCAATATAATGTTCTCCTTGATGTTCTTGGAGTTCTATCTGATGTAATCTTCTTTTGTGATGTGTTTGTTGGGATCCGATTCATCCTTTTTGCGGTGTGTTTGCGGAGTTATAAACCCACAATTCATTGGCTCCCAACAAACACCACGCAAAAGAATATTACATCGGATAGGACTCCAAGAAGATCAAGGAGAACATGGTATTGAAGATCAAAGATAGAGAAAGAAGCCATCTAGCTACTAGCTATGGACCTGTATGTCTGTGGTGAACTACCCACGCATCATCGGTAGGGCAGCAAGGTTGATGTAGAGCCCCCCGTGATCAATTGCCCCTCGGGCAGTGTACCGGAAAAAGGCCTCCAAATGGGATCACGGAAGAAAAGAAGCTTGCGGCGGTGGAAAAAGTGTTTCGGGTGGCTCTCTGTTGGTTTGAGAATATTTGGGAATTTATAGAGGTGGAATTAGGTCAAACGGAGTTGTGTGGGACCCAAGAGCTCAGGGGCACGCCTGGTGAGCTCGTTGCTTTCCCGTAGGTCTTCTGCCCTCCTCCCGAACCTTGTAAGGCCCTTTCTGGTCCAGAAAAAATCACCGTAAAGTTTCATCGTGTTTGGACTTCGTTGCTATGATTTTATGAAAAGCCAGAAACAAGCAAAAAAAGCAACTGGCGCTGGGCATTGAGTTAATAGGTTAGTCCCAAGAAATGATATAAAATTGCTTATTAAAGCATATAAAGCATTCAAGATTGATAATATAATAGCATGAAACATCACGACATCCTCCATGGCCACCGGTGCTGCATCTTAGCTTCCGCCGGTGTCGCCATCCACTGCGCCATAGCTTTCGCCATGGCCGCCTAGCGGCGTCGTAGCACCTGTTGCCATCGTTGGAGCTTCGCTGGGAGGCCGCCGATGTTGCGATGAAGCTCCTCGAGGGCGACAAGTGTTGCAATGGAGCTCTGGCGGGGCTGCAATGAAGCGCGCCGGAGCTGCAATGAAGCGCATCGGAGCTGCAGTGAAGCACATCGGGGGGCGTTGAAGCTTCGTCGAGGCTGCAATGAAGCGCCGTCGGGCGCCGTTGGTGCTTCGCGCGACACACCGTGTTGCCATGGAAGCTGCTGTGCTGAAGCTTTTTTTGCTGCAGACGCCACGGGGTGCAGGATGGAAGAACAAAGAGAGAAGATGTCAGCTTCGTTTTCTGCCATCGAAGGGCCATCATCCGTTGCATCGGACGGCTAGCTAGGCGGAGAGAAATCATCCGGCTGATGTGTAGCGGCCAAATCCCAAAGGCTTTGATGGTCCAGTGTATACAATTATGATCATCCTTTGAAGTTGTTATCGCAGAGAACATGATGATAAACTGGTTTTTACCATCACAGTGATTCAAACGATTTAAACACGCTGTTTTGAACGTTGTATTTTAAATGCCGGGACTGGCAAAAAACAGAAAAGAAAAACTCAAGGTTGTACTGCCGGGCTGAAATTGTTCCAACTGAGCTTCCTGGGCCTGGGCGTTCGCTTGACGTCCGTCCCTTCGCCGCAGTGGCGACGGCGCCGCCCTTCTCCCGCAACTCGACGCCGACCCATCCCCATCCCCCGCCGCCGGCGCTTTCCCATCCCCATCCCCATCCCCCGCCGCCGGCGCTTTCCCATCCCCATCCCCAACTAGTGAGCGTGAACCCGATGTGAGGCGCGCGAAATCCCTCCGCCATGGAGCATAGTGACGGCGAGACCGCCGCTAAGCGAGCCAAGCTCTCCTCCAGCGGCAGCGAGGACCTCCTCAGCGCGCTATCCGACGACGTTCTCATTCACATCCTTCTCAGGCTCCGCAACACCGCCGTCGCCGCTCGGACCAGCGTCCTCTCCAGCCGCTGGCGCCGCCTCTGGGCCCTCCTCCCGGGCCTGGACTTTCTCCCCGACACCAACCCATACAGCATACCCGCCGTCCTCGCCGCCCACCAAGCGCCCGCCCTCCGCTCTCTTCGCGTCCTCGCCAGGGACGCCTCTGCCGATTTCATGGCCGCGTGGCTCCCCATCGCCGCCCGCCGCCTCTCCGGCGATCTATTCTTCATCAACACTGTGTCGCCGGACGACGAGGCCGGGGACAGAGGCGCCTTTGAACTGCCATGCTTCGAGAACGCCACCTCGATCTCGCTCCACTTAGGGTTTCTTGGCATTGCAGTGCCAGCCTCCGCCATATCCTCTCGGCTCACCGATCTTCGCCTGTATAGCTTCCAGGTACAGGGTCCGTGCCTGCTCGGCGACGTTGTATCCTCGGCGTGGTCCCCATGCTTGCAAAGGCTCACCATCAACGATGCCCGAGGCATCGACAAATTCACCATCTGCTCAGAGTCTCTCCTGCAGTTGAAGCTCAAGGATCTAGATGGCCTGCAGCAGCTCACTGTCGTGGCGCCGACACTCAAAGAGCTAAGTGTGATCCTTTGCTTTGCTCCGAATCAACCTATTGCTAGCGTCTCAGCGCCTGAGCTGGTGTCGCTCCAGTGGAATGATGCTTATGATCCATGCTCTGTCCAACTTGGCGAGATGGCACATCTACAATGTCTGCACGCTGGCATTTTTCTCGTATATGGACCAGTTGATTTTACACCCAATCGCGATTGCCTGAGGATCTTGCAGGACTTCAAGGTCATGCACAGTCTAACCCTCCTACTGCTCTATAATCCGGTGAGTTCAATCTTATATGTGAAGTTATGTCGTCATGGCAAGTTTGTGTCAAGCAGATAAGTCAATAGATAACGAGACAAACATGTAGTTTAACTGAAGGAATGTGTCATTGGGACAACGTGATCAATTGATAATGAGACAAACATGTAGTTTAACTGAAGGAATGTGTCAATGGGACAATATCACATTCTAGAATAGCCATGCAAATTTCTCGCTTGTTCTATACTTCTATTTGCTCAAATCTCTGTAATAGACATGTGTTGAGCCTGAGCGCGGCTGATGTTCACCTCTTACATTGTATTGTTTTTTTCTGACTAGAATATTCGTTATCCAAGAGGATAATGAACTTTTCGACTGAGATACATTACTCTCCTTTGTGATTTACCTACAAACCTTGACGGATGACATGCCAAGGCTCCCGGACATTACATATAATCCTTTTTTGTGACGTCATCTGAACCTGCAGGATATAGGTAACAATCGATACTTGATGGAAGACATGACAAGGCTCCCTGACGTTACATGCTTGTCCCTGACTGTGATGTCAAACGGACATTGCTTTGGTGCCAGCTCATTCCACATTCTCGGACTGTGTACTGGTGTAAGAAAGTTGGCACTCAACTACTTTGAGGTAAAACTATCCTTAATTTCTTTATAACTCTTTTAAACATGTATAATGCTCGAGTTATCAGGTTAGTCACATAAAACAATACACATTTGCACTTTCGGTCATACCTAGACTAGATTGCCAGTTGGCCTACTCTAGGTGTTGGTTTGATACTAATACCTTGTCTCCAAACTTTAACAGTGGAAATGTTATGACCGGTTTAGCCTACGGCCGTAAAAGGCCCACCGGGCAATCTTAGCCCACAAGTTATCTTAGGTTAATTCGTATGCAAGTTATCTAGGTTATAAATATATGCTGTAAGACTCTTTTTGAGATTAAGCAATAAGAATATTATTATTCATGTTGCCCGGCTCCCAGAGGAGCCGGAACCCTAGCCGCCTCTAACCCTAGCCGCCGCCGCCATCTTCCTCCGACGCGACGGTGCCCAGCCGCCGGCGTGCCCGCTCATCGCCTAGCCCCGCTCCATCCTTCCCCTACAGCCTACGCAGCAGGTCCGGTAGGATCCCTGGTTCTACCAATTTAGTATCCAGAGACTCGGGTTCGACCATGTCTTCTCCATCACCCACGCTGCCGCTGCCCTCCGGCACCACCGCCTCGCTGTCCGTCCCCCCGATGACCACCAACGGAGCTCCGACGCTGCCGGGGCCGAGCGCCACAGTGGGGACCCCAACGCCGCCGGCTCCCGTCTCCCCCGCGCCACCGCCGACAACCTCAGTATTCACGCCGGAGGAGATGACCAGCATCCTGCCGGACCTCGTGACGGCCGTCCAGGGCATCTCCCTATACCTGGCCAGCCCGTACACCACCCCGCCGGCTGCGCCCCCTGCCTACAGCCACCCGGTGACGCACTGGCCGCTCCAGGCCGCGTCTGGCCCGAGCGGACCGCCCCTGCTGCCGTTCCAGGCGGGCTACACCAGCGGGCCTCCGCTGCTGCTGCATCTCCAGCAGTCCCCAGCTGCGGGCCGGCTCTGGCCGTCGTGGCTGCCGACTTCTACACCGGTTTCCGTTGCGTCTGGCCGCTACTCACAGCAGATGCAACAGCCGCTGCAGCTCCAGGCGCCACCTCTGCCCAGCGCCGGACTGTCGTCCGCCGCTCCGGCCGGCTTGCCCATCAACCAGGTCCGGTTCCCGCCCTCTCCATCACCAATACCAGCGTTGGCGGCTGGGTCTTCTCCATTGCCGGTCTACACCGCGGCTTCCGAACAGCCGACCCCATTCCCGCAGTTTGACGGGCCATCCGGCACTGCAGGTCGCCACCCGGAGTACTCCGACCAGGCGCCACCGGCCGCCCTGCTCCGCTCCTCCGAGCCAGTTCGACACGGCGCTTCGGCGCAGACACCGCCGTGGTTCGCCAAAATCGACTTCGCCACCTATGGCGGCACGGAGGACCCCCTCAACTGGCTCAACTAGTGCGACCAATTCTTTCGCGGGCAGCGCACCCTCGCATCGGAGCGTACCTGGCTCGCCTCCTACCACCTCCGCGGCGCGGCACAAACATGGTATTACGCCCTCGAGCAGGACGAGGGCGGCATGCCCCCTTGGGAGCGCTTCCGCGAGCTCTGCCTCCTTCGCTTTGGGCCCCCGGTCCGCGGAAGCCGCTTGGCGGAGCTCGGTCGCCTTCCCTTCACCTCCACGGTGCAGGACTTCGCCGACCGCTTCCAGGCCCTGGCGTGCCACGCGTCGGGCGTGACGGCGCAACAGCGGGCCGACCTCTTCGTCGGTGGACTTCCGGATCACATCCGCGTGGACGTGGAACTTCGGGAACCCCAGGATCTCCAGTCGGCCATGTACTACGCCCGCGCGTTCGAACGCTGCGCGGTGGCCATCCAGCAAGCATCACCGTCCCGGACCGCTGGGTCGCTATCCGGGCCGGATTCCGTGCAGGGTCGGCCTGCGCAGGCTTCCGCGGCACCCCTGGCGCGACCGCGGCGCGCCCGTTCCGTCGGCTCACCTCAGCCGAGCTACTCGAGCGTCGCCGTCAAGGGTTGTGCTTCAACTGCGACGAGCCCTACACGCCCGGCCATGCCTGCCCACGACTCTTCTACCTGGAGGTTACAGACTACATTCCGGAGGACGCCGTCGCCGCCGACCTGGCCGCCCCAGCTGTCGCGAAGGTGTTTGACGCTGGTTGATCACCTCGAGAAGTTCAGCAAGCGCTTCCCCACCTTACAGCTCGAGGACGAGCTGTTTGTGCAGGCGGGGAGAAGTGTTATGACCGGTTTAGCCTATGGCCGTAAAAGGCCCATCGGGCAATCTTAGCCCACAAGTTATCTTAGGTTAATTCGTATGCAAGTTATCTAGGTTATAAATATATGTTATAAGACTCTTTTTGAGATTAAAAAAAGGGCAACCTGGTGCATGTAGCTCCCGCTTGCGCAGGGTCCAGGGAAGGGTCCGACCACTTTGGGTCTATAGTACGCAGCCTTTCCCTACATTTCTGTAAGAGGCTGTTTCCAGGACTTGAACCCATGACCTCATGGTCACAAGGCAGCAGCTTTACCACTGCGCCAAGGCTCCCAGAGGAGCCAGAACCCTAGCCGCCTCTAACCCTAGCCGCCGCCGCCATCTTCCTCCGACGCGACGGTGCCCAGCCGCCGGCGCACCCGCTCATCGCCTAGCCTCGCTCCATCCTTCCCCTACAGCCTACCCAGCAGGTCCGGTAGGATCCCTGGTTCTACCAGGAAATTATATGGCTCTTGTAAGTGCTAATACTTTCATCTTCAAGTTTAGCAAAGCGGCGCACTATTTTCTAATGTATGTGACAATATATTGGGAAATGGGGATCCCAGGTGCCACACCCCCCTATATGAATATAGTATTAAAAACAATTACCAGGAAATTTCAAAAAATTCTGAAATTTTCGGATATCAAACCTGGGTGCCCATTGTCCACCCGTGCTCAGTTTCGTTTGGAATGAGTGCCCATGGTATCCGTGGCGAAGGAAATACGGTCCGACAGACGATCCATCCAAATAGTTTTTTCTATACATAGGAATTTTTTGACTTTTTTACCGAGATTACCATGGGCACCCTTTCTCCACGAAACTGAACACGGGTGTACAATGGGCACCCAGGTTTGATATCCCGAAATTCCAGATTTTTTTGAAATTTCCTGGTATTTTTTTAATTCTATATTCATATAGGGGTGTGTGGCACCCGAGAGCCACAAATCGTCATCCACGGTATATTGCGCTTTATTGCCTGGCAGGCTCAGTCACACGCTCAATCTTGATAACACACTTAAAGCAAGTACTTGGGGATATTATTTTCTTACGATATGCTTTTCTAAGATATTTCATTGACAATGAGTCCAAAGGTCAAACTGAACATCATCATGCTTAAGAATTCGTGTAACTTCTATAATAGTGTTTGTCGTACCAGTTTCTCTTTGTACAAAGAACATACATATTTTCTGCAGTATGCCGGCTTCAAACTACTTCCTGCTGTTGTTCTTTTGTAAATGTGCTGATGCATCTCGAAGTACTCGGGCAGTCTGATACATTATAATTTCGTCTCTTTTTCATCATGAAACATATCGGTTAATCTTACGAAGTTGATATGCTCCTCACTTCAGGCGCAGACTCCATGCCCATCAAGTTGCATTTGTGATCAGCCAACACACTGGAAAATCGAGAAACTTGTGCTTGATCGCCTCCAAGAAGTAGAAATTAGTGAACTATCAGGAACTGAACATGAACGTGATTTTGTGCAACGCTTATTCAGTTGGGCAACGGCCTTAAAAAAGATGACAGTATATTTTCATCACTCAATTACGGAAAGCAAGGCCAAGGGGTTGTGCCAGATGTTACGAAGCTTCTCCAAATCGGAACTGCATATGGAATTTTATGTGCACCGCTGTTTGGTGGGGAAAGTTCTGTATGTTCCTGAAGATTAACACACTGATTTGCCAATTCTCACAAGCTTCTGGTTTGCTTGGTCCTAATGTTGGCATGCTCAGGAGTGGTGACGAATTCATGTTGCCAGAATATGTCAATGCTGTTGGAATTGTCTTTTCTGGGATGCGTGTTTATCTCTGTAATCGGTATGCAACTATGGATGCTAATTAATTTGCTAGAATATTAGCAGCTTACCCTGACTTCTATTGATGCTGAGAGCATTTGTTAAGTGGGGTGCACTGCTATTTAGTAGTCTCATGGTGATTTCTGCTAGTATGAATTTCTGTTATTGTAATGGTACCCGGGACTGGAAGGTCACCCTTTTGATATCTTTTGTTGGAGTTTGTGTAAGGGTATGGTTCTTTCATGAATTGTGAGACTGAAATTAAGTAACTTGGTCTCATATATGGATTCATGTCATGAAGCTATATGTCCAATGGTCTTTCATGTTGGGTGAATTAAGATAAGCTGTTTAGATGGGAGATTAATATCCAGAGCATTAACTACTAATCAAAGCTGGTGGTATTTATCATGTGACGTGCACTTACGAATCTACTGCAGAGGGCAAGTGTTCCAAACAAGGTTGCGAGAACAAGACTCCTAGCCTCAGGCAATAACTAGTCTTCCTGCTTATACTTTTATTCTTGTTGGTAGGTCACCCTTGGTTAATTATGTATGATTGATGGGTTGATGTTGTCAAGGCTGTGGATGAGTTTTGCTGAAATCTAACAAAAATGGGCGTCGACTCTATAGGTACCGTGGTTTCGCACTTGAAGACTCCAGTGGACAGTAGTAAAATAAATATGAAAGTTGAAGATATCAGTAAAAGAAAGACTTTTATGTGGTATCTTTGCTGAGGAAGTTGTGCTGACAAAGAACAATCTTGTTCACTGCAACTGGCAAGGAAGCAAGAAGCATTGTTTTTGTGCCCATGGCAAGACAATTAAACACCTCTTCTTTTAGTACAAGTTTGTGCATTCTATGTAGTCAGCCATCTAAATAATGTTCAATTTGTATCCGCCAAGAAGTGTTACCAGTTTGTACGGTCATTGTTCGATGACATACCAAATAAATTTTGTATGCTAATAAGGGTGGATGCATCTGCCTTACTATGGGCGCTTAGACCGTAGAAATGATATGATTTTCAATGTGAAAGTTCATCTCTGTTATCTACTGTTGGACGAATTGGCTTCATACGAGGTTTACACTACTCCGAATGGAGCACCAACCGGTGTTGACAATGGTGTGTACGCGATTGGAGCATATTATATTTTGTGTTAATAAAAGTGTCCTTCATCAAAACGGACACAAAGTATTCACGTGACGATGAATCCACAGCTAAAGTGGTAGTATCTTATTGGTAAACCAGCTGATATTGTTGATTGTGAAATGTATATAGTCTGGATGGGGTCACTTCCTCCTCAAATAACAGGGCTCGCTGGGAGGAATATGGACATGGTGGTTGATGTCACCGTGTCAAAAGTCTCCTTGTGGAGAGACAACATATGATTCCAGATTGTCAAGTTCTATCATCAAGGGAGTGATACAGTATCTGTTTGGCTTGCACCATTGGTGATGGTGGCGGCACGGCACCTCTGACATGTCGTGAGAATTTTTTGTTCCTAGGCTGAGAATAGGTAAAGGAGCGGCCCTGAGCGTTAAGACGGATTGTGGTTTCTTCACCGAGTATCAGCGATAGACATATATTTGAACAAGTCTCCTTTTTGAAGTCTCAAATGTAGAAGAAAGAATATTTTTTATTAAAAATTTGAACAAGTCGATGAATTTTCTTCATCATAACTTAAAAACCCGTAGAAGCGCATGCAACACCTTGAGCCCCACCACAAAGAAAACCATCCTTCCAAGCAATGGGAATGGGTCAGGATAGCACTGGCGCAGCACGATGTGAAACATTGGGAGCCGGGACTGGCCATTTAGCTATAGCTGACCGCACTGCAGCCGTTATTTGTAGCTGGTTGGTGGCGTTTCACTGTCCATTGGGACCTCCTTTCGCTGTGTCATTCATCCCGTTCCTTAGCTCCGTCCCTTGGTGCTCACTTGGACAGTGCCACCACCAAGGCCTCTCGCTCCTTTATTAGCTATATCATCACATCAGACCGACACAGCTTGAGAGACGCAGCAGCAGCAACCTGCAAGCAGAAGCAGTGCGGATCAGAGGGAGGGAGGGAGGAAGGCATGGGCAGCTCATCAGGGCTCGTCGACTGGAGGGGAAGGCCGGTTAACCCCAAGAAGCATGGAGGAGTAAGAGCTTCCATCTTCATTCACGGTATGGAATTGGAATTGGAAGGCAACACCTGCATACTACATCCTTCATGTCTTCCTAAGTTCCTTTGATTTGCTCGCTCCAGTAGTCTTGCCAATCCCATTTCTGTCAACAATGATAACCTTCTTTCCTTGAGTTAGTACATACGTACGTATGTGCAAACAATTGATCCATTTGGATTTTTCTCGCACACACTTTTTCTCCCTTTAGCTAGCTAGCAAGCAGGTTTCTTGCATGCTTTTCCCCTGCTATGTTGACTAGCTAGCAGTAGCAGGTCACTCTCACTCCCACTTTTGCTATCAGTCGTGTGTTTCCATAAACCATACTCGGTAGAAAGCTTAATCTTTTTGGCCAAGCTTAGAGATGTTAATGGAACGCACGCTTCACTTTTTTTTCTTCTAATCTGTTCTTGTGCATGCAGCTCTGGTGCTGCTGAGCAACGCTGCCAACATCGCCAACATCATGAACCTGGAGACCTACCTTCGCGGCACCATGCACATGGGGGTGGCGGAGGCCTCAACGACGGCCAGCAACTTCTTCGCGGCGCTGCAGATGTTCTCCATCCCGGCAGCCTTCCTCGCCGACTCCTACATCAAGCGCTTTTACACCGTCCTCATCTTCGGCCCGATCGAGATTCTGGTACTATCTACTGCTCCATGCCCCATGTTTTTACGCGATGGATTTTGTTTTTGGTACAACTTACTTATCCATGGAAGTGGAAGGGGCTTTTATTATTTTTAATCTACATACATCAAGCCTCATGCATGATTGCTCCATTATGCATTTCATTCAGTAATAGTCAGTATTTCCCAACCAAGGAATCTAGTCAACGTTTTAGCCTGATAGCACACCTTGAGTTTAATGCTACGTACGAATACGACTAGCTAGCTAGCAAAGGTGCTGGATTTTTCCACCAAGCGCTAGACAAAGGTGGCATGGGTGGGTGCCATCGGCGCGTCAACAGGACCGGAAAAAGGAGGAGCGACGAGACGATCAAAGTGGCATACATACATAGCATGGGTGGGGTCGACACAACGGGGAGTAGTTGGTGTGACTGTCAGAGCTGGATGACCCGCTTTCTTTCTCGCGGGAACCAAAATATCAACAAGTTTCTAGAAGCCCTGGGAGGCTGGGACCATTTATATTGGCTTTTCAGTTAGTTTCAGCTGCACGCTTCTTCTTTTTAAGTATAAAATTACAAAATAATCACTCAAAACCGTGTAGATTACCCGGTTGATGGTCCGTTTTTGTCGTTGGCTTTTGCACTAGATCTTTGAAACATACTAGTAGTTAGGGTGCGCGCTTGAGAGGGAGTTGGACGCACGTTTTCATTTACAAAAATACATGGACTCATCGCCTTCATCTAGAAAAACATTTAAAAAAAAATCCTCACCTCCATTTAGAAAAAGAGTAAAAAGGAAAAGAAGAAAAAACTTCAATGCAACCTACCAGCGAGCGCCACTTTCGTAGCCCTCCATTTAAAAAAAATTGTGGGTCATGACCTCCATAAGGAAAATCACATTAAAAAAGTTCTTCACCTCCATCTAAAAATAATATCCCAAAAAATATTTTACCGCGGCCAACCAGCTTGCCCCATATGGCATAGCTGATTGGCCGCCCTTCACGCATGGATTTGATGTTCTACATTTATTTTTCTTGTCATTGAGTGTCAGGGCATAGCTATAGTTCTTTACCAGGTTGTGGATGTGTAGTCACTTTGTTATCAGGTTATAGTCACTTGCTTACTACTCTTGCCGATTTAAAACAAATGTCGCAACTTTGAATTAAGCTTAGTTGAGTTACCTCTCGTCCATGTAAGTCTTGCATTGCTTTTGATCTTATTTCTGTGGCCTGGTATCTTCTCTTACTTGTTGTAACATGCATAACACACGACATCTCTTGTTAAATTTCATAATAGCATGTGCTGCATGAAAATACTAACCGGGGCATGTGCACTAGTTAGATTTCCAAACAATTTGTCGTTAGCAAAATTATCTTGTTTTTGGTTTGGTCAATGGGGCTGGTGCCCCATCTGCAGCTCCTACGGTCCCTATCGTTGTGTTTCGCCATCGACACAAAAACAGCAGTGTCCCCTAAAAAAAACCAGCAGAGTGGCCCTCGCTATGGAGCTTGCTACAACTGATTGTATGAACTTCTTGAGTTGAGTAATACATTATTCATCCGCAAAAAAGAAAGTTTGGCAAAACGTCTCACCAAGGTGGGCCTTCTCGTGTGACATGGCAGCCGCCCTTTCAACACTTCTTTTTTCAGTTTGCAGTAGATATCCCAACTAATTGGGAGATCCTCCTTTTTTTTGAGGGGAATACCAAGTTTTATTCATCAAAAACCACAAATTGTGGGATACATCTTGGATCAAGAGGTTGGCCAAACCAGACGTGGCGCCCCGGACCCAGTGAAAGCAATGACTTGGCTAAACTATGTGCCTCCATGTTGGATGCACGAGACTCGAAAATGAAACTACATTGAAAAGAGTTTGCTAGAATTTGTATTTCACTAATGACAGCTCCAGTGCTGCCCCTACAACCCTTATTGATATTATTGATAACTTGCTTGGAATCGGAGGAGATCAAAAAATTCTGTAGATGGAGATCTGCCGCAAGTGCCAAACCCTCGCGGCAAGCTATCGCTTTCAGAGTTTCAGGGTCGTCTAGTCCTGCAATCACCAGAGATGAACTGCCAAGATACGCGCCGGTTTCGTCTCTGCAAACCGCCGCTGCTGACCCCCTACTACCCTTGCGGACACCAGCATCCACATTGATCTTTGCATGGTCTTGAGGAGGGGCTTTCGGCCTTCCGCTCCTGCTTGTTGCTCCAGCTGTAGTCACCTGGTGTGGTTTGACCTTCAGTATATCTAGCTCATCAATAAAACTGGTGATGAAGCCATATGTAGCGTGAGGGCTTTGAAAAATCCCTTCATGAATTGCCTTTCGTCGCGCTTCCCAGATTGATCGCCCACAACGTAACCGAGAGCCTCACAAAAGCTCGTGTGGCATCGACTCCATCAATGTGAACAACCATTGTTTGGCGTTTGGTTCAGTTGTAGCTGCAACATTTTTCGTGATCTCCTGGTCCATAACTGACCATATACACCTGGACATTGAACACTCTATTAGGGAGTGTCTCCATGAGTCTTGCGCGCCACAGATGCCGCAAGCACTTGAGTCACTCATATGTCTGTGTGCCCTCACGTCGTTGGTAGGGATCGAGTGTTTTGACAAACGCCAGAGAAACATCCTCACCTTGCCCAGCACTTGAGTTTTCCAAAGCTTTTTCCATGCTCCCTCCTCTCTGGACGTGCTGGAAGATCCGGTCGTGCTTTCCAACCATGCCTCTCTTCTAGCTCTTGTCGCCACCAGCATGCGATAGGCTGATTTAACAGAGAAATTTCCATTCTTTTCGTAATGCCAGCTCTAGAAATCCGGAACGTTCATGGTGCACAAATGGATAGCCATTATTACCTGAACATCCATTGGCATGAAAACTTCCGAGACCCTCTGTCTGTTCCATTGGGCTGACGTGGCATCAATGAGCTCCTCCTAATCGGCGGTTCAGGTGCCCGATCGCTCAACTGGCGCTCACGCAGCCGCTTCATTTGGGCCGGCCCATAGAAACACGCTGGGCGCTGCCGCTTCCTTCCTTCGCGCTCGCTCCTCGTTGTCCTTCGCTCGTTCACGGTTGACAGTCGACAACGTCTCAGAAAAAGGTTGAAAGTCGATAGTTGATCGGGCGATCGTTGACTGGTCAACCATTTCCATTCTCGTTGGTTTTCACGAACACAAGAAAGAAGAAAAAGGATGTACTCACGTCGTGTGAAGTGTCTTTGTAGGTTATTGCAGTTTATACTGATGAGGAGGTTCGTGAGTCTGATTCATGTCGCGGGGACCTTTTTGCACAGGTCAACAGAAAAGAATATTGGTAAATGGGCAGGCCCAGCATGAAGGGGGTGTGTGCACTGATTTGCGGATATAACACACTAACGGACACGGAAGGCGTCAAATAGGAGTTGGGCATTTAATTATTGTGGTCCATAAAAATTGTCAACACTTGTGTTATTTGATTTTTTTTTGGAAGTTACAAAAGTTGGAAAAAAAATACAAAATCAAAATTCGTGTTACGCATAAAAAATGCAAAAATCCGCATGGGCACACAGCAGGTGTGGGAGTATACATGGGTGCGACCAAAGATTCGCTTTGGGTTTGACGAACTTGTTTGGACAGAAACCCCTCAATTACTTTGTGTGTGCATGCTTTTAACACAGTTGCATGCTTCTCCAATCCCACCCCCATGCTTTTTCATTTCATCCACAAATTACAATCTATTAAGATTTTTTGAACCGAAAGTCCAAATTGAGTTTTATTTGTATATTTGTGTTTGTTGCGACAAAAACTTTTGAACTAGGCCATTCTTGAATACATTTTGAGAACAGTTAAATTTTACCAAGTGTCAAATATTTAAAACCTAATAGTCGCAATATAATTTTTTACCAAGTTTCATTTGTTTTCGGATTTAGGGATTAGGGTCTTGGGCTTAGGGTTTAAGTTTTAGTTTTGAAACTTGGTGAACTTATCATTCGCCCCTATCAAGTTTTAGTAGTTGAAACTTGCTGGAGTTTTTAAACTTGTCAAAACGTATTGACAAATGGTCTTGCTCAAGAGCCCTTGTCCCAACGAAGACGGATATGCAAAGCGAACATATATTAAACTTTCGATTCAAAAGATATAATGGATTCAAATTTGAAAGTCAAAGAAAAATAATGGAAAGTGGGATGGGTGGAGCTGTCAAAAGTTGGATGCATGGACCCATTTAAGGTAATTAATGACTAAGGCACATGTAAAGATCAAACCAATTTCTGAATCACGAGGCAATTGGGCGGCTAGGAATCTGCCTACTCCCACACCTACGCGACACAAATCCTCTCCCATTAAAAATGTTCAAATGACGTCAACACCAACCAACAATGTTGACAACCCTATGATAACAGGAGAGATCCTCCGACAACGGCGCTTCCAGAAAAGGAACAAAGCAGGAGCACCGTTGTCGTCGGATTCAAGCGATGATGATAGATTATGGGTTTCAACCTAAACGGAAGCCTCAGCGAACTCTGGTTTTAACAAGGGAACAGTGCGTGAATACCATTATTGTCAAGTTCAATCAACGAAGGTCGGACCTAGATTTTCACCCTAGAACTCAAGATCTAGGGCTCAAAGAGCACCACCTAACGAGAGTCGCCATATGTTGCCTTCACATGTCGTGCTCTTCAACTCTAAAGTCTTAACAAATGCGACATTTGCATGCCATGTATACACTAGCCTATGCAACTGCACGTGTTTGTTACTAATTTAAATAGCTTGTGATTGTGTTAAAAAAATAGTTTTGGATGTTGCAGAAAAACATGTGAATTCCATAAAACAATAATATGATGGGATTTTATGATCCCAAAATAATCATTCACATTTAACTCTACTTTGCTCTGGTCTCTTGACGCGCCAAAACATGCCACCAGGTCATTGCAATTTGGGTTTGACACCTAAGTAAGGAGTAGTACTACTAATCTAGTCGCTGTGCAAGCCTAATCTCATATTCAGAGCACTTGTCATTCATCGCGTTTGCATTTGCAGGGCTACATCCTACTGGCAGTGCAAGCGCACGTCCCATCTCTGCACCCGCCACCCTGCAGTCCCACTGGCGCGCAGACCTGCGAGACGGTCCGTGGCTCCAACCTGAGCCTGCTCCTCCTGGGCCTCTACCTGATCCCCATCGGCGACGGCGCGGCGCGCGCGTGCCTGCCGGCGCTGGGGGGCGACCAGTTCGACACGGCCGACCCCGTGGAGCAGCGGCAGGAGACGAGCTTCTTCAACTGGTACACCTTCGCCGTGTCCTCGGGCGGCTTCGTCGGCCTGGTGCTCGTCGTGTGGGTGGAGAACAGGAGAGGATGGGACATCGGCTTCACCGTGTGCGCTCTGTGCGTGCTGCTGGGGATGCTCATATGGATGGCCAGCTTCCCTTTCTACAGGAACCAGCTGCCCGGTGGAAGCTCCATCACAAGAATCTTGCAGGTATATATTTATTATCCGCCGCGTGTTTGTTTATTCAGATTCAAGATATTACAATCCGGTCCTAGTAATAGTACTGGCAATTCGACCAAATACTTGGCATCAAACAGGTTCTTGTGGTGGCATTCAAGAAAAGAAATGTTCAATTGCCTGACAACGCAAGTGAACTCAAGCAACTGAACCAAGATGATCACAATGTCCTTGAAGAGCTGCAGCGGACAGATGGCTTTCTGTAAGTAGCTCCCGCCAAATCTGAAGAACAGACCTGAAATATACACTTGGCTGAAGCTAAAGCTTCCTACAGGTGTCTCGAGAAATCCGCGGTAGAGACCGGGGAGACAGGGCCATGGTCGCTCTGCACCGTGACGCAGGTGGAGGAGACCAAGATCGTCCTCCGGATGGTGCCCATCTTCCTCAGCTCCGTCCTAGGATACATCCCGGTGCCGCTCATCCTCAACTTCACCGTGCAGCAGGGGAACACCATGGATACCAAGCTAGGCAGCGTCCACATTTCCCCGGCCACGCTCTTCGTCATCCCCACCGTCTCCCAGATGCTGATCCTCATCCTCTACGACCGGTTCATCGTCCCGTCCCTGCGCAGGATCACGGGATACGTGGGCGGCGTCACGCATCTGCAGCGCATCGGGATCGGGTTCCTCTCGGCCACCGTGGCCACCGGCGTGGCCGCCCTGGTGGAGGCCAAGAGGAAGAGGGTCGCGGAGGACAAGGGCCTCATGGAAGCCACCACCGGGATCCCCATGTCCGTCTTCTGGCTGACGGTGCAGTTCTTCCTCCTCGGGGTGGTGGACGTCACCTCCTTCGTGGGGCTCCTCGAGTTCTTCTACAGCGAGGCGTCGACGGGGATGAAGTCCGTTGGCAGCTCCATCTTCTACTGCATCCTCGGGGTGTCGGCTTGGCTGGGGAGCCTGCTCATCCAGGTGGCCAACCGGGTCACCAGGCGCGCCGATGGGACGGGAGGATGGCTGGACGGGACCAACTTGAACATGGGCAAGCTTGATAACTTTTACTGGCTGCTTGCTGTGCTTGAGCTGGTGGCACTCTTCGTCTACACCATCTTCGCCAGGAGGTATGTGTATAGGAATGAGCAAAGGGTTGTGGACACCAAGGTTCCAGTGGAAGGTGCCACCTTTGGTGATGTCATGATCTAGACTAGACTAGATGATGATACACGACCAAACTATAAAATGCAAACTTCAATTGTGACGTACAACTTTTTTTTTTAATTATTTTAGAAAAGGAGGATGACCCCCAGCCTATGCATCTGGGAGATGCATACGGCCACTTTATTGATTATTCTCGAGGACCTTACAAAGTATTACAACAATGTGTCTGAATCCACCATCTTGGCAACACATGCCGCTACTCCTATCCAAAATGATGAAGGGGTGCTAACTGGGCCACTACCCAAACCACTCACCTAAGCCTAACATCAAAAGCCGGAAGCCGAAACATATTCGGGAGCCCCAGCCGAGCCACATACCGGGTCTGGAGCACAATCCGGTCAGACGCACTCGTGTGTTGTCGCCGCCATCTTCCACAGGTCCGTCTTCAGATCATATTGAGGCTTCTACCTTGTCTGGACACTCTGCCATCGACGTCACCATGACGCCAGACAACAACCTCCTCCTGCGCGAGTCTATCTCCGTGCATCGGACTCCGAGCCTCCACAGCGCCATGCTGCTGATATCCGCCGCCATCGATGTGTGAGATGAAGTACCACTCCACCACCACCCCCCC